>NC_140602.1:18615451-19140451 GCF_057381915.1 Diplotaxodon limnothrissa | reverse complement strand
AGGTTCCACTTAAACTTCATGAGACAGAGAGATGGAAAAACGAAGGCAACAGACAAGTCTAATAGCTGGCTTTTTTGTGTTTCTGTTGGTGTGTTTGTGTTGAGTCAGCCAACTCTTAATGATTAACAGTATGTGCTGTTAGCTTTCAGCGCACATGCAAAGTGCTCCATGTATAAGCTCAGCAGCTGCCAGACTACCAGATGCAAGACTGGAACAGACAACCCCCTACCCACACCCCCCCCTACACCCACCAACCCCCCCACTGTACCTATCTTCTGTCCACCTGGTCGTCACACACTGTCACTCATATAAAAACTGGCACCGCTGCAGCTGCTTTGCATGCTTTTCTCCAAACACAAAGGACAGCATTTATGGATAGCCAAGAAAGTCGATCTCAGCAGCTTTGGGTAACAACTTTACCTAAACTATAAGAGGTAAAACAGTCAACTTTTTCCTAGTCTAATAGCCAGTTGATTTACCATTAATTTTGTAAAAATGACCAAAATTCCCCAGTTTTCATCTTCCTTCCTTCAGTTTCCATCTTCCTGTGATACTTAAATACTGATTGCTAAATTTACTTATTTTTTTCCACTTTTTTCTCTGAAACACAAACCAAGCGATTCATTCATCTGTTGATAAAGCAACAGGCAGATTCATCAATAATTAAATCAAATCTTTAGTTGCAACCACCTCTAAAGCAGTGTAATAATTGTTTCACTTTTTTGTCAATCCAAAATCCCACAAATAGGGGAAATAATTATTTTCTCCTTTCCTGAATTAATTTTTTTCTGAATTTAAAATCCAGAAAAAACCCCCAAATCACATAAAAGTTATAAATATATTTGCATGCCTTTGAGTGAAATAAATGTTTGATCCCACAAATTGGCTGTGTGCCCAGCACACGAGTCCACACAATCAGTTTCTTCCATTTCAACCTCACCGTGACCATAGGTAAGACCAAAGAGATGTCCAAGAATGTCAAGGACGCAATTGTAGATGTGCATGGAACAACATGTCCCTCCATCTCGAGCTCAATGCAAGATCTTGTCTCATGAAGTGAGGATAATCATGTCAAAGGTGGTGAATCAGCCCAAAACTTCCTGGGAGGAGCTTGTTATTGATCTGAAGGCAGTTGAGACCACAATCACCAAAAACACCATTGGTAGCGCGCAGTGCCCGCAAAGTCTCCCTGCTCAAGAAGGCACATGTACAGGTCCGTCTTTGCCAGTGAACATCTAAATGATTCAGAGAAGGCTTGGGAGAAAGTGCTGTGGTCAGATGAAACCAAAATCAAGCTCTTTGGCATCAACTTGACCCCCTGTGTATGTAAGCTGAGTATGACCCAAACATTACCATCCCCACAGTCAAGCACAAAGGTGGAAACATTGTACTTTGGAGCCATCTTTCCACTAAGGGTGTGGGATGACTTCACCACACTGAGGTCAATGGATGCAACAACAACAGTCCACTGGCCACTTAAGAGCCAGAAGATAGGCTGTGGATGGGTCTTCCAGTAACCCAAAACATACTGTACTGCCAAGGCAACAAGAAAAAGCCCCTTAAGGTCGTGGCCTAGCTAATCTCCCGATCTCAATCCTAGAAAATCTGTGGAGGGAGACGAACTTAGAGTTGTGAACTGGCAGCCAAGAAACCTTAAAGGATTTATAGTTTCTGTAAAGAAGAGTGGGCCAGAATCCCTCCTGAGATGTGTGCAAAAGCAAGCACTAAGTCATGTTTCGCACAAATGAAATACTTATTTCACTCAATGAGGTGCAAATCAATTTATAACTTTTATTTAATGTGTCTTTGTTTTATGGATTTTTGGTTGAGATTCTGTTAAAATGAAACTACTATAAAAATTAGAAACTGTTCATTTCAGCAGGGGATCAAATAATTATTTCCCCACAACATTCGCCAAATCACTGGTTTTAGATCTGAGGGATAAATAAAACAAAGATTTAAATAAATAAATACCATACTGGTGGCGGTTTGAAATAATAATTGACAGTTTTTGCTATGAAATACACTGAGCGTTAACGTAAAAAGTGTGCAAGAGTTTCTTTTAGTAAGAGATAATCATGTCTTTTTTCTTAAAGAGCTGACAAAAAAAAGAGTTCATTATCCAGAAAGAGTATATCTCCATTTAACTGACATCACCGTCTTATTAAATGCAAACTGAGCCAAAAATTCTGTGATACACCTCAGTGATTACCCATTGCTCATTTAGCTGACTCTGATTTTTACATACCATGTGATCCTCTGGTTAAGCTTCTGTACATTATTGCTGACAGTGAAAGGGGTTTACTGATATTTCTTTTGGAAACATTTTCTGTTATGGCTAGTTACTTACAGTTGCCTGTTACCCATGTGGAATTTGGAGCACTTCGTATAAAGAGACTAATGGATATTATTTTGCGTCATATTGCTAATGAAGCTGATCTCAGGCAGCCCTAATAACAAGGAAGGTCAAATAGGTCAGTGGGTGATGTTATAGAAAACTGTCACAAACTTGTAATTTGATAAGTAAGGGTTTCACTCAGGTCTTTAGGCTCTTTGCCAAGGGATACGGATATGTGTAAATTAGCATAAAGACTGTGGCTGTTATGAAGGCATCCCTGATCCTCATTAATGCTTGTGTGAAGATGGAAAACCCTCATGTTTTGAAGTTTCAGCAGTTTATTTTTATGGCCTTACGTCCTTTTCCGACACTGTTTCAAGAAATCGCTTGTTTTGCAGAAAGGAGACCAAAAACATTTTGTATAAGATGTTTGTTTTTCATCGTGGCTGCAGAGGCATTTTTTCTGGTTTCAGTAGGTAACAAAAACATTCTACTCTAAGTGAGATGCTCAGCATCAACCTAAGCCATTACATAATCAGATTGTTAGCCACTCATATATTTTCTCTGACTACTTCACATAAATAAATCACCAAATAGATAACCCACAACTGTGTCTAACTGCTACTGAACACAAAGTGACACAGCAGTTTAATAAACATGTTATATCTAGAAATAAGCTTTTTTTTCTTATTTTTTTTCTTTAAATAGGCAAGCTTTCTCACTTGCGAGTACGGTTTATCCAGTTCATCTTGGATTTGTTTGGGGTACTCCAGGCCTTGGCAGATACTTTAGGGAATCAGTTAAACCCTATAAGCAGATAAATGCATCCATCTCTCCCTTCTGTAGAAGCAGCGATACATTCGTCTGTGTGGCTTTCCAGGCTTTCTTCAGCTGTTTCGCCTGATTCTGTTAGTCTGTGGGTATTTTGTGCTCATTAGAAAGGGGACAGTAGTCACTTCTAGCTACTACAGTATGGCTAGCCCACCAGTGATGCTGTGTTTGTGGTCCAGAGAGGGGTGACTGGGGAACATCTCCTCTGTACCATGTAAGGAAACCAGGTGTTGCTACTCTTCTGTTCATCCACTCACAGCATCATTCTGCCAGAAGGGAAAAAAAGACAAAGCATCAGGGTTCATTCTTAAGCTTGTAATATGTTTTCTGAATTTTCTGAAGCTTTCAACCGTATATTAACTTTTGCGTGGTAAGCCTCAAACTAAGTCCTTTGGCCATTATCAACATGGTGTTTTCAAACAGGATGTGATAAGGAGATCTGAAACCGAAGGAAACTGCATACTAGCAGTTTTAGATAGCGACTTGTCTGACACGAGAGATACCTGCAAAAAGATCATGTCGCATTAGCCTCCTTTTTATTCTAAATCGCAGTATTTACAGTATTTTTAGTCACTTAAAACTTCTGGTCAATGCCGTAAACTGAGTTCAGTTAGCATTTTCCCATAGAGTTCTCCATAACCGGGCAAATTTTGGAAACCAGCCCTCTGCTGGCCTTTACAATAAAATGCAGGTTAAAGGCGCTTCCACACTGGCTTTGCATTTCACACTAGACAGCTGTGCCCATCTTTTATACACTGTCTATGAAATCAAAAGAGCGGTAGGATCATTTTCTCAGCCTTTTTTCTTCCCAGCACCCTGCTGGCCATTAGAAAGGATTCAGTACACTCCCGTGCTGGCTTCAGTTTTCAGACCTGAAAGAGCAGTGCCAGTCACAACACCACCAAACACAATCTAAGGCAGTTTCATACAGAATGTCTGTTGGTGCTGGATGATGTAACCACATCTAGCTTTCCATTGGCTGTGGTTTCCAGTTTTCATTGTACTGGTTAAGTGGCTAGACACTGACTGAATGCCAGAGGAACATAACTCTAACTGTCTGGGAAACAGAGGTCATCTCAGGACTAAAACCTGGCTTTAGGAGAAAACAGAGAAAAGCACTGATTTTAAATATCAGCTATTATCCACCTGTTATCACATGACTAAATTTACATACTCAGGTCACGTGGTAACAACCAGACTTTATCCTTGGTAACTCTCACACGACACCCACTGATGAAGGCCAAGAGATGATTTAAAACAATGGAAAAACTAGCGAGTGAAGAAGATGGTATTTAGGATAGCAAACATGCTTACATATTTTAAAGATCTCATAGAACTGGAGCCCACAGAATAAAAAAATGGTTGATACTTTGTGGATATATTGTTGCTTTATCCTCTCCAAAAAGCCAATTTATAGCCCAGAGTGCACATGTCTGTATCATCAAATTCCAGAGTAGCCACAAAAGTTGTTTGGGAAAAACTGGCAGGATCCCGGACAACAGAGACTCAAAACTTAATACTTTTAGCTTCATGGATAAAATTGCCTCAGTGTGTGCTCTGTGTTTCATGGTCCACACTGATCTTTATATAACAACATATTGGCTTGAAAATGAGCTCAAGGCCAGAAAACACAAAAACTAATAAAATGGGCCAGCTCTGCTTTTCAAAAAGCAGCCAGCTTCACAGGAATATTTTACAAGTCTGTAATTCTTGTTAAGACTCCCACCACAACTCTATGAATCACATCCACCAACTGAAAATAATTTCTGCTGCCCAAACAATACGACTGCACTTTAATGGGAAAAGAAAAATTTCCACTTTCCACACCTTAGCAGTGATTTACCCTCCATCCTTGTAGGGACACAGAAATATTCTTTTATCAACAGTGTGACACAGAGTGCTTTTGGTTCTTGAAGGATACTTGACTGCACTTTAGAGAAAATGCAAAGTAAATGTGTGAAAACACGTCTAATAAAAGATCACAAACACAAGCACAAAAATAAACACAGAAAGTTGCACCAACCCCATCTTGCTTTTGGCAGTGCCAGACGTCACTGCACGACTTTCAAAGAGCTAAACCTGCTCTTCTTCTCTTTTAGCAGAACTGTCTGTGCGTCTGGCTGTCTTTGTAGCATCTATGATGTTAATTAACTCACACCACATGGAGTGTGTTGCTTTAATTGGACAAGGTCTTGGCATGCTGCTCTGTGGACAGACAGGCCAGGAATAATTTCATAATGTACAATTACATTATTACCTCAGAAAAAGGGAACCAGTGAGTTCAAAGATGGATGTGAATATTCAGGAGACAGAGGTAGGCTTTGATCACACTGACAGAAAAAAAAAAAAGGGAAAAAATGTGAAATTCTGTTTTAGCCTTCTGGGTCTATCTGAGTGTCCTGTGCAGGCAGCACAGCAGGCGTTTAAGTGCAGGTGTCGGGCATGCCTACCTGTGACCGATCTGATGTAACAGACAGACTGCTCGAGTGGCGGAGGTGGCGTTTACTAGACTGGGCTATAACGCTGAGTCACTGGTGACTGACTGTAAGAAGCAGTGTTACAAAGGCTGGTGAGTCAACTATATATTGAATAGGCTGACAGATGCCACCTCACCTAGACCACTCTACCCATGGCTAAGCTCAGCTGGCCCAGTAAGCTACCAGCCTTGAGTGAGTGGGAGGTTGCTGGCATGAGGTGCTGCTCTAAGTCGGTGCCAAGTGATTCATCGGCCACCAGGGGAATCTGTGTGACGTGTTCTGCTCAAGTGAAGTGGTGTCATTTGATGTTGCTCAACACCTCATTTCTCCCGCTTTAATCTATGACTTCTCGCTGATGCTCAGCATATATTAACCAGAGTTGAGTTATGTATTTTTAATTTTACCACCAAACACGAGCAAAAAAAAAGTAATAAAAAATCTGCTTTTTTTGCCTTCCCCAGATTGCACACTTATTTTTGCTGGGTAAGTCTTAATCAGCGCTGACTGAAGGCAAACTAAATCTATCTAACATATGCAGTAAAAAATGCCAGACTGAATGACAGGAGCAGATCACATTTGTTCCAATTATGAAGTGGGGAGCGTCAAAGTGAGTACACTACACAAGGAATGTAAAATAAGTGATGATATAGAAAATTCTCACTGCCACTTCTTTTAAATCTGCCTTCTAGTGTCATGATGCTGCTCAGTACCACTAACTGCAAGGAGGTGGACAAGCAGGCAAAAGGGGGATGTGCAGATACTGGGAAGCCAGCCAAAGCTTTAATGTCCTAATAGCTGCGGGTGGACAACCAAGCAGGGCTCTAATGCTGCTGAACTTCCTGGAAGGTTTCAGTGCTTTTAAAGGGCTACATGAGAGCCCTGCTAAGATGAGTGACGCCAAAATGTTTTTCTGTGGCAATGTGATATCTTAATGGGTTCCCAGTAGTTTTTGTGCTACCACATCCTGGTCATATGAGCTCAAGAGCTACTTGATCTATGTCATCCAGGACACATTAACCGTCTCAGGCTCAAATTAAACTTTTTGTTGCTAATGCACAACCAAGTCCTGCAGTGGTACTTCTGAGTAAAAAATTAAAATATGCATGTGGGGTAATCAGGTTGTTAGTTTTTAACTGTTACAAATCTGCAACGCCTGCCTTGAGAGGGTTAATGTGAATGGATTTTAAACTGGATACTGAGTGCTAAATGGGAAAATCATTACCGCTATCTGGTAGCACATCTGTATGGTAAACATAAGACTACACCTTTATAGTTTAACCAAGCATAAAGAAAGGAAATGGGGAAAAAATGTTTCCCTGCCCAGATTATAAGTAGATGAGATAAGTAGATGATTTTTGTGCTCCAAGAGTTGTCAATGCTTCCTTCAGTTTTAAACAGCTCCATGTGATCATCTGCTGAGCCAGCTATGATAATTTAACCTCTATCGCCTGATGGTTTTAACTCATTCCACGACCACTCTGAGGCCTCCAACACCACCACCTTCTCCAGGTTCACGTCCTCGCAGGATGACCCCTCCTCTCAGTGTGAGAGCAGCAGAGTTAAGGATGACTGCTACTACTAAAGCTACTGTTGCAACGTGCATCAAGACAGCCACCATAGTTTAATAGGTCAATTATGTATTTATTAGGTTGTTATTATTATTATTTTATTACATTTAACTTTTATAGTATTTTTATTATTTTATTTTAATTAGGTCTAATCATTGTGTATAAAGATTAATCAGGTGACCATTTACGAATCTTATTTATATGTTCCTCTTTGACCTAAACACAAATATTTGAATGATTTTTGTGAAATCATGATTTCATTTTCAGCTCATCCACCCGAAGGACTAATGAGCTGGGAAGACGTCCGTCATCCATCCATCTGTCAATAATCTACAAGAATTGCTGACATTATGAGTGAGGATTTAATCAAACCTATGCACAATGATCACCCTCGAGGTCAGGGTCATATTTGTCGTTCTCAGTGGATTTGAATTCTCATTAGTTTGTGCAGTACAGCCAGCCAATGATAGGAAAACTTATCACTGCTTTCTGTATTTCACACATTATAATAACCTGTAAATTACAATGGATCGTGTGCCAGATGAGCTGCATCAGTGATGTTCTAGTTTTTTTCTATTTTTTTCTCATTAGCTGAGCGAGTCCACAATCTTTTAAGTGCAGAAAGACTTCCTTGAACTCCTCTTAATAATCATTAGTTTAGTTCATTTGCAGGGATAAGGCGTCCCCAGGCCAGTAGATATAAGACACATAAAGGTCCAAGCCAAACAGCTCCTACATAAATGTATTTTTTATCAAGCTAATGGACAAACTATAACTGCCCATCCTATTCAACACTAGGATAAGCACTTGAACAAATAGCGTGTAGAAAAACAAAGAGTTTGCAATAGTGTTTTTCACAAATCCGTTGTTTCCACTGAGTGACATTACCCTGTGAGTAAACTCTGCTTGGAAACAAACAGTGTGCCCCCCCTGTAATGATAATCCATGACTCCTGGTGTGGCAGGCTGATCATTCGTCTCTCACCTGGATCATACATCGTTAGGTGAAGAAAGAGACAGTTATGTTTTTGTACTTTATTCAAACCGAAGTGAATACGTGAATATGAGATTTTAATAAAGGGCATCCACTGAGGAAAAGTAATAACAGTTTCTCAGGCCGCCCACGCTGAACCCTGAGCAGATCTGCAGCAGCACATACCAGCCTGCTTATGTGCAACGTGGTAAGCAGGATTCCCACACGCTGAGTGCAAAGCTGCGCTCTCTCCCCCTCTCGCTCTCTCTCTTTAAGACCTGACTTGCCATCAGGACCTGCTTTGCTGCATGGGTTACCATTTGTGCTGGATTCCAAAGTTGCTGCGCGACTGGGTTGTTTTTAGATGCTGCTGGGCCTGTAATGGGACTTGACCCGATCTCTGGTTGTTTACATTTGGCCAACAGATGTCCAACTAAGTGGACCCAGTTTTCTGAGCCATTACTCTGCATCCTCTCTGGGGATAAAGATCTGTACCCCCGCAAATAAAACCCAGCTAATGACGCACCGTGTGGGCAACGTCAACTGCGGTATACACACAGAGAGAATCGCCCATAACGGTTACTTAACACATTTAGGAAAAAGTGTAAGCGTTATCTGGATTCTCAGAAGTGTTTCATTGTGTGAAACTTTCCCCCTCCCCCCAAAAAACTATTCTGATCTTGCCCCAGAAACTGCTCGTGACTGAATTTATCTCGCAGCATCTGTCACTTTATTATTGATGTCAATGATTATGCAAGAACATATTTAGCTCATGGTAAATTTTGTCCTGTTTGTAAAAAATGCGGTTACATTTTTTTCTTGGTATTTTTAGATAGAGATCTTACAAAAGATGATACCAAAACACTATCAGTCCTAAAGCAGTTCCCATTACTCATCACAATGAATTACTATGAACTTATCTTGCTCTCATTTTCCGAGCCCACTTAGTTAATGAGCAGTTTGCTGCTATTTCAAACACCTTTTTTTTTTTTTTTTAAAAATCGACTTCCTCTGCCTTAATGCTGGCTTCTCGCCAGTGCAGGTCAACCTCACTAGTCAAGGATTGATGAGTCCTATCATACTGAACTGACTTCACGTCTAATGAGGAGGCTCCGCGGATATGTTCAGTCTTAGTTAACCACGTTTATACCAGCAGAGCAGCCCCAGGATCCCTCTGCAGCATCTCAGCTCGTCTATCTATGGCTTCTACAGTCCACAGTGCTTCTTAAAGCCATTTGTCAAAACTCTACCCACATTAAATTATCATGACCCGAGAGAGATGTCTACCTCTAGGAAGAGACTGAGCCACAATCAGAGACAGATAGGGTGCACGGTGTCTGGAGACGCGCAACCGGATGAAAAATCGACTGCACAAAAATGTACGGTTGTTCAGGCTGTGCTCTGCGATTGTGCAGCTATATTCTGAAAGTTTAAACAATGTCTGGCAGAAGAAGAAAGGTTCCCCGCAGCTATGGCGTGTTACAGGTCACTCCTGGCATCATAAATCATCGCGTATGTTCTAACAGCAGTCACATGCAGCCTAACACACCTTCAGACGCCTGTGACTGCTCTCAGCGGTAATAAAAAAGATACGCTGAACACATAGCAGATGGTGTTTTGCCGCAGAAACTCCACAAATGATTTCTAATGCGACTCACAGTCGACTCATTCAAGTTAAATATGAGCTAGGAGCCCCAGGCGGGCACTGCAGCTTTCACATTATCCTTTTCTTTTCTATTCATTAATAATGATAGCTCCCTAATGAGTTGGTCAGACTTAAAACCAAGAAATATCTCTCACCCAAATTCCTCCTATAAAATAAAAGAAAAAAAGGTTTATGTTGACACAGAGTGCAGCTATTTTGAGATGAACGACGCATACAGATCAGACGCTTTGCAGAAAATGATTCACTGCTGGGCAGAAGGGAGTGGAGCTCTAAAAGTTCTGTTGAAGTCTGTAACCCAGTGAATTGACAGTTGGTAATACCACTGGTCGGATCTAATCGCGAGTGTGCTATCTATATCTTTGTGTTTACAGTGCGCCCCTAACGAGCGACTCTAGGAAATTAGGATCCGGAATGTTTGAGCTTCCTTGCTGCTGGCTTTCGGGAAAGTATGCTAAAAATGTTTTAATTTGTCCTGCTAGACACAGTTTCCTTGCCATGTTGCTGTCTGCAAACAAAACAATGAGCACAAAAGAAAACACGCAGACAAGAAAATGAGAGGCAGAATTAAAGGAACGATTTTTTAAAGGGTCGGCCGACTTTGGTTCTTAGCATCTGTAGCTATTAATGCTTTATTTTGTCAAACAAGCAAGAGGGTCTCTACTGCATATTTGCTTATCAGAGCAGAACAAGTTATTTTGTATAATAGGCAACAAATGGTTACGTAACACTTCCTACTCTATGGCGTCAAATGAGGGTATCACTGTTTCTGAACTTCTGTGGTATAAATATTGAATTTTTCACTACTTGTAATTCTGTTTTTCTCTTTTGACCGGAGACAGATAATTTTAGTAGTTGCAGAAATGCATCTGTCTATGTCCATGGCATCGAAGTTGACAGCTGTCATGTGACGGGCAGTGACTCACCATGCGGTGGATGTGTTGTAGGGCAGGAGCGTAGGGCTGTGGCTCTCCCCTCTGAGGCTGTGTCTGGGCTGGGTGGGGACCATGGGCTGCGCTTGAGCCTGGGCTTCGCTCTCCTCTGGCATGGACCTGTGCCACTGACTCCGAGCCTTCTTCAGCCAGCGTCCTCCAAGACCCCATTTCTCCAGGTAGATCCGGCACAGCTCGTAGTTTATGGCTGAGTAGTAGAGAAAGTCCAGAGCCAGCAGCACCATCACAAAGAAGCCGTAGATCCACACACCGACCAGGGCTGTATAATTACTGCAAGAGACGCAGACTGGGAGAATTAATGCTGGATAATCTGAAAAAGATGATGATAAACACTTTTCATATCCTCAGAACCATCATCTAGTTACCCTTACACTGGGCTTAAATCCCAAAAGCAACGATAGTGCCTGCCAGGTGTGAATGTTTGCTGTTTATGTGGCAAGACCAAGACATTTATCAAGTCCTCCCTTGATAAAAACTTAAAAAAATAAATATAGGGGGGGGAAAAAAACACCATCTGTTCCATTTACTGCTTCTTAAATACTGCTTCCTAAATTGGACAAAGAATTTCATTAGCACAAGAGAGTTTTATACGTCTCGTTTTGGCTCTTACATAGTTTTCTCTAAAAATCAGCGCTCTTATTTTTCCACCTCTCATAAATTTTCTTCATGTATTACATGATCCAGCTGGATTTATGTGGGGTGCATTTGAACTTTTTGTTTTAGTCCACCCACATCCATAAAGTATAACAAGGTGAATGAGCAGAAAGGGCTTCAGAAAATAGCTTCCTGAGAGGTTGGGAAAGCAAAATTTACACACATACACAAAAAAATAAAAATAATCTTGTGGTGTCACATTGCTGCTTAAATGCTCAGGGCATGTAGGGTGGAAATATTACACATGTTCACGCACTGAATAAATATTCTGACTCTGAGAGGCAGAGATGACACAGGGTGTTACTTCAAAATAGAGATTTATTTGGAGTGAAACCATTCTTTTAGTTATGCCTTAATATGCAATTAGTGTGACTCCACTGATTAAAGCCCTTAGAAAAAGTGATATTCGAGTGGTTGTAATTCAGTAAATCAACTGAATCCGCTTCTGTCTGGAAACGATGCAGCCTTAGGGGTGTTTATCTGAATAAACTGCTTTAAAACAAACACCGAAGCTGCTTGAATGAATACCATGTCAGTAAATGCTTAACTGCATTTACCTTCCCTCACCTCTGCATCAGAGGCATTTACCTGCTATAATTTAGTTTGTATGTGTTCTAACAGACTAAAAATGCAGGGATATATTTGAGTCAGTCTGATCGCAGAGCAAAGAACGCAGATTGTGCACTGTTTTTAGCGAAACTGATCAGAACCGCACCGCTAACACCAACGCCATTCAATATTAATCACAGCTTTCCCAGAGACAGCAGATTGAAAGGATTATCTGTCAAATATATAACAATATTTGATGTTTTCCTGTGAATTTCTTGGACATTTACTCTAAGATGACTTCTCCATATGTTTCAGATCCACGATATTTCAGCTGCTCTGTTACTTTATAGGAGACGGCGCACAACATTGTGACAAAACCCTTGGAGTCAAAATGCCTTTAGTTTGACCTCAAACTCAACTCTAATCCCATTTTAACCATGAAGTGTAAGAAGGGAGCGCAAACAAAACAGTGAAGAAGGCGCAGCAGCGCCTCTTCTTTCTCAGGAGACTGAAAAGATTCGGCATGAGCCCCCGCATCCTCAGGACCTTCTATCGCTGTGCCATTGAGAGCATCCTCACTGGATGCATCACCACCTGGTATGGCAACAGCACCGCCTACAACTGCAAAGCTCTCCAGCGAGTAGTGCGGTGCTCTGAACGGATAATTGGAGGTGAGCTTCCCTCCCTCCAAGACATCTACAGGAAGCGGTGCCTGAGGAAAGCGGGGAGGATCATCAAGGACTCCAGTCACCCCAGCCATAAACTGTTCAGACTGCTTCCATCAGGAAGGAGGTTCTGCAGCATCCGGTCCCGTACCAGCAGACTGAGAGACAGCTTTTTCCATCAGGCCATCAGACTGCTGAACACGTCATAGACACCTCAGCTTCACTACTGGAACTTTAACATTATGCACTCCACACTGTATATAAATGCCACTTGTTTTGCACATATTCAACTCTGTATATTTTATATATTTTATTATTATTATTATTATTATTATTTTATTTTATTTTTTTACTATTTAATTTGTAAAAATGTGTATACACACACACACACACACACACACACACACACACACACACACACACACACACACACACACGTAGGAAAATATTTAGTATACACATCCAGAAATGCATACACTATTATATATTGTACATATATTTATTAGTTTCAGGTTGGCCATTCTTGTATTTTGCTCGTTTGTGTTGTTGTGTTTGCACATCTCTGTTGCTTGTGGGGCTCGCACACAAGAATTTCACTCGCATGTGCTGTGCCAGTGTGCCTGCACATGTGATGTGACAATAAAAAGTGATTTGATTTGATTTGATTTGATTTGAATTATGGCCAGTTTAACTCGCTTGGCCAGCAGTAAATATCAAGCCTGCAGTCTTATTGGCCACTGAGCCAAGATAAAAGAGAGGCCCAACAGGCCATCTGACACTAAAAATGAAATATCATGACCTGCTGCAGGGCACTGTGTACCGTTTGAGACAGAGGCATGCTGGGAGGGCATTAGTACAAAGAGCTGTGGTTTTGTCACCCAAGCCTCCCACTGGGTGCTCCCACAGAAGAAGAGGGACATTTTTCTGTGTCCTTCACTCAGTTTAAATCTGCTTATACTCCACGCCATAAGCACTTCTTTCAGTTTAGTTGTCCTCTGTGAGAAATCTGTCATATCTTGGCATGTGTGCAGTTTTTTTTAATAATGCCACACTGATACAGCTCTGCAATTTTACACAGACTTTTACTTTGAAACAGTCTAGGACTTTATAGACTCTATATGCTTAATAGCCAGCACTTAACCCCCGGCTTTGCAAAGGGTTTCATGTGGAGGCGTCATACTCAAAACACATAGGCTGCTTTTAGCATCTGCTCTCCTCTGTGGTGGTATTGAATACCGCTTCAGGTGTAGGTCAGTGTCAACAAGGTCTCTGAGCACGATACCATCAAGAAGGTCTGGAGACCAAAACAAGCTGGTTTCATATGATCTGAGATAAATTTATCTGTCGCTGTAGCAACTCACATACAGCTCTCCCAAGATTCAGCGAAGCCAGTTTTCACTAATTAACTGTGACATGCAGGTTATCTTTTGGTATTGTTTGTTTCGTTTTAGCAGGATACTACTTAATGGTGTGGGTATTTTTTTTTAATAGTTTGATTTGTATTGGTTTTTATTAACTCTCCTCTCTCGATTCGGGTTGGTGGATGATGGTGTTTTCATGAAGTACACATGAGGATACTCCACCTGACTTTCATTTTTCAGTCAGGTGATTGGGCTGTACCACTGAGGATAGAAGGAGGAATGGGATGATTTCTGTCTTGGGCTTTTGTTGAAATGCTTTTGTTATTATTTAAATGTCTGTTATAGTATTAGGATGCTCATGTTATTTAATGTAGGAGTTTTTTTCTGTGAATAAATTGTAAATATCTCTAGGTTTGACCCCCATGATTACAGCGGAAAGAAAGTATAAGTTAGGGTTATTCAGGGTTGTTGGGGGATTTGATTTTTGTGGACTGGAGTCACTGTTAGGTTCTCTAATGTCCCTCTGTTTGTAAAGTTTTTGGTAAAAAAATCAGTCAGAGCTCTGCTCTTGCACTTGATATAATCTCCATACACTTCAAACAATGTAGTTACTGCCCTGAAAAAGGATTGTTTTCCCCATAAAACCCTACAAGTGTGTTTCATGTTTTAAATACAGTCAGCCGAGGGTATGTGAGACATGTTTAAAATATTTTAAAACCCTCACAGCCTGAATTAAAATTCTGCACATTAAGCTAGCTAAGACTTGCAATTTTTTTCTTTGCAAATGCAACTTTTGCCTGAAGTTCACGTTTACTACTACCACAGGTCCTATTGGGCAATTATAATGCCTGATAGCGAACAGCGTGACAAAACTTATAATGATAACAAAAACACACACACACCTAAAACAAGAGGTTTAGAAACAGACTCTGATGGAAATATGTATAAAACTCCATGTATTTAGTCCTTGTCCATATGTGTCTTGTGCAGCCCATTTCTCATCAGTATGCCATGATTCCCAATATTTGACTTTGTTAAGATGGGCAATGTTCGAACTGGTAACCCTTGAGTAGCATTGGGCATCTAGGCCTGAAGATGCTAACTGTGATGTTTTATTTAATCTCTTTTCTAAACCAAGAAAAAAAGGAAAAATATGACAGTGCAGATTTTTGTCTCAGAAGATTCACAGTGAAAATCCATTTGACTCAAATGGCATCTTAAACGATTACTCACTTGTGTGCATAACCATCAGGGGTGGTGGTGAGGTTGACCTGCATGACCAACTGGAACTCAGTCTCGTTGCAGCAGTACTTGAAGGCGGTGTTGTTGTGGTGGCAGCAGAACATATAGGTCTTGTTGTCTGAGAGGCGTGGGCAGTGAAAGCCAAAGTGGTACCGCCCTTTGTGGTCAGAGTAAGGTTCACACACTCGGTAATGAGCAGAGAGGGCTGCAGTGGTGGGAAACAGGGGGAGAGAAGAAAAAAAAAGAAACCGTAGATGTAATATTCAGGAGCTAAACAAAGGAGGCAGAATTTGTGTTTGTCTCCCAGTTCAGTCTCCCAGTTCTGAAAATGACAACAACTCTCCAGGAAGCACCTTTCAACCTACAGCATCCAAACTGCAAAAACATAATCGTGAATGCTTGTTTTCTTTGGAGGCCTCTGAAGATACACGAGTGGATTGAATTCGGTTAATACCTCTGGCGAAGGACAAGCAACACAAAACACGGTGTACTTGCAAAAATAATCAGAGAGTAGATATTAAATTATGCATGCAGGCGCATGATGGCAAAAGCAGTCATTTTTATTCTTGAAGGAACACAGAGACTATCAAACTGATTAGCTAATCATTCAAACCAGACGGCATCGTCTTATTTTCTTCATGTCGTCACGCCATCCAGAGATTTCATAGGAGCTTACTGAAGTATGAGCTGGAAGTTATGGAACCTAATGGCACTTGTTGCAGTAGTGGATTCTGACACATCAGTGGGTAAACTAGAAAATGTGTAGGTGGTGGTGGCAGACTCGCAGCTTGATTTCTTGTCTTTACCTACAAGTTTCTTGAGGCCACAGAGTTTTGTCTCTGACGGCCCGCTTACTTTTATCATCACGTCTAAACCCAAAGTTTTCCCCAAGAGGGATAGCGGCGTTTTTCTTGTTACTAGTCCAACAAGCAAGTTCTCTGCTTGTTTCACAGAAGAGGCTGATGTCAGGTGGCACATGCTATTACAATTTAGCCTGAATACAGCATTACTCTACCGGTTTAATAAGAGAGATCTGAGTGTGCCAGGTGTGCTCCGGTATACTGGACATCTTTGATAACACCCAAGCGTGATACAAACATAAGGGTGGCTTCTGTGCGTTTGTATGGAAACAACAAACATACTTCTCAGATTACTTGACAAAATGAGTATATAGCACGCTGCTTCCCCTAGGCTGACCGCCTCGCTTCATCCTCCCTCCAAAAGAAGGATCCCCTCTGTTTTTTGTGATTGTGTGTCTGAGTGTTTTTCTATTTTGTCATTCTATTTATAGGTGAACAAAGAGTTTCACTGTGAACCTGGTGCCACCTAACTATATGGTTTTAAACACTGTTGTTTAATCTTGGACCGGTTTCACTTTTATTTAACTCACAGTACAGTATCATAGGTTGTGTTTTTTTAATGCAGTTTTTGTTCTGCACATACACAATACATGACTTAAAAAAAGAATTTCAGTAAAATGGGGTAAATTTCAGAAATCTGAACAGAAATTAATCAAAGCCAAAGTCATCCTGAAAAGTATAACCAGTCATTTGGGCAGATGAAGCCATACGGGTGGAAACAGTCAGTTCTTTATGCAGCTTCATGCAGTCCTCTGGCTTATTTGCATTCAGCCAGAACTACGCTTACGAGTCCCTGCAGCTTTAGGGGAAAGTGAATGTGTTACTGTCTCGTGGGGGGAAATAATAATGTTTCCAAGATGGATTCTGGCAACCAGTAAGGATCAAGTAAAAGAAAAAAATCACAAGAATTGCAAACCAAACTCTAATAATAATAAATAACCTATCTATTTATAAAGCTGATAATCATGCCTGTTTGACATATTCATTGTTTCACAGCCATTTAAAACAGCCTATGACCTGTCCAAAACTATACATAAAGTTCTCAAAATGCCTATAAGCACTGGAAGCCAGAATAGTGACAAATATACAGAATGCACTGAAGCATGCATCATCGTGCAGTTCACTTTTATATTTCTTTGCAGTCTCCGATAGAGGGATTATGTGACAATGTTTTATGTATCTAACAGGAAATCTATTGTTCATTTCCAGCTCCACAATTTTATTCTGGGACTCTGCTGAAGTAACTGCATATGATTCAAAGTCTAAAATAATTCTTATGGATCTACTGAGACTCAGCAGCACCTTAGTTCATCCTCTGAAACAAGCAATTCTAAAACCATTATTAGTTACAGCCACACTAAAGTGTAAGACGCCAGTGCTGTCAGATTTTTAGGCTTCATTGATGTAAAACTGCGTTTTACTGTGATTTAATTCATATCAGCATTTCTGTACTTGCTTGCAGAATCACTCTGGCACCGTGTATTCTTGTTTGGCTTTGTTTGATAATTCTCAGCTGAATCACAAATTGAAATGATGTCACTCCATGTGAAGTGCACTGAGCTTAGTTTGATGTTTTTATTGTAGCTTATTTATCCTTCTCATATGTGCTTCCTTTTATGAGCCCAAAAAATATGACTGTGTTGTCAGTTAAAGTGTTTCGGCTGTGATTTAGTTCAAGGTCCACTTGTGCAGGCAGTGTGATAGAAGTCTTTCACTCATCTCAGGCCAAGACAGATCAGCATTTGAAAGAGACCTCTTTCAGGTTATAATGAGCTTGCTGGCCATCTTCGCTTCAGCGATGCTAATTTCAGCAGGAGAGGCTGTAAAATGAAACACTACTGAAGGGCACGGTAGAATTAAAAGTCAAGGATGGCTTCTTCAGCAGTGAAAGGAAGCTCTTCATTTGACCCTTGCGTTGACAATACAAGTCGGTTAATCCATGAAAAAGTTCTGCAGTATGCTCATGTTTTTATGCCCTTTAAAAGAAGAGGGTCAGCGGCTGAGGGTTAGTAACCTGGTAATAAAGAAACAGAGGCCCTTCACACTGTAAGTGGAGTATAAAATTCTCTAATGATGCACAACTGGAAACAGACAAGTTCATCGGCAGTCTCTGGCTTCTCAAATGAACAACAGCTGCTTCTGGAAGCGATACCGTTGTAAACACACCCACCTGCTTAATTTCATTAACACCTCTTGAAGTTTAGGATACAGTTAACAGCTTGGCTCCTGAACTACAGTTTGTTTACTGCCTGTGGTCTGAAAACGGCTGTGGCTCTCTCTCTCTCTCAGCAGTGCAAACACACAACATCAAAACATCAGTCAGTGCTCACCCATCACTTTTTTTTATCCATAACTGCGCTCGCATCTGCAGTTTGTCTTTGTTCTGAAACATAAAGGTTTCATTCGGTGATCCTCGACAAAGAAGACAAAATGATTTTTGCTCACGAGTAACCCATTCACTCAGATCTTTGGTAAGCTGTAAATGTAATGTGCGCATCCTTTTTCTTTAGCTAAGTACAATACACTGTGTGCACCTTCTTGGTGCTATTATCTTTGCCTTTGGTTAGTTTGTCTGCTATTCACTCACAGTCTGTCCGTCTCTGTGTCAGCAGTGTTAAACCAAATCCACGATAGGCTTTTCTACCTCTTCTTAGTCAAGCATGAAAAACAGCTTTGATGAAAAATAAAAAAATAAAAAATAATTTTAAGCTTAATATCAATCTGCCTTTTTTTTTAAATAAAATAGTTGCACTTTGATTATCAGGATAATTTGATGATAATGAGTTATTATCAATATTTTCATGATGGTAAATATACTGAGACACAATTACATTTTCAGTTTACAATTTAAAGTTATTCTGTTGTCTAGTCTTTAGTGTTAACTCCAACATCACTGCACCATCGAGAGCATCCTGACCAACTGTATAACAGTTTGGTACGGGAACTGCTCTGCCTCGGACCGGAAGGCGTTGCAGAGGGTTGTGAAAACTGCCCAGCGCATCGCTGGAGCACCACTTCCTGCCATAAAGGACATCTACAGGAAGCGGTGTCTGAAAAGGGCTGGGAAAATCATCAAAGACCCCAGTCACCCATCACATGGACTCTTCACTCTCCTGCCCTCTGGGAGGCGCTACAGGAGCCTCCGGACTAAGACCACCAGGTACTGGAACAGCTTCTTCCCCACAGCTGTCAGACTCCCGAACTCTGCCTCCTGACATCTGACTCACATTAAACACATGGACTGGACATACAAACACCCACAACCACCTACACACACACACACACAATGGACAACTGTACCCTCATACACACAATAATAACATGGACTGAACCACCACTCACAACCACTAGCACTTTATATAGCCTCTGTAGAAATTATCCACATATCTCACTTATCTTAACTGCACTACTGTATAATTCTGTGTAAATAATCATTCTGTACAATAAGATAATTTTTAATTCTACAACTTTTTATAACCTGCATAGTTCACATTTCTGTATAACTGCATATCTCATATTTCTGTATTTTTTTATTTCATATTCTGTATAGTTTTTCATATTTATATCCTGTTCATAGCCTGTACATAGCTTGTACTCACTACAGCCTGTACATACTTATAGTTATAACATACCTTCATACCGTGTACATTATAACATACCATAATAGACCCATTTCTGTAATATACTTACATATCTATATTATTTGTAATATATCTATATCAGGCTAAAGCACTTCTGGATGGATGCAAACTGCATTTCGTTGCCTTGTACCTGTGACATGTGCAATGACAATAAAGCTGAAGCCTATTCTATTCTATTCTATTCACTTACAGTGATCACTTACATAGATATGTAGCATAATTGCATAACCTTGTGTAACGCAAAACAAATCATAAATCATTGCAGAGATTGTTTAGTGTTGTATTTCCTTGTACATTACTACCTAAGTCAGTAAAATTTGGGTTTTATTTGTCATTTCTGGCACTCATTCAGCATTCAAAGCTGTGCTGTACACAATTTGCTTTGTAGTTGTAATCATCGGTCCTTGGGTTTGATGCATTTTTCTGGGAACACGAGGATGGCCATTTTCAAACTAAAGATGGATGTTGAGTGAGGAGGGCAATAACATAAATAACTCACTGTTGACTCTTTTGGTTGTTATGGGTTTTCAACCTGCTGCTTGGCCCTGCCAGCCATAGCGCTGATTTCTCGCTCTCGCTATTCATCCTCCTCCTCCTCCCTGTTTTGTCATTTTCAAACTTGAGTCGGCATATTTTTTTTTCTTCTGCATAATGTGTGTTTTATATCTAAGATATATGTGTTGGCTGGGTTCTTTGCTTTGTAGCTTCTGGGGTTATAATATGCTCTCTTTTACAGTTTACGCTGCTTGGCCTCATTTAGAGAGCACCCTAAGGTTCAGTGCGTTTCCTGCCAAATAAAAGTAAGTTCTTGGCAGTAAATGTTTGAAAGCACCCAAATGTTAAATGTGTCTGACTCGACTTCTGGCCATCACATGGCAACATCAGTCTTTCTGTTCCCTGAATTCAGTTTATAACACTGCAGTGGCTTCTCATGCAAAGGACTGACACCTATATTTTGGGGGAAATCCAAAGTTTGTAGAAACTGAGGGCATGTGTAATGTCAGCAGCACTACCTGAAACTCTGATTTGAGTGTCTGCAGAGGAACAGATAAACAGACTCAAAAACAGGCTAGGACTAAAATTCACAGACCTGCAGTGGACAGTAGGAGGAAGATGACCGTCAGGACATTGAAGGACTGCCGGCTGGAGATAGTCATCTTCTTGTCCTCATGTGGGAAGAAGGGAGGGAGCAGGAGGGTGGGGAGAGAGGGGGGGGAAGGGCTGCTTTAGCTGGACGTGGGCATCCTCTGCTCGCTGACAGCTTCTCTCACATGGCTGCTTCTTAGACTCAGGGCTCCTAATGGGAACAAGACAAGCGGGGGGGGGGGGGGGAGAGAGAGAAAAG
The DNA here is from genome assembly GCF_057381915.1 of Diplotaxodon limnothrissa. Taxonomy (NCBI): domain Eukaryota; kingdom Metazoa; phylum Chordata; class Actinopteri; order Cichliformes; family Cichlidae; genus Diplotaxodon; species Diplotaxodon limnothrissa. The sequence goes on along the minus strand of NC_140602.1, from coordinate 19,119,332 downwards.
ATTAAGATATTTGATTTGGATTTCTGGAAGTTCCATCCAACTGTGTGGACAGCTTGTCTGGCAGTGAGCGTCCATGATGCCTTTCCCGAAATCTGTCCTAAGGCTTACATAACAGGACCGCTTGGGCATTCGGTTTAATTGAAACTGGCACTCTGACAACACTGGGGCCAAAAGTTGTTCCATGCTTGCTTTTTCTTGTCTATAAGTCATGGTAAATTATAGCGATAATCATGAATATGTATACTTCCCTGAGCTGAAATTGTTGTCATTTTTTTAGTTGATTCTAATAAAACTGACTTTTTTTTGAGAGATTAAAAGAACATCTTAAACTAGATGTCTTAGTTATGCAACTCTATAAGCTATGCATTGCAGTAAGGAAAAACTGCACATATCATGCATTAAAAGTACGGTGCTCTAAGTAGAGCAAATATTTAATGAATTGCACAGAATCTGCTCTTTCAGCACAGTGTAAAGTTTTGTGATTGCAGAGCTGCTGTGGAGCACTTTGCTTGTAAGTGATGCATTGTGGGGGTTCGTGAATTCCTCTTGCACATTATCACCATTCGAAGCTTCGCTGTAGTCATCCCTCTACTGATGATAAGTAAGATTAATGGGGTGGCAGTACATTTCGCTTGGGCACACTTGTTTCTGTTTTTTTAAATTTTATTTATTGCTTTAATAGCCTCATTATGTGCACAGAAATAGTATCTCTCTGTGCATTCGTTTAAGTTGATGTTGCTGATCATTTATATACGAGCCATTTGCAAATTTCGCATAAAAACACCCATTATTTGCTCCCCGAACCTATAAGATCCCATTTTTCTGAATGTAAACTTCATTCAAACATGTACCAGGATCATAGATTGCTTTAGCTGCGTGTATGTGCCGAGAAACTTGAGAGTCTTCTTCTGCACGAGCTAGTTGGAAAATATTACAAGCTCGGCTCCTAAATTATTGAGGACCTGACAGAGGCTGACAGAGAAGGAGAAACTAAGGAAAGAGAGCAACAACAAGGGTGTAGAAGGCCCATCAGTGTTCCTGTCATAAAAAGAATTCAGTTTATTGGTGGATCAAAGCCAGTCTAATGTTGCATCACCAACCTCCGACTTTTTTCTCGAGCTGTTTTGGTAACACTCCGAAGTATGGCGCAGATACAGCTCCATTTGGAGGGCGACTGGAAAGTTTCGTTTCTTTCACATGAGCACACAGTCAGAAGAGAAATGGTGCTAGTGGTGGGGCACTGCCTACGAGCCAAAAATTATTTATCAGAAATATGCAGACAACGTTCACCAGGTCAGATTTAAAAAGTGCTAGAGGTCAGAAACAAGCTATGTTTCTGTTTTTTGGTCAAGAGTTTACACGAGTAGCCACATCTGCCGATGAGTGGGTTCACAGTGAGGTAATGTTTGTGCAGACTAATGCTCAACATTCGTTCCAGATTTCCATTCTGGTCTTTGAAAGTTGAATAGCATCAATTAATTAAATGTTATTATGTTATTATGTTGTCATTTTTCAAGTAAACAGAATATTTTTCAGCTTTGGTAGTCAAATAAAGACGTCAACATGTGCTGTGGAATATTTTGCACAAATCTTTCAGCTCCCTTATTTTTAAACCAAAAACTCACTGAGAAAATTATGTAGAGATACGTCAATTTTGAAAATGTGCTGTAAGTTGATTGCTTACAATGGCACGGCCTGTTTTGCAGCTGGTACACAATGGATCACAGAGTGAGGATGAAACGGGCTGGCTGTGGAGTAAATAGCATTTGGCAATTTTTACACCTTTAACACCTTTTTGCACACTCGGGCAATTGATGCAGAAAGCAGCAAAGCTGTCAGGTCAGTTTGTCAGTTTTACGGAGCTATAAAAGCAGAAAATGCAGGCCTCAGATATTAGAGGCCTTTCACAGGTCCAGAGCTTAAGATTTTATCCAAAGCCATTCATGAAAAACCGAAACCTCAAAGTAACCTGAGGGCAGAGAGATTCGTCAGATTAAAATACCTAGCCTTTATCCAAATTGCTGTTGACCTTAACAGACTTAAAAATGGGAGGCAACGCCAGTACTGGCAGCAGGATGATAGCCTACACCAGTTAACAAGCATCCAACGTTAATAAGAGAGGAAAAGATGTTTTTCCCCAGCAGGTCACACGAGTTCTGCTAATGGCACAAAAAGAGAATTTTTTTCCTCAAGTGATAAAAATCTCACGTGATTAGAGGTGAGAAAATGCCTGCTGTCTTGAATTGCATACATGGACACACACTCAAGAGGAGCAGCAATACGATTAGACTCAAATGTAGACTCTATCCTTAAGAAGACATACGCTCCTATTCCAGGCTGGATAAACCATAACCTTAATAAGACATACAATTATCTTTATCTCGCTGAGACACAACCTATTGCTTTCTATAAATATGGCATGTAAGCATGTGAGTGTGAGGTCATGCGCTATTGAGAAACATATCAGGCTCCCAAACTGAGCTACAGAGGCTAAACAAATATTTTAGAAGAAATTAAAGCTGTGCAAACACTGTGGAGAATCCCACTCTCTGTCACAGGTGCCGCCCCGTCTCCTATGTGTTAAATGGTTTCAATCCCAGATCAAGGAATAAATGCTGTGCATAACCCTTCCAATATACAATGAAGTTACTGTGGACCACATGGACAGACTGTGAGCTGCAAGTGAAGCACAGCAAGCTTTTTCTGTCAAAGTCTTTTAAAGCATTTTTTGATCTGAAAAGCTGTTCCTTCTTCAGAAAGCCAGGCAACGGGGGTCCCGGGAGACTTGTTAGAGTGGCATTTCATATATTTTTTTCCAGTCTTTTTATTTCTGGTGAAAGCTTTAGTGTACTGTCAGATGACAGCATGTAAAGTATAACGAGGGATTCCCATCCTTTCTAAACCCACTCCTCACAACCAACTCACTGCTGTGGTCTTTTATATACATTACTTGTTTTCCTGTATTGTCACATGGAGTCACCCTGCTCCCTACGCAGGCTATAAAAGGGCAAGGTTCACAGCATCACGGCGCACGGCTTGTTTGCGAAGACGTAAATGTTCAAGGGTTTGTGTAATGAGTCTGATGGTAGTGAAGCAGAGTATGTACTGTAAATACACAGGAGTGCATGTATACAGGCACACACAGCACAGCACACAGTGCATAGCTCCCTGGGACTTAAAATAGAACAAACTGTTCAGCCGAACAGACACACGACACAGATGGAGGGTCTAGATACTTGCTGTGTCTCAAATCAAACTAAAATATACATAAAGGCCATGGAAACACCCACTCTCTGAGTAAATGTGAAAGCTGCTCTGAGGGGAAACACTGTATTTGACCAATTGCTGCAGTAACCACTGCGAAGCTAGCAGCACACTTTTCATCACAACACAGCAGGAGACCCAAATCTGTCAGAAGTTTGATGAGGAAGAGCGCAGTGGAAGATTTTTGGGCTATTTGAAGATTACACACAGCGATAAGCGGGGCCTGTCTCAAGAACATCCTTGTCCGAGTCTTATTTTTGTTCAAACATTAACTTTAAAGTATGCGACATGTTATTATGCTTTCTAAAAGTCATTATTTATTTATTTTGGCCTGCAGTGTCCCTTATCTGAGAAGCTTTCAAGTTTGTAAAGGCAAAATCTCGACATTACAATTCTCTCTCTCTCTCTCTCTCTCTCTCGCTTTCTTCCTCTCTACAGCTTAACTTTATTTTTAGACTAAACATTTAGGCCTGTCTTTCTGAGTATTCACATAACCTTTTTCTTCCATGGGTGATAGTAGTTGGATATTTATTCGCCCTCTGTGTCTCATTATAAGAGTAAATGCACTCTCTCTTACTTTCCTTGCTCTTAATCCATGTTAATGTGCGTTATCAATCACCCTAAAACACATGAGCATCCGCAGTGAAGTACAGTTTAGAGATGAGACTCCCACTTCACACAAGGGGAAGAGTGAGCAATAGCTAAGTGACTGTGGGTCTGCAGATGGGCTTGCGTCCAAATACATTCTGTTGCAGCCCTCTACCTAATTGATGCTCCCTTTGACTATCATCATAATAAATTGGATTTCGTTCACGTTTGATGGCATTAGAGCTTCACTCAGAAGCCCGACAGTGCTCCATTAGGACATGAGCCCATGTCAGGAGATTTAGAGCTGTGATCTAATGATTGTCATTGGCACAGAGGACTGAACTGTGTGCAGCATCAGTGAGTAAGGAGTGGCAGTCTAAGTCATTAAAAGCAATGACTGGTGAACATGTACAAGATGTGACACAGCTGATGATAAAAGAAAAACTGTCCTTAGAGGATAACAGTAGTCTGGGATATTTATTTATTTACTTAGGGGCAGTTTTAAAGTTTAAAAAAAAAAAAAAAAGAAGTACAAAGTACTTTTAATTCACAATACATAAAAAAGATAAACCTCAACCGCCTTTGCTCGTAAAATCAGTCCGCAGGAAAGAAATTGCATCCTCTTTCAGTTTTAAGGTTTTACGTATAAGGACATAAGATTAGATAAATATAATCTCAGATGAAGTACAGGACATGTCATGAAACGTAAACGTCAAACGTGTGATGTCATTTGCATGCGACACAACAATGGAGGACGTCCAGGCGTTGCTTTTTGTCACACTCGGGGACCATGGTGCTGATCTTTGTGCAGCCAGTTTCAAAAATAGCAGTTTTGATTTTTGTGAAGAAGACGCTCTCACAACTCATCGAGTGACACCATTGACTGTCTAATCGGTGGGTTGCAGTCTGCTGACGTCACAATTTTGGATTGGGTCAGCTCACTTGGAACCCCGGCCATGCAGACACTAAGGAAGTACCTGATATAAGGTACTGCCACCTAATAGAAAACCCTAAAAACTGAGTAAAGTTAAGCCGAGTTGAGTAGGTACAAGTGGAATAGAGCAAATAGTTGCATCTAAACAAATCTCTAGACTTCTGGAACAAGACCAAAGTGGAGAAGTCTGGCCTTAATTCATGTTTACTGATGTTTACCATGTTTACTGAAAGCATAACACAGCATATCCACAACAACACTTCATACCAACTATCAAGCACGATGCTTTAGAGTCAAATAGCAGACCATCTGTCTAATAGTTAAAGCTTGGGAAAAAGTGTATGATGACACTAAGAACAGCAAAAAATGTACAACAAAATGGCTAAAAAAAGAGTCAAAGTACTACACCGATATTTTTCAATGGCCTGTCTCTACATTGTACAGAAGAGTGGAACAAAAGAAAAAGAGACTATCGAAGTCATACACAAAATGATTAACTCGAGTTAACGCTGCTAAAGGTGCTTTTTCTGTTTTTTACAACATCTGATGTTGTCATTTTTTGGATTATGTCCTGATATGTTAAAGCTTGCAGCTAAAAAGCCCAGTCGTCCATCAAAATGTATATATTGATAAATCTCCTATTATAAAACATAACTTTTCCTGCTTCAGCATAGAGTTATCTACCCAGGACAGACCTCAGGAATGAAAAGAGAGGTTTTTAGTGTATGTTTGGGGAGATGCTGCAGACAGCATTTCAGATTGCTGCTCGCATCTTTAACAGTACTGAACGATGGATCTAAATACCTAAAGTGAAGCATGACATTTAGTGTTATGGTCTTGAAAGCAGTTATGAAAGCAGCTTCTCCCAGTGGCTCTAATTTTGTAACGTAAACCAGTCGACCAAGATAAAAGGACAAGTTTCTCCATCATCTTCTGTTTGTGATCCTAAATATATCTTTCAATAAATCACAAGAGGTTGAAATAAACATAAAAAAAAATTACAGTTACACAGCAAGCGTCACATTAGCAACAAGGTTGTTTTTGATTCATCAATCAAGTGCGTTTCACACAACTACCCATAATCCTCTCTCAGGAGCCTTTTTCTTTTTTTTGATCTGACGCCTTTTTATTACAAAGTGATCAGAGCAATAAGAGCTTATTTGTGCTGTGTCATTTTGAGCTCCGGGTCTGCAGATATGAATTTGACTGATGAACAGAGTTTCTTCTTCGGTTTACATGAGCCGTCACCTGAATAAATTTTCCAGGTCAAATATTCTAAATAAAGCCCAAAGGCGGCAGCAACATGTTTTCGTCTAAAGCCTGGATGTTGCCTGGGAGACCTTAACGTCACAGAGGACATAAGGAAGAGTGTAGCCTGTAGTAATTACCACCCACAATGTGGTGGACAGGAAATGAATACTTAAAATCCTTAAATATGCTAAGGGAGGGAAAACAGCAGTGTTGCCATAGGGCTTGTTGTGGAGAGTTTGGTCGATACGGCAGCATAATAACCTCGGCTATTGTGAAGTGCACCTAGCTTGCTGCATGGGTGGTCTGTTTCTGTTTCTGACTTGGTAATGGTTTGTTAGCATAACACAAGCAGAAGATGAGAGAACAACTGTAATCAAGCTAGTGTCTGTGGAGGCACACAGTGCATCTACCTGCTGAGAGCTGTCATGTTGATGGAAACCATTCTGCCTTCTACGTTCACTTTATCTCACACCCTTAATTTATCATCAATTTGAATTACAAAGCAAGATTGGAAAATAACAGAGGTATTTGTCTGAACACCCCCTCCCCCATCAGTATAACTAGAATTATAATTCAACTTGCTTTTAAAGTTTCATAGCGCCTGGCAGAAACGGCAGCACCGCATTATATTGTTGAGCTAATCTACTGTAGATAGAAAGACTTCTGGCTGGTATTTCTGAGGAAGGCAATATCAGCATCCATCTGGAAATTAACCTCCCCCAGCAGTAGCTCCAAACAAATCTGATCACTGCTCAGTGCTTCTCGCGACACTGCTCCAGCCACATCTCAAGTTGAATAAACAACTAATATCACAACTTTGGAGGTTGGAGAAAAGGAATGTGATACTTTTTCTTAAGCTTTAGTCACACAAAATAGAAAAACAACACAGAAAAGGCTAATTAGTGTACATTTAAGCACTTGGGAAATCTGGGAAACCCTAACTCACAGGAAAAAAGGTCTCCTCTGCACCAAATGGGAATTTAACAGGGCGATTCTCTCACAAATAATTTTGGCGGGGCAATAAATATATGCACGGAGAGAGGGAGAGGGAACTAATGAGACAGCTACTGGAGTCTAATAAGTTGAATTCATTATACAATCAAGGTCTCGAAGTCAGCAGGGGGGATGAGAATTCTTGGAACCTGATCTAACATAACGCAGATCACAACAAAGACCTTGTTTCTATGTGATGCAGTATGAATGAATCCAGCTCACTTGATGCTGCATTTGGAAGGGACTGAACGCTTAAGGTTAAGCATCGACTCATAAAACCTTTATTGCATAATAAGAAAAGCAGCTGCAGTGCTTGGTGTCTTTCACAAAGTTTTTCAATCAGTTATTATGCTTTTAACGTGCCGCTTTTGTTTGTTTAATATCTTCTCTAACGTTTGACATATTACATCTTTTTTTTTTCAACAAGAAATAATAATAATAACTACAGCGGGGATCAGTTTCAGACTTTCTTTTTGATTTGAGTTTGCTGCCGCTATAGCTTTGAGAATTTGGGTTTCATCAAGCGACTCAGAGGACTGGGTGTTCTTGAGTTTGACTGCTAAATGTCACAGAGATACAGTAGCTGTCACCCTTAAATCACTTTCAAGGCCACAGAACGCCTTCCAGGAATTGTTCTGCAGCAGCTCCCAACACTTGCCGTTCCATCAAAGTTCAGAGCCGCCAGCAGGCAGCAAAGTCCTCATCTGTCAACGCATCCGCGCTTTGGCACTCGCATTCAGTTTTCTTTGGTAGCGAGACTGTGACTCATGCAGAATAACTGGACTTGTTTGGCTCTGGGATTTGGGAGACATATCCTGGGGAATTTTTCGGTGTCTCTGATGCAGACTGACACGGCAGTATCACCCAGACAATAGCCAGCATTGTTTGTTTGGATTTGTTTTAAACACCCCACTCTGGGCTCTTTCCCTTTTTTTTTCTTCGTTGGAAGTGCTCCCCACCATCATCATCCGCCTGACCCTGGATTTAAAATAGCTCCTACTTGCAGACAAATATCCCAGTGGGAATTTCAAAAAATGAAGCAGAAAGTTATGACAAATATAAAAATATCACTTTGCTGTGTCCCTTTGGCCTGCATTAATTACACAGACCAAAATGACAAAGAGGCAACACTAGCCCTAAAGCTGGCACTTTTGTTCCATGTGTGATGGTGATAAATGGTAAAGACACAAACTCAAGGTTTGCTAATGTTTACTAACATATTTCCGTGCACATTGTTGGAACCATTCGTAGTCCATGTGATTTTTAAACAGAAGATTACGGACTCAATGACTCAACGGCATTCAATAAACCCAGCTACTTTACAAGTTTTGGTTGCCCGTGTAAACCTACACTGCCTGAAAATATCACTAATCCTCAGTGACTTTTACAGTCGTGTCAGATCCAAAAGTAGCACACTGAACTTAACGAAGTGGGTACACAGCAAAATCTCCAGTGTTAAATTAACACTGGAGAGTGTCTATATGGGTCCACACCTCTGAGTGTTAAATACAACACTGTTGAGTGTTAAATTAACACTTTTGACAGTGTTATATGTTTAAAAGTAACTTAGTCAGTTTTGAAGATTAACAATGGCTAACGCTGAGCAGTGCTGATTTTCTAACACTGGAAAATAACTCAAAATGTTAGAAATATTCCAGTGTTAGAAAATCAGCACTGCTCAGCGTTAGCCATTGTTAATCTTCAAAACTGACTAAGTTACTTTTAAACATATAACACTGTCAAAAGTGTTAATTTAACACTCAACAGTGTTGTATTTAACACTCAGAGGTGTGGACCCATATAGACACTCTCCAATGTTAATTTAACACTGGAGATTTTGCTGTGTAGTTTTACCCTCAGATAACCCCCACAAGCAAAAGTCTTAAGAGGTCAAAGCCCATGCGACTTCACCCCAAAATAGCCATTACAGATACACTGTAAATCACCTGGAGGTCGCAGAGGGCAGTGGTCATGCACACCTTCACATAGTGTGGCCAAGAATACCTCAGATGAGAATGGATAATACTCCCCACTGCTTCCCTTCCAAATGCTAATGGTGTTTTGGCAGCCAGTTTATATAGCCTGTTAGAAAACTCTTAAACCGCAAGAAACGGTTTGTGAACCGTTCCAGCGATCGTTATTGGAAGTGTTGGTTGACTGGCCATCGTAGTGATATTACACCTCATTAATGAGGCTGTCCTGCTTTTGACCCACATAGAATGAACTCACCTCAGGTTGCATACGTTTGGCAGATTTTTGTGAATAATAACTTCCTACTATGTCCTGAAGTGCTCCCTAAATGCCATTTGAGTTCAACTCAAAGCTCTAATATTATAAGTTTGTGCTAAAAGCCCCGACACGTCTGCAAAACGCTTCTGTTGAACTGATTTCCTGAGACTGTGAATGGATTTATTATCAGAATGAAGAGTTACCTGCTGCTGTTCACTGATAATATGGCGGGTGCGATCAAGCTTATTTAAATATATTCGTCATTATTGGCGAGAAGGATTATAGTGAAGCATTATATATCGTGGTGAATTAAAAATTACAGTCATTTGAGCCATAATGACTCATGGATTATACTTAGGCTTTATATAGCGTGTAATGTCTGCCAGCACGGTGAGCACATATGCACCATGTTTGATGCTACAACACAGACAAATGTTTACACACGCATTGGTTGCGTGACATTTTCTTAAAAGCCCCTGGCTCAGTGGTAGCTGACTTTAGAAACAAAGCCCAATCTCCCGCAGACACACACCTCTTAATCCATATTCATGCATTTTCTGCTTAGTAACAAAAGGCGGCATCGCTTATATTCTCTTTTTTAACAATATGGACCGCCACAAGTTAAAAGGCAAACCAAAAGGAAGGCATTGAGTAAGGATGACCTACAGTAAAGATTTGCACATGAATACTCTCGCCGAGGACCCAGTCTGTCATTTTTTAGTGTGGCCGTCCCAGTGCCTTTATAAAAATGATGATCTATTTGACGGAATGGCATTTTTATAATGGGGGTATTGTTTGAGGATTTTGTTGCATGTACCTTTTAAAAATTAAAAGGTGTGTGTAGCTGTGGTCTACCAGTCAGGATAGGATTTCCCAGGCTACTCAAGTCTGCATGTCAAAGCATTCTTTAGCAAGACAGTGAACCCTGAGTTGCCCCCATTGCATGCAAGTGACTGTGAGTATGTACATGAATGTTAAACAAAGTGCTTAGGTATAGAAAAAATGTTAGTATGAATGTCTGTGTGACTTGGTGAATGAGACATGTTGTATATTTTTTTAAAAACACTTTGAGTGCTCAGTTGGAGTAGAAAAGACCTTTAGAAGTCCACGTGTTACAGGAAATCCTGCAAAAAAACCACATTTACTTTAAGTAATGCTTTACCAATCCTCCCCACACACACAAACACATAAAAAAAATTACATCTAAACTTGGAGGTTAAATTTAGCTCTTTATATATGTGCACTTTGACATTATTTCATCCTTCAACTAATGTCAATGAGAAAGGTTACTGTTTTGTGAGATCAAAGTGCGCATAATCCAGAAATTGTGTGCTCAGCTGTTGTCAGTCTCCTTATCTGCCACTTCTCGTTGACACTGATGAATTTATATACCATTACTTCAACACGCTCATTTTATCTGGTGATAAAAGCTTTTTCTCTTTCCTGCATGGTTGAGCCAAAGTGACAGAGGATCTTCTGCACCTCTGGCTCTGTTATCATCTGTAAGTGTCTGAATTGAGCGTTTAACCCTTTGTTCACTCCAATCGCATCGCAGCTGTCTGTCACAGCTGCTCCCTCTTCCTGTAACACCTTTGAGGAAGGGAGGTCAGGCAGGCATACGGTTACATATGGAGGCTGTTAAGAGCAGGAGACTTCACTGCTCTCCATTTCCCCAATTATTTGGGGTGATTCCTATTATGAGGTGAGGAAAATGTAGATTTGTACCAGGACTCAAACCTGGTGCCGTCATTAAAACTGCAGGATTCCTACCACAGTAGAAATAAAAAGCTGTGTGTCTGCAAAGGAAAAACAACTGAGTTCATGACAACAACAACTTGCACTTGCAAGTTATTTTTAATATGCTCCTAAACCAAATTTCTTTGCTGCTCTCAAACGGGGTTTTGGTTCCCCGTGTCACACATTTACTAAGATTTTTTTTCCCATGCAGCTCCGTTTTGTTTTCTTTCTGTCTGAACTCTCTAAGAGTTTCCTCTCTCTGCTGCTTATTTACAACACTGTGAAATAACATGTGCTTTTATATGACAGCATAGGCACAGTGCGTAAAGACACAGAGCCTCTCTTATCTTATATTTACTGTGCTCGCCGAAAGTTGCTGGAGTGCAGTAATTTAAAATCATCGCACCTCAAGTGGAAGTAAATACACATGGTTTTGTTCGCAAAATCTCTAAATGATCTGATGGTGATTAGGTTTTGAGTAGATTACGTTTGATTTCACTGACTAAGCTTCCCCTCAGGTTTATGATACACTGGATCACACATTGTAATCAAATAACAACACAGATTTACGTGGAAAGATGTTGATCACCACAGGTTTCCACTTGTTATTAGTCACGTAATAACACTGATCCACGGTTGATGCGGTGGAGAGGCTGAACTGGAGGTTAAACTCAAGTCGATGAAGCATCCATGTGCTTTAGTTAAAGCACAAGAGCAAGGTCAGAGGTCAGATGCTGCTGCACCAATTACTGAGAAGTATGAGGTCATGCATAAATGTCAATAAGTCAATATTAAGATTACCTCTGAGAATGAGAGCTGCGGTCCGAGGTTGTTTTTCTTTTGTCCACTCATACCAAAGATCTTCCCATTATTGTGAATTTAATATCTCTTAAAAATCTTGAGGGAATTTCTTTAAAATTGGAGCAAATGTTAAAAGATGAACGCATGGGAATGTGCTCAAAGGTCACTGTGGCCGCAGGGATGCAAGTGCTAATTTAAAAAAATACACAGATGTTTACTCGGTGGTGTGATGTCCATTGTTTAATCGATGATCAGACATCAGACTGGTGACACAATTTTTTTTTTTTAGTTATCATATTATATGATGAGTTTAAAAGCCAAAGGATATATAAATATCTATACTGCAAACCCTCAACTAAGGTGTCACAGACTGACAATATTACAATATAAAAATTCTGGCTATTCTTTATGTACAGGAATAAACATGCACAGATACTAATTTGAATAATGACTCTGCTCAAGTTAATATTTTCCCAACCTCTGATTTCCCCAAGTATTCCTTTATTCTCCTGTGAAGTATCACTCATCTATGATTTAACTGTTTCAGCTGGATTAATGCTCAAAGGAGTCTGCATCAATGTGATTTCTTTCTTCCCTTTTGTGTTGACCGGAGATACACTCACATACACAGAGCAAACACTGCATTAATATTCAAAACAGCCACTGGGTGAACCTGCTTCTGAATTTCAACAGCTTGTCTCTTATTCGATTATTCTTTCAGCCTCTAATTTCAGAAGCTGCTGAAAAAAAAGAGGAAATGCCTTCCTGATGCCAAACGCCCCCACCCCCCTTGAGGGAGGAAAAGACAAAAAACAATACAGAGCAACAGACCTCAAAGCAAAGCACAAATGTGAAGGAAAAAAACTAAACTCACCCCTTCATATTAGTGCTTATAGACAATGATAAATGTTTAATGGGCCATTTTGCCAGTTGCACCTATGCATACGAGTAAAAAAGTGCATGTTTATGTCCACATAAAGGGATCGGGATGCAGATAGTTACAAGCAAGCTACTAATATTAGCAGTAATATAATAAGACTTCTGGCTTTCCGCCCTTGGCATTGTTACAGAAGTGAAGTACAACAGGGGCCACACAGAGGGAAAGTGAATGCATACAGTTGATGAGCACAGGCCATGTTTTGCCCTAAAGGCCTCTGCTTATTATCTCAGTGGTGATTATTATCTCCCCTGCATATCAGTGGATTCTGATATGGAGGGGAAGTCGGACATGCAAGGGCTCAGTTATGTTGTTACTCACTCAGCTGTAGAAACGTATACATGCATACGGTACACACTGTCTTACTAACAAGCGCACAAAAACAAATGAATGTGGAGATAAAACATACATAAAAACACTGTGCACACATACACAGAGGCAAAACGGGGCAGGGGAACTCGGCGTAAATCATGCAGAGAGATTTATCGATGACAGACCGGATTAACCAAATAAATGCAGTTTTCTGCACCACAGTTTGGAAAACAAGACATTTCTGAGCTCACAGAGTGACTACGTGTTGCTGTTTATTTTGGGTTGGACAGTGTAATTATTTGGCTGCTACTGCTGCATGCTGTTTGCAATATTAATCAGTTATACTCACAGCTGGAAAATGTTCGTGATTTTTTTTTCTTTTTTGCAGGGTGTGTAGTGGATAAGGGCATCGAGTCCACTTGGAACATCAGATCGAAGTCTTTGTTGTTTTCAGCGTGCAAGTAAAAAGTAGATCAGTGTTTTGGGTTAGGTGTTTTTTTAAAAGCCGTATTTAATTTTAAATACCACTGAAGTGAAATGATTCAAATAGTAGCCAATCAAAACCAGAAGAAAATGTCCAAAGGGATTTTCATGCTCGAGCGTACCTGAATGATGTGGTCAGAAGTTCCTTTGGGTTGAAAGTGCGGTAAGATTGGCCTACAGTCAGAATGTAATTTGACTTCTAATGAAAGGATTGTGTGCACATCACTCTAACATTAAAATTGGCTCTACTAAATTCTCAGTGAAATAAAGACAGACCGTCTCGCAAGCAGTATTCACATTTACTACTAACAATTTGGTAATCGTTTAACCGTCGAGGCAAAAATATCAAGACAGCTTCTAAAATATAAAAATGTGATGCTTGGGTGCGTTTGGACAAAGTATTCAACAAGTTAAATCAGGGATTATAATCATCATTGCTTAACAGTAAAACTGTAACTTTTTACATAAACATACAGTGTGAAAATAAACCTTTTTTTCCCCATTCTTATTTTATTTTTTGTGGCCTGTGTGTGCGCTTCATGTGGCCACTTCCACCTGCAGAGTGTTCTGCCCACAAATGTCAAACAGGCAACAATGTGGTTTGTAAATTGGCAGTGATGTGGTTTGTAGCTGCCCTTTAGATAAGATAACTCTTTATTGTCATTGCACAGTCATACATAGTACAGTAGTACAATGAAATTGGAAAGAAAAGTATAACGGAAATTCACCTCAGTGTTAACGCAAACATTGAAGTTACTTCAAAGAGTAAGAGGGATAGGGTTGATCTAACTCACAGCTGAAACTACCAGTGAAAGTTTTTCTTTTCATTTTTTTTCTTTTGTGACCACAGCTTAACTAAGGTAAGTTTCAATCAGTCCCATTTACTCTTTTTTAATTTTGCTGTTGTTTTATCAAACATAGCAAGTACAAAATAATGAACATTGTCCTAACTGTGCAGGACAGCTTCTTTTTTTGACCCGTAGTTCATGACAAGCTGTTACAGTTGCCTGTAAACCTAGAGTGGTGCTTCTTTGTGCGTCTGTGTTGTTCACTTCAGAGTTTTTTTTGCTGTTTTTTTGTCTTTGCACATTCAGAATATGTCTATTTTGGAATTCAGGATGTGGGAAGCAATTAGAAGATATTCGAATAAGATTTATTATTGAGTTTAAATTGTGACATTCTGTATACTTTTCTCAATTATTTTAGGGTCATTACTTTACAATATAAAGCTCCGTGAAGCGTCTCTTGTTGTGATTTGGCGCTACAGAAATAAAACTGAATTGAACTGAATTAATGGCAAAGAACTGGTAAGTAGCTTCTTGGCTTATATTAAGTAAATATTACCCCGTATTTTATGCTCAGTGCTCAATGTTCAAAGCTGTCTTCTGTTTAGTGGGAAATAAACATCAATTTCGTAATGACCAGAGAGAGACTCTGAAACGGCGTTTGACTCTGTGTTTACTTCTAAATAACCTTCTCTGTCTGCACTCTGTTATGTCTAGATACATGGCTGGATTACGTGTGCTGTGAGGACGGTCGTATAGCTGAGGCTTTGTGCCTCATCTGGACCGCGATAAGAACCAGCGTCCGTAACACGGTGAAATTAATACAACCACAGTTGTATTAATTTCAGCTCAGCGCCTCTGACTTTTTATGTCTGAGACTCAGGCACCAAAAACTCTTCCTCTGCCAAAAGATTGTCTGCATCTGGTGCCGCCAGCTACTCTGCAGTTTCAACGCCGGTCTGATCATCTGTTCTGAATTTGAAATGCTCCTCACTAAAAATTTTCACCTTGAGGGCTCCTGCCAAGCCAGTGGTCACGACGCCTCTGCTGGCTCCACCTCTGCTGATGTGAGCGCATGTATGTGTGTGTCTACGTTTGTGCACGGATGTGTGTATTCAAGTATATGCCTTGGTGAGATAAGAGTGTGTATACTGTACGCAGCATGCACGCATCAGTACCCTTTCAATGTCAATGACTTTTCTGAGTTGGGACAGTCAGCTGGTCACCGATGGACTCAGCATGGCTGTCCCTGTGAGGCGCAGTGGAGTGGCGGGGTGCGCTTGAGACAAGGTGACAGAGGAAATTGTGCTCAAGTAATGACTGACGGTCATGGTTATGTCCTGTCCTGCCTGTGGAGGAGACTGTGTGTGAGTGACGCAAACATGTGAAGTCCAGGACTAAACACAAAGCTCTAGTGTGCTGCTGGGCAATCCTTTTTAAGAGCAAAATGTTTCACTTTAGGGGTTTCTATATAAACACACCGCTTTCCTGTCACTGAAATGAATATAAGGTAGACTTTGGCTGATGCAACAGCCCTCCTTTTGTGTCAAAGCACATACACGCACAGTCCAGACCAACTGCACTTTCATGCCTCCACCTGTGTTTACACTGTGAACACAATACTTTGTTCCCTGGCGTCTTCCCAGAATACATTTTTAATCAAACTGCCCATCAAACCCAACGGCGAATATTTAACAAACTTCATGGCTCATCGGCTCCCTTAAGCCTCCATCAGAGCCCCTTTGTTGCCACCAGACAGAGACCAACCTTTGCATCTGAAGGCACACTTCTTCTATAAGTGCCGGAAAACAGCAGCAAGAAGGTTTTGTGACAAATAGTGAGCAGTCATATACTTTTCAGTCATATATTGTAAGTAAGCAAAAGCTAAACAAAGCCAGAGTCCTTGGGGAGCCTATTTATTTATGCAAATTATGAAACTGCTCATTCTTAGGGTACAGAAATTACCCAAAGGTACCCAATGATTCACAGAGTAATCACAATATTTGGAAGGGAGGTGTTGTGTTTATGAAAATAATTTTTCTGCTTCTTTTGTTTGACTGAATAATTTCTTCCACTCATGGAAATGAAAGGTGAGGGCTCACTTGAGAGACTCAATACATCCAGTCCACACACATAGCACGCGCACTCTGTCTACGCACATACCCTTAAGAGTAAACACACTTGAACAATGTTCACTGTTGAGCAAAATCATAAAAGCTCGCAACTGCTGCCTGTGGGCCAGGTTTCAGACACCCAGGCGAGAGCAGGATTTTTCACAGAGGAGCAGGATTTTGTGTGAACGAACAAAAGGAATCTCCTTCCTCCGCTGCTCCTTCCTCCTCTAAATCCTATTGTGTGCCACCATGTGTCTCCCACACGCCTGTTTCTAAGTTACCGGCAGCGTCAGCTGCCAATCCCGCTTAATTGCCTCCTGTGTAAAGTGACAGCTGAGGAGTGGCGATGAGAGCGAGCTGTCCTCGCCTTTTCCTGAAGCTCAGTCTCCGCCACCTTGCTAACGAGAGACTCCACCTGAGAATTGTACTGTATGCCTTGGGGAAATTACACAGTAGTTTTGACCTGTAGTGACACTTGAGTATCCAACCTGGGGACTTGCTTTATTAGAAAGAAATATGACTCAAATGTTTCTAGGCACTTTTAAAAAAATAAAATGTTCTCAATTTAGAAAAATGCTCTGCAGGGACAGTTAACTGAAGCTCTAAGGGAGGGAGGGAAATATTTTGAATATGTCTTGTTAGAAATGAAACTAAGTAATAGACATAGAACAATAATAGCAGGCACTGTTTATTTCAATAACAAGAAGCTTCCCTTACCAACCTTGCTTGAGCCTGGAGAAAAAGAAAAGATCTTTTTGCTCACTCCCGCTTGCAGAATTTGCCACCCTGTTGCTCCTTGTTCTCTCTTCCTTTGTTGCGTCTTCCTCACAAACAGATCCTCCTCATCCTCAGGACCAGGGCTGGAATTAACAGCTCATGAGGGAAGCCAGGCGGAAGAGAACGAAAACACACCAGAGAAGAGAAGAAACACACACTTCTCACCCCTAAGTCCTCCTTGGCGGTGTATCCCCATCCGTTAGAGCTCAGCGACTGAGAGTGTGGTGAGAGAGAGAGAGGGAGAGAGAGATGAAATGATACTAAGTGGGCGAGTGAGAGAAAAAGTGAGAGAGGGAGGGAGCGAGAGAGAGAGCCCGTGCGTCTGCACTGGAGGGTGATCTTCTGTACTGTATGATTCCTGTTTATCTCTCTGTCTGTCTCCTCTGCGTGCATTCCTTCCTGACAGAAAGGCACAAGGTCAGCTGTTTTTACAGTAACAACACTTGGTTTCCTCTTGAGGGAGAAGACTTCCTGTTAGTTCTCTGCTCAACTTCTCTCATGGGTGAAATTACTAGCAGTTTTGTGCTTTTTTTTTTAAGAAAATCCCCTCTCTTCTACTTCCTCTCTCCTTCGCGCATAATCTCCCTCTCTATTCATGACTCCAGATTTATTAGCGCCCGAGCAAGCGTTAATCTAATCTCCTCTCTCTAAACATCGCTTGTCCAGAGGTTACTCTGTTGACAAAGAATGCTCTGCAGTTTAATTTTGGACACACACAGTACCAATACACAAACTAACTGCATGTTTGGTAGACAGCGCTCCAATTTGGCTGTATAAAGAATGAAAATGTGCAATTAACTGATATACTGCGTGAAGACAGAATTGCATGATTAATATACGATTCCATCATCTGATACTGCTCTGCATTCAGTCAGTTGTACTGACAAGGCTAAAAAAAGAAAAGAGCTCATTTGTAATAATGCAAATATTGTCATTAGTCAACATGATAACTGAAATCTCTGGGTTTGAACAGATAAACCGATGAATAAATAAAATACTTTACTTTTTTCAACTCGGTCATCACAGATCCAATTAATCACGGGATCACGCAGTAAATTGATAATGTGGGGCTTCGTTGGGGTTTTTTGTTTGTCTTTTTCATTATAGTCTTAATGTTTAAACAAATAATCAGTCATCTGCAAAAGAAAGAAGACAAAGACCAAAACATTTATTTAACTCACCAGTTAGCAAAAGACCATGCACTTCCTGTTTCCATCTTTTAAAATATTTTTTAAAATATTAACAGATTCATTAAAGATAATTAATTCATCAACATTCTCATCATTAGCATTAAAATGTTAATAAGGTGGTTCAGTATGCATCAAATTACAATTGCAATTTGCCATCTTGATAATGGGCACAATATCTTCCTAAGACCCAGCCATTCATTCTTGTCCTCTGTGGGAGGACATGCTTTGAGAGCTCTGCCTCAAGCACAATTTATGCGATGTATTTGAGCCTTACTGTACTGACAAGAGGACATCCTGGGCTTTCTAGTGATACCACATCTGAGGGGGTTTGACTAACACACTCCATGGACTTTCTTTTCAAGGAGCAGCTTCCACATTTTATTGCAACAAGGGAGCTTGCGATGAAAAATTTGCAGATAATTGGGTTTTATGAAATTAATGAGAGTGATGAAATTGGGTTGAAAATTTTTTGAACATGACTCATGAAAACAGGACGACGTTGCCCACAACCACCGGCAGGAAGGTGGAAGCTCAAAGGATGAGATACGAGCTTTCGAGGAGCCCGAGCAGGACTGTGTGAAGGCACCTACCATCTATAATAAAAAGAACTGTTTGATGTAGAGCTCTGAAGTTTTCAGGCATTATGATCTCTAGAAGGAGAAACGAAAACCTCTTCAGCTGAATTCACACACATACACACAGTCAAACACACACATAGGATGAAACAGGACACACAACCACCAAACAAAAATTAGGCAACCGGGTTTTACAAAACCATGCTAGAGCTCACAAACCAGATGGTGTTGCTCATCTCTGAAAGGAAAGTAGCACTAATATCATACTGAAACTGGGTTGAAATTGGTTTTTTTAGCATGAAATATGAAAGCAGGATAACCACCAAATGTGGTGGTCTGATTACATCAGACAGAAAATAGGGTGCTAGTTATAGCCTATTTAATAAGTTGAGGCAGATTCAAATAATCTTCATGTCACTGATATGCAGGAAGAGAAGGAAGACCACTGGAAAGTGGGAACTCTGTTAAAGAGGCTGCCGTGAAAAATATGATTCCATGTGGGATTGGTCAAGAAACATCTTCAGAGCTCTAGCTTACACAATACTTCTTATCCATACTGGACTTTAGGTGTCGTCACTTTGGTCCTGTGAGGCTCCTCAAAACCTGGTATGCCCTCCGTCTGAACCTTCACCTTCTTGTTCTAATGCCCACTCCTCCTCCACCTCATCTCCCGAAAACTTGACTCAATTTCCACAGTTCTGAATGAAATCCTGTGTGCCTCACTCAGCCGTCATATCATTCTGTGATCAAGCGAGATCTGATGTCCACTTCAAGGGACAGAAGATGAAATTTAAATAAATTCCAGTTTAGACATATTATTTGATGCATGTTTCTAATAGTTCACTTATGTATAAGAAAATCTAAATATCAGAACTTTACTTTCAACCCTGTTGAAAATGGGTTGAAATGTGAAAACAGGACAAACCACAGTCATCAAGCCTAGAGGCTCTCTGCTTACATAAAATATAACACGGGCAACCAGGTTTCTGAAAAAACATGTCAAACCACAGGAAGGTGCTCATCTCCAGAACATTTGTTGTTTTAAGGGTGGAAACACTGTTCAGAACATATCTGCTTATTGCAAGACTCAGTCTAGGATCCAGATACACTGGGTCCTAGTTATAGCCAGTTCACTAAGCTGAGACAGATTCTTCAAGATGAGGCGGCCCATCAAAGTAATAAATGATCTTGATGTCTCTGACATAAAGGAAAAAGAATAATGCCTTCCAAACAGTATTCAGATGTGTTTCCATCAGTTCCTCGTTTTATTGTTCATGCAATAAAAATGCTGTAACGTTTTTCTTTTAACCACAATACTTCAATTATCAAAACAATTTTTCCGGGCCTCAGGAGGATATGAATCATTTTTGAACTATTTCTTGGCACGTTCATATTTGATAGTAGCAGACAACCAAAACTACAGTTCAAGGGACATTTTGGCAAGCCCAGCTTTATGCCACTAAACAATAAACAAGTAACAGGTGTTTGTTTTGTTGTGTGCATATATTGTCATATGTAAAGGCAAAATTATTTTGTTACTGAAAACTCGGTCGCAAAATGTGCCGTTTCTGTGATACTCTGCTTGTCTTTTAAGCTTTGCTGGTCCCTGTTGTGTGAAGGCAGCCACAGCGCTTAAGTGTGTCCCCATGTACAGTGCATACTGGGTCAATACGCCCATGAAGTGTTGGATTAATCAGGTCACAGACATCGGTGAAAGGTGATTCAGGGGACAGCGTAACAGCTTTCTGAGTTATGTTGATAAAGTGTCAAAATGTCATACTGGCAAACACGCCACAGGCAAAGTGACAGAAACGCTCAGTTACACCACTGATGAAGTGATGGAGGATTTCTCAAAAGCGGGGAGTCGAACGATATGAACATATGGCCGCGTCGTGTGGATGCTGCACGTTGGCCTGTTGACCGGGTAAGCAAGAAGTGCTCCTATTGAGCACTTTGGGTATTGTGCTGTTGAGAGTGGTGGGTGTTGATAACTGCCAGCTCCTATGAAAGGGAGGATGAGCCTATGTGGACGCCTGAAGCAGGATGTGTGGTGATTGGGCTGCATGATGTTCAGCCAGGAGGAGGTGGTATGCACGGGAGAGATATAGACTTTGCAAGTGTCGCTGGTTATTTCACCGCATTCATCTGCATGCCATCTTATGTGCCATTTGTTGCAACTGATGTTAACTAGTAATATGCCATCACAAAAAAAAAAGTAAAATAAAAAAGCATAACAATTGCTGGATAAATAAATGCAAAGCAAGGAAGCTCTTTGGATAGTTTGCTGGTGGCACTTGGTTACAAAATAATGCCTGCAATGTCAGTCAACCAGCCAATGCACTGCAGTCTATTATCCTGTAAATAGATCAATCATTTTTTTCTTGCAGCGGTTTGACAAAGGTGCTTTCACTTCCAGGTCTCTATCCACTGGACGGTACTCAGAGAGCGTCAGTGACCGTAGCGAGGTGTCAGGTTGTATTCACGACAAGCTCCTGGCCTTAATTGCCTTCCATGCAACTGGGCTCAATAATAATCAGCATGGAGGCGTTCATCACCCCCATCATACCTGTACCCTCTTACATGTGGAATTTAATTTATCTGGTGCAGTTTCCTTTTCTGTTCAGTGTCCCTCTCGCTTCAACTGCAAGAATCAAATGATACGAGTTATTCTGTCTAGCTTCGGTTTCCTTCCTTTCAGCCAAGCTCCAGATTTCTTTGAATCTTTTTAGGACGCTCTGTAAATGTAGAGGATCAGCTTACACGGTCCACCATTAAACCTAGAGGCTATTTGATACTGATACAGTGATTTCCAATCTTCAAAAAAAAAAAGGGTGGGGTGGGGGGTGGAGGAGTGTTATTTCAACTTAGCTTTGTATTATAAGGACTGAGAGCAAGAAAATGACTATTTAAAAATGCTTTTCCATGATTCTTCTTATTTCACCCTTTGAAATGCCATCCTCAAACGCAGAGTTTTCTCTCTTTGGAAAAACAGAGTTCAGGTTCTTATGCAAAATGCAGCCTGGCACTAAACCTGATTCCTGCAGCTGATGCTACTTTGTCTCCTGGCTATAAAGTGAGTGTATGCTGTTGTCAAGCACTTCGCAGGGGCACTGCTTAAGCACACCACATAAAGGTCAGACAACAAACAGGGAATTGTTTAAATCTCTACAAGTCATTACATGTCCTCTGGTATTTATATAGATGCTATAATAGAAAACGTCTGATGACTCAGTCAATCTTCAAATGAAATTGGGGCGCAGTTCTTTTTTGTTTTGGTTTTAACTCAAAAGGTTAATGAAGAAAAATGAAAACGTGGCCATTTAAAGGGTAACTTTTAAGGTGGGCTGTTCAGCTGGAATTGGCTGGGGAGGAAGAGGCGTGACTCTGGAAGTCAGCAGTGACACAATGATCCCCAGACCAGAGGAAAATGGGATCTCGATGCCGCAGACGCCTCTTTCCTCCCCAAATCCCCTCAAGGGGTCATTAGTATGGTGAAGGGCCATGTTAGGCCTCTGCTGTACCCATTCAAGCTGTTGGCTCCAGGTTCAGTAATTCCCGAAGGCTGAGTTCTCAGAAGCAGTTTAAGTGCAAGAGATGGGTCCAAGTGTCAGCATAACATTAGCAGTGGTGCTGCTGTTCGGGGACCGCGCTGCCATCTGAGAGGATTGCCAAGCCATATTAGAATCTGCAGGGAAAAAATGCCAAAAAACACAGAAAGAACCCAGCTCTCTGTTAGCCAAACCCATAATGGGTAGCTGTCCATGTGATTTCCCTCAGTTAGTAAAGTGTGTTCTCTTAATTGCCTTGAAGGCAGCATTGCCTGTTGCAAAGCTGTAAACCCCATCTTGAAAGCAATGGGGTGTCACTTAACATCAGAAATTACAAGATTCAATCATAAACTGCTCAGCCATCTGAATGGTATTAAGATAATCATCTTTTCCTCCTCCAGAAACAACAAACCTTATGAACACAATAATATGCTACTGAAAAGGTGAATACTTATTATCCTGAGCTGTATCTCTCAGCACATTTAACATCTGCAGAGTTGGGGAAGGAGGTTAGATGCGTATTTACATGCAGAGAAATTAACTTTCACTGTGCATCATGTAACTTTGGGCAAGACCATAATTTTGTGGATATATTTTATGGGATCGTGATGAAGTAAAACCTCAAAATAAGCATTTTCAACCTTGATCTTTTTAGCCATACTGACGGAGCAGAAAGGCTCTCTGACAGGTTTTAAATCACTCCTCCAAAGAGTTTTGTTTTTTCTGTAAATCACTCATATGTTCAATCAATGCCATGTCCAACAGCACAAGTGACAAATCAGTCCTGGTATTTCAGTCATGGCACTGAAATAGTTTTGCTCTCTCTGAATCCTTCTGCGCAAACTTTGAACTCTTGCAACTGTCGTCACGCTTCCAAGCTTCACTTCAGCTGTGGTGCTTTTTCTTTCAGCTCTACCATTACTTCACCATCATCCTCTAATGATTCATATTTGTGTTAAATCTCACAGTGCTGTTGGTAAGTATTCAAAATTGAATATCAGAAATGATATAACATTCATAAGGAGGAAAATATTCTATCATATACCTGTTAATCGAGAGAGAAAAACAAAGATTTGTGTAATCAACAAATCATTTCAGTTATTTTTTTCTGTAATAGTTTTGTAAGTGAAATTATTGAATATTTAACCAGCTGTTTTACCCCCAGGGAGTCCAGAAAATGAGAGGAAGTAACAGGAAAAGAGTACAGATAAAAAGCAGACACAGGGGAAGAATGAAAATATATTTTTTAATTAAACTCAAAGAGATTGTCAAGATGCTATTACCCCCTAAAACAAACAAGATCATTAAACCACTGCGATTGTTGTTCAATGCTTACACTTTGGACATTATTATGGATGTAAAAAATTACTTTTGAAGGATTTGAGCTCTCCAGTAATTACTTTACATACTTCAAATGATAAGGGCATGCGTCTGAAAGGTCTGTGATGTACCAGAACTGTAGCGATTATCCTGAAATTTTGCTATGAGGGCAAATAATAAGGCATCAATTATTTTTAGTGTCCTTAAAAATCCCTTTTCTTTTTCAACATATTCAAAGTATGGAGAAGCTGAGGGAATTTTTAGATGACAGAGGACAGCTCCATAAAATATTTAGCAACAGGCAATGGTCCCTCTGCTTTTTTCCTCCCCACCTGTGTGTAAACAACAAAGTCTCAGATCACTGTCACCTATTGTGATACTTCACTCTGAAGCCCCAGTGGGGGAAAGAAACCATCAGTCACGCTGACAGAGACTCATGAAACTGGAGATCCATCTTAAATTTTGCATGAGGTTTTGTGTTAAAGCTTTAAAAAGGGACTTGTGTGACTGTCGGCATTAATGGCAACGTGAAAACTTACTCTGGGATAAAAAGAAATTGAAATAAATAAAGCGCTTTTCACAGTCGCGGTCACCGTCACAGACGAGGAGTCGTTATTGCTGTCATAAAACACAAGAAATGCTTTGGTGTTTGTAAATGAAGATTATGCATCATTACAGCAATAAGCCCCCCGAGATGAAGTTGTTTTTTTTGTGCAAAGTTTAATAGCATTTCACCTCAACAGCAATTGTGTCTTTCCCAGTGATTGATGCTTTCACTCTTGATTTGGTCCAGGATAATTAGTGAGAAAACAATGTAGGGATTCTTGGAGCGCAGTTTAATTCTCTCAGCTAGAAGCAGTGGCTGCAAAGGATTTTTTTTTCTTTCCAGCATAGATAATGGAATGAAGCACTGCATCAGGACAGCGGGCTGTAAAAATGGAAGTTACTGTAGCATAACTGATGAAAGCAAGGATGTAAATTAGCAGTTTTTAAGGATTCACTGACAGGTTTTAACAGTAACAAAGACTGAGAGTCTGACATCAGACAAAAAGAAGGGGGAAAGGAGAGCACAAATTATAGAGCATTCAGCACAGAGACGTGTGCAGTTTTCAAGTTCAGAGTTCCTGTAAAGAACTGGAAGTATCTCATCCTGACCTGCCCTCCACTCTTGGGCACCAATAAACTTAGAGAAGGTTAAAAAAGAAAAGGTCATTGAAACAGCTATGTAAAGATTAGTAAGAACAAATAATTCACGTTTTAATGAAAAATGCAATTTAGTTCTTTTTAATGCAATGTACGGTACTAGAGACATATTTGAGGACAAGAAGTAGGCTGGAAGTCCTTCAGGTGTCGTCTTTTATGTGAAGTACTTGAAGAACTTTCTGCTAATAAGCCTTTTATAGTTCAGGCTCCTGTACCATGCCAAATCTGCTGATAGCTTCAGCAAAGTGGGGCTACAAATTAAAACCAGAGAAGAAGTGTGGGAGGAACAATCCAGCAGTATAAACTGAAATACAACTCATTTTGGCATTAACTCCAAAATGTTTTTTTTTTTTAAAAAAGGTTAAAAATGTTAAAAACAGCAACATTAAACTGCAAATCTTTGTGGCAAGAGGCTTTTGTTATGTCTACCCGAGTCCAATCTAACACACCTGGAAGTCTGGCTCCTCACATCTCAGGAGTAGATTCATGGCTCTTGCAGGCCTGGCATGCTCCCAGCAAGGAAAGGCAAATCTAACTCTTGAAAATGACCTCTTTTATCAAGATTGGATAGTAAAAAGTCATTTTAAATCTTCCACAAGCAACGCACAACCATCCTCAGTTCTAATTTGTAGCAAAAACTGATTAGGCTTTAAAAAAAAAAAAGTTTTTTGTTGATGATTTTTGTTTTCTCGTAGTATAGTAAATATAGCATACAGTCCTGTGAAAACTACAATAAGTAAACGCCACATGATTCAGTAGCTTGCAGAACAACCTTTGGCACAAAAACCTGAATCAACTGTTTCTGTATGACTTTATCAGTCTCTCACATCATTTTGGAGGATCTTTGTCCCACTCTCCTTTAAAACGCTCCTTCAGTTCTCTGAGGTTTGCTTTATGCATATTCCTCTTAAGGTTCTCAAACAGCATTTCAATCAGGTTGAGGTCAGCACTTTGACTGGACCATTATGTTCTACATGTGCTGCTGTGCTTAGGATCATTTCAGCCAAGCTTTAGCTGTCAGACTGATGGTCTCAATTTTGAGTCTAGAATATTTTGGTATACAGAAATACTCCAAAACAAGCCCAAATCATTACCCCTCCACCACCATGCAAGACTGTTGTTATGACTTGTTTGTGCTGGTACGTATGCTACAGTCATTTCTTTGCTTGTTTGGTTT
Organism: Diplotaxodon limnothrissa; assembly: GCF_057381915.1. NCBI lineage: Eukaryota > Metazoa > Chordata > Actinopteri > Cichliformes > Cichlidae > Diplotaxodon > Diplotaxodon limnothrissa. Next base: position 19,093,114 of record NC_140602.1, on the reverse strand, counting down.
TTGTATTTGTTTTTGTTTTTTTCAAATATGGAGTTATGCATGATGTCCAGAAATCTCCATTTTCATCTTATCTGTCCAAAATACATTGATCCAGCAGTCTTGTAGTTTGCTCAGACGCAGCATTGCAAACCTAACCTGACCTGCTGACCTGCGCTTCTTTTTAGGCAGACAAGGCCTTTTCCTGGCAACCCTTCCAAATAAGAGACATGTGGTCAGTTCTTTTCTAATTGTACTTAACTTTAACACAGTTTTCTTTCCATTTCCCTGTGTATTGCACAGTTTGACTCGGGATGAGATTATCCCACTCCTGGGAGGATTGCAGCATTGTGTTCAAAGATGTTTGAATGCTCCAGACCAGCAAACCGCCTAAGTGCTTGCTTTCACACTTGCTCATGATGACTGAACCAGCTGCATTTGGCTTCTACTTACCCTCTTAACTCCTACTGAAAGACTACAGGCGTACTTAGTTTTTCACAGGACCTATGAAAACTTTCTTTTTCACGTTTTCATATGACTATATCCTGTTTATAACAGGTAGCTGTTTAGATGATTGAAAGTGGTCTCTGCATTGAAGTGTTGTTTTTATATTGAGCACAAACCTTTTTATTATAGGAGAGTCGTCATCAAAAACACAGGCTTTCCCAACCTTGTAACATCTCATCCCCAGTTTGTCTTTACTCACTTCAACCCTCAATGTTCAGATTTTACAGATAGCCTTACACATACAGACAGTACATTAAAAGAAGCATCTTTATTTACCTGTAGCATGCATGAAAGCAACAAGAAGAACATTTGTTCCAATTTTGTGGACTGGACATAATGAATATATGGATTTACCTTTTTTTGTGTTAGATACGGATTTAAATAAAGAAAATGAATACAAAGTTTTATATATTTTTTGTCTTAATATGACTATTTAATTAGAACCTGTGTCAGGAGTGAGGGGTCAAGAGTTTGCTTGTTTAATTTGGTGGTCTTCTCTTGTATTGTATCAAAACCACTCCCTGTATATGAAAATGATCAATAAATAAGATAGGTGAGGAGAGTTTGAATTATATATTGTCCCTGTGTCTGAAATGGAGAGAGATCATGAGGTTTTCTCTGACGCAAACAAGAGCATCCATTCAGGCTTTAAAGAAAGTCCTCCAAGTGGTCTTTTACAAAAATAACACACAAAGCCTGTCAGCATTGAACATGGCTCTTCGTATTATGTTTACATTTGAGGCTTTTAGACACATATTTATCCAGAAGGATTTAAAATAAGTTGGTAATTAATAGGGACAGCCACATGACAGCTGCACAGTTGCTGTGGGAACCAAATCTCTAAAGGTTCCTCTGTAACTACAACACTGCGACCACAGTGCCACCTTTACTGGACATATTTATTGACAACAGAAACTTGTGACACAAAGGATTGTCACCAACCTACTCACACTGTGTGGCCTTACCCTCTGCACTAAAAAAAGGTCCTCAGTTTATTTATATAGCACAGGTATTGGTGCACAGAAGTCAGTAGAACAAAATTACAAAACAATAAGGGAACACATATTAAATCATAACTTAACATAGTTAAAATTACTAACCTACAGAAAGACACAGCTGTAAATTAAATCTATAATAAAAAGTTTAAAGAAAGAGAAGAGGTTTTAGTTGCTACTTGAAAACTGTTAGTGAGGCAGTCAACCTGATCTAGACGGGAAGGCTATTCCAGGTTTTCAGAGCTGCAACCTATATATATATTTATTTTTATTTATTTATTTAGGCTATCCCATCAAAGCATTTAGAAGTAAACAAAAGTATTTTGAAATGAATCCTAACTTGCACAAGTAACCAGCATAATGTTGCCAAGATAGTTGAAATATGTTGACGTTTCAGACTAATTCAATTCAGTTCAGTTTATTTATACGGTGCCAAATCACAACAACAGTCGCCTCAAGGTGCTTTATATTGCAAGGTAGACCCAGGAGTCTAACAGCAGCATTTTGGACCAAAGTAATCACAATAACAGAGCCTTGCTTCAAATGTAACCCTTTAAACCCCCTATGGCTTCATATTTGTAAAGAAAAAAAGTCTTTATACATCCTTATACATACTTACATCACAAAGTGTTTACTTTTGGACAGGGCCAAATAAATGGTAAGAATTAATTAGATCCCCAGGAGTTACAATTCTCTTTAATGTAGAGGGTGCTTACTGTTCTAACATAACTACTTTGTCTAGTCTTAATATTACTTTTAGCCATAAGTCTACCATATAGAAACTTAGGCAGACTTTTAATAGGTTGGGTTTAACACCATGTGACAGTCTTCCCTGAGTGAATTTAACCTGTGTGTTCTCCTCAATGCCTGAAAACTGCCCACAGTCTTTTTATTAGAAATAGGCCTGTGGTGGCTGAAAAGGTAAAGAACTGCAATAACTTATTAAACAATTGATAAACAATAAACCCTCGATTTCAAGCTGAATTTGGAGAAGCTGAAAATGGCAGGGGGAAGGGGGTGGGATGGGATGGGCCAAAGGTCTTTCCTCCGAAATTGTTGCTGATTAGAAAGAGAATAATGATCATCACTTTAATTGTCAATCAGCATAAGGGTCTTTTCATGTGATTGCACACGGTCATTAGATAGTTATTGAATTGCCTTCAAGAGCACACTAGCATAGCTGTGCTTTTAAAGAGGTCCTTCTGCATAATATCAGGAGACCTGGGGGATGTGAGGGGAGCTCACGACCCATGACTGATGAGATGACCTCTGACCTCAATAAACTCACGATATTAAAAGACAGTACCAATACATTCACACACTTAAGTCCGAGCTTGAGAATTCTAATGCATGATGATGCAAAAAATCTGTTTAATCGATTTTATGTGCTTCATATGTTTTGCGTAAGATCAGTGAGATAAATTACAGTTTGATGTGGAAAATGAGCACAGAAAATGATAGCATTAACAAAGTGTTGCTGTGGTCAGACACAAATCTGAAATATATAAGTGGCAAAATACAGAGAAATTTCATATTATGATAACAGAAGGTTAGGTCAGTCAGGGTACTATAGTTGCTTTTAAATATTTTATGGCACTTCAGTGGTGGTTACATAGGAAACACTTTCAGCTACGGTAGGTGAAGGTGAGTGTAGCTCAACAGCCAGGGGAATATGGTGTGAAAGACTATACACCATATTACTCTGAATAATTCATCTATCTACTCACAAGGCTTTCTTTGCCCTACTGACAAGCTTCAAGGCGGTGTGAGTGCACATTTCAGGCTTTCATGTTATCATGAATGTTTCTTATCTGTGTTGTATAGATAGCTATGTGCTTTATAGATGAGTGCTGACCTCTGTGTGTTTTCAGGCATGACCGTCAGTCATAAGCAGCCTGATTGGAGTTGCCATCTGCTCGGTGACTCGTTGAAGGCCATGTAGCCTTACACAATGGATGGATAAATATAAACTGTTCAGTTGCTTTTTCCAATAAAAGAAACCCAGTATGTGGATGTACTGTCATTTTTAATGTTGGCATAATCAATAAAATGTCATTTCTAGTCCTCCTGTAAACTAAGTGTGCAATCATAATTTCAAAGCAGCTATAGAAAGTACTTTTGTTTGACTTGCAAGTGTTTCCTAAAACTTTGAACAGGAAGGTGATTTAGATTCTTGGATGGACTAAGATTAAAAATAACATAATAATTCATACAGTGGTGTGAAAAAGTATTTGCACCGATGTCATTGTTGCCCAGTATCTTTTATCTTCTATCTGAAACAAGTATGACCAATATGTAAATGCATTGATCTCAGTTCAAAATGAAGCAAAACCTTTAATAGAAGGCACAGTTTGTTTCACCACTGAGAGAAGTTGTTATTCACAAACCGTTTGTTTTACAGCTTCCCATTTCTGCAGACTAAACAACAGACTGACTGGAAATGCCTTTACAATTCATCATATTCTTAAGGGATTCTGCCAGTGCATTACAACCCCAGTGGCCATCAGGCCTAAGCTGCCCCGCAAGGTATTTTCACACGGTTGTTTGTTTTGGCACATGTATTCAGCACCCTTTATTCTGTACATCTTACTAGCACTGGGTTGAACCCCCTTTTAACTTCATGGCATGGATTCAACAAGATTCTGGAAACATTCCTCAGAGATTTTCGGTCAATACTACCATGATACTATTATTCAGTTGCTGCAGATTCATCAGCTGAACATCCATCATGTCAATCCCCCATTCCACCACATCCCAGAGGTGCTCTACTGGTGGAGCTCTAGTAACTGTGGAGTTCATGAACTCGCTGGCGTGTTCAAGGAACCACTGTGGATCATTTGAGCTTTGTGGCATAGTATATTGTTCTATTTGAAGCACCCATCAGAAGTTGAATGCATGGCAGGCATAAAGGGATGGATATGATCAGAAACAATCCTGAGGTGGGCTGTGGTGTTTAAATCATGCTTACTTGAAACTATATCCAAACTGGGCCAAGAAAATATCTTGCAAACAATTGAATTACCACCATCAGCCTGAACAGGTAATACAAGGCAGGATGGAGTCATGGTTTCAAGTTGTTTACACTAAATTCTGTCCCAGTGGGATTCAAGACTTATCAGACGAAATAATATATTTTTAATCTTCTACTCTGGTGAACCTTGTTCTTACCTGACGGGAGCGATATCTGGTCTGGTGTTCTTCTGCTATAGGTTCGATGTGCTGTGTTTTCAAAGATGTTCTTTTGCATACCTTAGATGTAATGAGTGCTTGAGTTACTGTTGCCTCCCCACCAGCTTGATGTAGTCTGTCCATTCTCTTCTGACCTCTGGCATCAATGAGGCATTTCCCCCAAAGAACTGGTTCTCATTTTCTCTTTTGTGGTGTGGATATAGGTCCTCTGGAAGCTTGGGGCCTGGTTTGCAACAATAATTAGATGGGTGAGAAGGACCATAAAAAGCTATAGAGTGGACAGAAATAATATTTAGCCTGCTAGCAGCATGACTGTAGGAATGTTTTGACTGGTTTGACCACTTTGGCCTTTACTGAAACATTTCAATAAATACGCTACTGGATAGACTGTCATGAAATCTTTTATACAAATTTGTGGAAGAAGTTTGAGAGTTTACATAAAAGAATCAGCGTTGCTTAGGATAACCTCAAAAGTCTCTTGGTACATTGGTCTGCTGTGTTTAACCATCTTAATAAAAATATTATTAACCTTAATAAGATTTGCTTTAGTGCACTTAATAAGTTCTGTCTACCAAGTGGTTATTTAGAAAAAGAACACTTTCTTCATGAGTGAGGAACAAAAACCCCAACCAATCTACCATCTTTCCAAATTCCAGAGAAGAAGAGGGATGGAAAAAAACAAAACAATGGATTTTAATTTTGTGATTCTTAATGCTGTCACGAAAAAGCATTAACTACTACAAGTAAGGGCAGAGAGCCAAGGACATCTGCTGACATTCTGCATTTGTCCTGCCTGCGCAATCCTTGATTACTGGTGTCCTTGGCGACTGGCTGAAAATAATGCAGTAAAAAGAAACAGACTCCTCTAATACATAAACCTTTGTTTTTCCATGCACTGCATTGGGTTTGGCTGCACGAGACAGCACAAGAGTGACTCATCACCTCGAAGACCATTTATAAAACTAACAATATAATTTTAATAGCTCAAACGAAACAACAGGGAACACAGAGTACGAGAAGGGGAAATTCTAAAAGTGTTAAAACAACATGATCATAATTTTGTGTACCAAAAAATATATCCACTAGATGTGCACTAAATAACTACTGCAACTGAACAGATCCCAGTTACTTCATCCTTGCAGAGCTAAAACAGGCTGTACTCTTATCACGTTTTGCGCCTGAAGGCTTCCACCAGTGGTTCTCAAACGAGACACAATTAAAATCTAGCAAACGAAGGTGGAGGGGTTTTCATTTCACTATCAAGGCCTTTTGGCATGTAGAGAAAAAAAAAGATAATAAAAAAGATTGCAGCTACTTCCTGTCTTGACTTGGTGCTGACCTGCATTCTTTCCTTGGGATGTGAAAAAAATTCTGTAATTCCAGTCGTAGCTATGTATTCACAACCAGGCCTATGCTGAGCAAACAGTGACACTGTGTTTTGAGAGATCGCCTTAAGAAAAGGCAAGATTAGCTTTGATCATATCCACACACACACTTGTGCGCGCACACATACATACACACACAGTAACCAACAGACATTGTGTGCCTTGTCTTTCATCTGTTCTCACTGTTTGATTCCATCTGTCAATTCTTCAGACTTAACGCACATCAGGGTCTGTGTTTTATCTTTCCTGTGTGTGTGTGTGTGTGTGTGTGTGTGTGTGTGTGTGTGTGTGTGTGTGTGTGTGTGTGTGTGTGTGTGTGTGTGTGTGTGTGTATACGTGCATCCCTTTGAAATTGGTGGGAGGAAGAAAGAGACAAACTCTCTTGCCCTCTCAAAAGCCTTGCAAAAAGCAGACAAGGTGATTTCGATTTGATTTGTCATGAATCACAAAAAACATTAATTCAACATGACACAAGACAGACATTACACACAGGCACTGACCGAACACTCGGAAGCCTTTAGAGGAGCATCCACTGCAGGCTGACAAAGCTCAGTGCTTTTCGGGCTCTTGTTTCTTTCTGATTCACCACCACCAAGATGTCCAAGTGTATTGTATTCTTATAAGTCCAGTTCACTTAACACATACTGTTTATATAATAATCTGAGGTATAGGTTTCAGATACATTTTAATATTATATAGCTACTCGTGAAATATTTAAGCTTATAATAATAATACTTTTATACAAAAGCCTTCAGTGTTTGAATCAAGTAGTTCATAAAAAATAAAGTGCTCCAAACATCATTTTACTACTATTATTTACATTTGTAAGATACACAATTTCACTCATGTATAAAAAAAATGTGCACAGACTGACAAACCACTTGAAATTGGGATGATGGTGAAAGAAAACTTTTATGACACACCTCATGAGTTTTCCTAAATTATAACTGATTTTGGCAAAAAAAAAAAAAAAAAACAGGTGCGGGGGAATAACTGCGTCCTCAGTTATAATAATATTGGATTACTCTAGGCCGCAGAACGTTCAGATTTTATTTTTATGCTCAGCAAATCTCAAAGAACAATTACAACATGCACTGATCATTAAACCGTAGGAGGGTTTGGCAAGAGCTCTGTTTTCTCCCCTGCACTGGCATGTAAACACACACGCCTACATGCGCATGCACAGATGCACCTGAGCGATGGATAAGAAAAAGAAGTTTGACTGTTCACTGAAGAAGGCAGATGCGTGTTGACAGCATACAGATAAAGACACGCAGCTGCCTGCAGCTTCGTAGAAAACAAGCGACCAGGCGGAAATTAACAAATAGAAAGTAATTTAATTTGATTGCATTAACATAGCGAAAAAAGGCCCCTCTTCTGTTGCAGTTAACTGCTGTTGACTTAAGTGCTGTCCATTAAGCTTGTTAAAGTGGGCAATATTATTGCTGCCACATGGTAAACCAGCCTACAGTGGTGTAATTTTCTCTACCATCGCTCTCATTGCTTAATCACTTTCTGAAACAAACAGTGGTTTCAGTGGTTATTACTCAAAACATCCTGTATGTTTTATAATTAACAGCCAAATTACATCAAGCATATTATTGACAGAGTGAATCAACACTAATTTTGCTGGGAAATGACTCATTCTTTTAACTATTGATGAAAACAGGATTGTCAAGAATTTAGAAATCTATACAAGAAAATATCCTTCCAAGAGTACATATTATCATATCGTTTTAGGTATAACCCTAACCCACATGCTTAATCACTCACTCATCAAATTTTACTCTCCAAATTCTGACAGGAAGCGGTTACTTCTTGTAGGATGTTATCCTAAATCATAAAAAGCAGGAACATTTGGACAGTGCTGTTATCTGTTAAGTGCTAGATGTGTTTTATTTTGAAACTTCAGCTGGTACAAAAGTAAATTTTGTGTCATGTCTGTGTAGTTTCTCGGTCATCCAGGTCATGGTAGTAAAAAGAGCTTAGAAATAAGGCGGCTGGACTTCTTTAAGTTTCTTTTTTTGTTTTTGTGTTTTTTGTTCAGCTCTAAAACCAAAAGATGGAGCATTCCAGTTATTTAAACCCTAGTGGGGGTTGTCCCTCAGGAGGACCGTTGACCCAGTAATAATCATGTGTGCCATCAGATGAGCCAAGGTATAAAAAAATGTCAGTAGAGGTTGAGGTGCCTATGATCCCTTCCCAGGCATCTCAATCCCCATTCAAATCTTGCATCAGGCGACTTCAATAGGTCAGGCGCGTCTCCACTGTCACTCAAGATGCACTGTATTGAACTGCTGTTGACAATGTTAGTCCAGAATTTCTGTCACTATACCAAGTTCAGCATGGGGGTGCAGAAGAACTAACATCACCTACCTATTTATTTTCCCTGGTATTGTCTTTAGTTTGGATATATGACTAAACACAAATTTGCAACTTTTTTGTAATTTTACACTTTCTGAGGTAGACCATTCTAGTCCCAGTTTGAACCCATTTTGAATTCAGAAGTGCCATTAATTCTTCACAATGGAGTCCCAGCAATGTGCTGGGAGCATTCCTCAGAGATATTGGCATGGTAGCACCATGTAGTTGCTTCTGATTTGTCAGCTGCACAACCAATATGTCAATCTCCCATTCCATTGCATCTCAAAGGTGCTCTACTGGTTTGAGGTCTGGTGACTGTGGAGGCTATTTGAGTACAGTGAACTCACTGTCATGTCCAAGAAACCAGTTTGAGATGATCTGAGCTTTGTGACATGGCACATTATCCTGTTGGATGTACCAATCTACTCTGCTCATAAAGGAATGGACATTTTCAGCAACAACACTGTGTCATTTAAACAATGCTCAGTTGGTATTAAGAGGCCCAAAGTGCGACAAGAAAATATCTCTCACACCATTACCACACCATTACCCACCCTGGGGCGCCTCTGTCAGTGCACCCCAGGGTGGCTGTGGCTACAATGTAGCTTGCCATCACCAGTGTGTGAATGTGTGTGTGAATGGGTGGATGGCTGGTTGTGTAAAGCGCTTTGGGGTCCTTAGGGACTAGTAAAGCGCTATACAAATACAGGCCATTTACCGTTTACCATTACACCACCAGTAGCAGTCTGAACTGCTGGTAGAGTGGATGGTGCCAGATGGGTTGGCACCATCAACCATCTCACATTCAAAGTCATGTAAATCACCTTTATTCTCCATTCTAATGCTCAGGTTGAACTTCAGCAGGTCGTCTTGTTCATGTCTAAATGCAAAGAATTTCTCCAATTTGATTGGCAGATTAGATATTTGAGTTAACGAGCACTTGAACAGATGTACCTAATGAGGTGTCAGTTAAGCCTATACACTTGGAAGTCTATACGACCCTGTGACTTTGAATTGTTTGCTTTATGTCAGTAGAAAGTAGTTTAGTGTCTCACACACCAAACTGGAAGAGTGTCAAATAAGGTGGCCAAAAGAGGACAGATGTGGGACAGCAGGGCCATTTCCTGAAGCCAGGCCTGAGGGAGCCGGCCAGACTTGGAGCTATGGGCCTTGGCTTTCAACAGGCAAGGAGAGGAATGTTGAGCAGCACCAACAAGATCCACAGGCTTGAGCTTTCCCCCTGTGCTCAGTGCTGGCTCTACAGCCAACCTCCACAGTCAAGACTGAGCCCTCAGTGACAACAACAGGTCCCTAGTACTGTGAAAAACAATAACATCTAAAAGTTAATTTGAAGCACCTGTAAATTTAAACGAACATAATAAGAAATAAAAAATGACTATATGAAGGTAAACAGGATTGCTTGTAGCGATAAATCAAAGCAGAACGCCCCACCCAACCACTTCTACCCCACCTCCACCTCACTCTTCCCTCTACCTTAAAGGACCTACAGATCTCTCAGCTCCCTGTTTTGTTATCCACGCTCAAAGTTTCACTTATTTGATTCACTCCCGGGCAGCTGCTTTGAAAGTTTGGAAAATGAAAACAACCAACCTCCCCCAAGAACCGACTAAACACTACCTGCCGAGCACAAGAAACTGGTGAACATATTGATGCACTCAGCAGCTACAGAGTCAGGTGTGTCCCTCAACACAGGTTGTAGAGTGCTAAGAAGCAAAAGGGAGATTGGATCTAGGACCTATGTTAATCTACTCTGTCCACAGGACGTGTAAACAGGTCACCGTTTTCTAATTGTCTTGTTTTTCATTGCCCCAATGCTCAGCTTTTTGAGTTTGAAAATGCAGTAAAGACAGAATAACAACTGGGATTCACCATGCTCTGTGCAGCAAATCACATCTGAGTACCCCGGCGGAGGCACGCAAACAATTAAAGACTTAACATTTCTTTTGTGATACACTAAATGTCTGATCAGGCTGATGAAGCAGAAATACATCTGTATACTTGACACACTTGAGCTGTGTTTTGTCTGCGTGTCACTGTTTTAAAGTAGTGCTTCTCCTAATCCGGCAATAGGCTGCTTTAATACTGAATTTCAATTTTCAATCAACCCTCATTTGTAACATAGTGGTCTGCAAATGGAGTTACCATGCAGCACGTCGCACATGTAGAGAACAGCAGAAGGGGGAGGAACAAATAAAAGGATGGATGTAATACTTGTGTCACTCTCTGCTGTCCCCTTTGTACTGTTTGAGCGTGTTTGCTCCTTCAAACCGCATATTATAATGCTTGATCATTACGTGACGCACCGCAAACAGAATACAGCGTGCTGTATTGGTGTGGACACTCTCTGATGTTAATAAAAAGAAACATTTGAAGAAGAAGGGGAGACGCAAACAAAGACCAGTTGCTATGGCAGGGCTGACGCAAAGAGAGGACCATCCACACTCCCTCCACACACACAAACACAGAGACACACACATACACAGATCCTGGCTATTTTAAGCTCCACAAGACTGTAATTTGAGTGCTCCATTTTTGACCATTGTAACTCAGGGTGCAAATGGGGAAAAAAGAGAGGGGGACAAAAGGCTCACAGGGCTGTGGTGAGAGCCTAGCGGGTGAGCGCATTATAGGAAGACAGCCTGAAATGCCAGCAGGCAGGTCAAGGGAGGCACTTGTTATCCCGTCCACCTGTGCCCCTAAACACACATCTGTTTTCAGAGACAAAGCCCTCCTGTAGACACATGGATTGCCTGTCAAATTGCAATGTAATCTCAATGCGTTTTCACAGTAAGAAGCAAAGTTTTGCTTCTGTCTTGCTTCTAAAGTTTAAAAAAAATAAATAGTAAAAACAAAAACAAATTGCTCTGTTTCATTTGGAGTCACAGATTCTTCACAATCACACATTTTCCTAAACACACCAAGGGACCCTAACCCCTTGTGTGACAGGAAAAAACAGAAGCTTTAGTGACTCATCCATGTGTACTATTCTCTAGTCATACATCATACCCATACACTGACAGGAGAGTAAAAGCACTGGACAGATGCCACTTTGGATTCTTTGCGAGGTGAGTGGGTGGAAGTCAGATCTATTCTTGGACCTTGATGGGTTTGCTTTTCAGACATCAATTAGTCTGGGAATAGCAGCGAGTCAGAGAGAATATTACCAGGATGATTCTGAGAGGAGGCAGACACCTGTGCCTGGCTGTTTGTTACGGAAGTTCCCAAGCAGCTGTCCTGCACATCTGGGTAATGTCACAAAAGCTTATGTGTTACTAGTCTCCAAGACTTTGTAAACCACTGGCCCTCATTTGCTTACTATCATTAATATTGTATCATCTTTTTTTCACCATTTAAATTAGAAACCAAACTGTTGGATATATTTACTTCATGAGTTTTGTGCTGGAGAAAAGGAGGACAATTTGTAACACAAGAGTTGCCCCTTGTTGGTCATTAAACAAAATATAGACTTCAGTTACTCCCTGTCTAACACCTTTTATATAGAATATATGACATCAAGAAAAAAATTGCTACTTTTTTCTGTCTTCTACATTGTTGGACTTCTTTTTGTAACCACACTCAACCACCTATGTTGGCTTTAAAAAACACAAAGCAGAAGCCTAAGCCCATGATTAGTATACACAGTATTTTAAAACAATAAAGCAGAAAAACTGTTTATAATTATTTCCCACACATTTAATATTACCAAAGACCAATAAAACTAGTCAACTAAAAACTTTCATATGTTGCATTTGTCATACTTTATCCATTACAATTATTGCCACTTAATCATCAAACCATTGTAGCTATCGACTCATTTACCTCAAGATTTATCACATACTGCAACATGCATGCAATATTATCTGTAATTCCTTTCTTAAGGAATGCCATTAATTTTGGTCTTTTCTCGATTTAGGGTCCAGATAATAATATAGTTAATGACCAGGAATTTAACCAGGAAGAAGTTTTGCATCTCCGTTTCTTGTAACGCAGCTCATTATTTGCACTAGACGTTAGAAAGATAATTGGATATGGTGAAATATTTTGGCATGGACCCAGAGTGAAGCTCTGTTTTGGATGCAATTCATTCCATTTTCAAAGTCTTGTATGCTACACTGCATAATTGGCTTGTTGACAGCAAGCCTGTCACAATCAATATGAACGTATAACGTTGTGACAGTGTGGACATCTAGCAGTACTGGGTGAGTTATGAAGGCTAAGTGAATACCAGATGAAACGAAACCATAACCCTCTGAATACGGCTGCGCAGCAAGGAATACTCATAAAACATTCATATACAGAGACAGCAGTGAAGATGTGGACAAAAAAACCCAAAAACTGTAAGCAGTTTTATTGTTTTGTTTTTTTAACTGACAGCTGACATATACATTTGAAACTTTATTTCAACTGGTATATGCAGCATTGCCCCATTCAGACCAGACAATGTTTTTCCAAACTTCTGTTGTTCAATTTTGATGAGCCCGTGCAAATTGTATTAGGAAAATCCTAGTAGATCATATCAGCACATCAGGTATTACAGTTTTTCTCAAATGTTAAAACACAAAAGCCAATCCTGTAACCCAAATGACCAGTAGTCTAAACACATTTACTAAATGTAGCCACCATATTCCAGTACCATAAACACATGTCACATGAAGACACAATTCACAAAACACAACCCTCTGTACTCATAAATCTAAACACATTTTTCCTTGCTAAAACACATGTTGCAAAACAACTCTGCTCATATCCTCAAATGAAAGCCCATGTGATGCAAAATGCTTGCCACAGTCACCAATCTTTGAACACAGGGAACACACCTGGCGTCATTCACTACACACAATGACTCAAAATTGAAGACACTTGTTGCTAATGCTGTACCCACATGTAAAAGCAAGTTCAGAGTGCACAGTATGCTGAAGATTCCAAACAAACACAATGGATGAAGGCAGAGTCAGGGGAAGAGGAATCTGATGCAGAGGAGGGAGAAGAGCTGGCCCTGGAAGAAGAGGAGCAGGCCAATGAGGAAGAGGAGTTCAAATGAGAGGAGGAAGAGGAGCGACCAACGAGGAAGACGAGAAGGCCAACATGGGAGAGGAGAAGGTCCAGGAGGGAGAGCAAGACAACCTCGCACCATCATTACGGACGAGATGCGAGCAACAGCTCAGCGACATGATGCCGCACAGTGATTGTGGTGTGTGTGTGGTGTGAATAACGTAAATAAAAAAACTTCACACCCTGTTCATGTTTTCAAGATTACTGTTGTGTGCAATAGATTCTGTTTTTGCATTGAGTTGTGTTACAGTAGTGTACGTACATGCAGGATTTTCTATAGATTTATACTACTCATATGAAACTCACAAATCTAAATGCCTAATCCTCTGCAGAGATCTACGACGATCCGTTACTGTATAGCTTCTAAAATATGCATTGGCAGTTATGGAACAAAGAACCTTCTCACAAATTGAGCATTGTGTTTTCAATTGTTTTGCTGTAGTGTGTAATGCTGTGTATAGTGTTTACAGTTTTGACAGCTTCGAGCTGCTCTCTTGGTGTGGGAGTTTGAGTTTTGCAGTGGGAAGGTGTGGTTGTGTTTATGTAGCTTTAGAGAAGGGTGTTGTGTTTGGACATTGGGGGACCTGGTGGTAACGTTTGTGAAATGTGTTTTAGCATTTGAGAAAAACTGTAACTATCATAGATTTTTAAAGTCACTTAAATCACCTTTCATTCTGATGCTTGGTTTAAACTTCACCTGGGGTGAAATGGGGCTACATTCTTTAGGGCGATGGCTGTAACACTCTGCGTATTGCCTTCATATTAAATCATTTTTGTGAATAATTTTTTTAAAATATTTCTTCATGTCATTATGCGAGCCGCAAGTAGGGGTGACATGGCCTGCGAGATTGAGACACAGACATTAGAGCCTCTTAATGCGTGTTTTGTTTGTATTCTGTAATCTGTAGTGGAATACATTTTAAAAGTAACCTTCCCAACACTGTTAATATTACACATGACCAAAACCTTTCCCTTTCTCTAGGCTTCTTAATCACTATGGCTCTGCTTCAATCAAAATTAGCAGTTTATTAACATCTAGCAGACAACATGGCTGTTTTCATTCAGTATAAGTATTCCTCTTTGCTTTGGACACCCTTCCACTAATCACTGTGATCCCAGTGTCTCCGTGAATGTTGCTCCTGTGACATGCATATTAATTTCTCTTTTATTATCAAGACTAAATACCAAAAGAATATAACATCTAGCATAGGTGCTTAGAAAAGGTGTTATTTACTGAAAATTGATAGCACTCCATAATTAAGTCGCATCACTCCCCTGACAGTCTTAGTCGCTTTCTGAACTGACAGTATGCTTACAGACTGTGTGTGATGAGGGACCTCAGTTTCATTAAAATACTTTATGCAAACTAAACGAGGTAACAAGGGCTTGAATCAAAAACGAGTTTTTGCACGGGAATGCAAATCATCCTTAGTTTGCAAATTGTTGCCACTGACACAAAGGAAGAGAATGAGGGAGAGAGAAAAAGAAATGTTTCAGTAGGAGTTCAAAGGCAACAGCAAATACGAACCATCTGTGCGAGCCCCAATTTCTTGGTTGTAAAATAAAGAAAAAAAAATTTTTTTTGTATATTTTTGTTTCTAATAACTGGGCAGAGCGCCTTGTGGCTTTTTGCGAGGCACAGATTTCACAGAGTTCACTGGCGAACAAACAGTGAAACAATTAGTCATTGGTAAAATATACAATATAAAACAGTTATAATGCTACCCAGGGGTCACATTTAGTTTAAAGTTGCCTGACATTCTTGGTAGCGGAAAAAAAAAAACAATCTGCCCACAGTTCTGGATCTTCAAACACTGGTGGCAGCTGATAGAAGAAACAAAAGAAAGTGCCCTTCACAAGTTTCTTTCCATTGCTTCTTTTATATCTCAGAGTTGTAAAAAACTGTTCTGTGTCTTATTTCTCTCTGTCAGGAACTGAGCACGTTTCCATGGCGACCACACTGCCGTTAGCCAGCTGTCCAACGTGAGATAATGCAACAGACAAAGTTGAGAGGGAGTTCTATAAATCCCATAGATTAGGTGCAGCCATTGTGTTTGTAGAGGTGGAGGTGTGAGTTTACCTCATACCATCATACCACTGCCTCACGTCAGCTGATTTTAATCTGCTTCACAAGGAAAGCTCTCCGAACTTTTTTTTTTAGTACATTTGATACATTATACTACTTAAAACTGGTTAGCACTAATTAGCATAACTGTTGGCAGAAGTTTTCAATGTATTTAACACCCTTCCTGACAAAGTACAGCTGTACGGTGCAACCACATGCCCTATGGCAGCGGTCCCCAACCCCCGGGCCTCGGACCGGTACCGGTCCATGAGTCGTTTGGTACCGGGCTGCGAGAGTTGAGGCTCAGGTATGAAATGTATGGTTTTCAGGGTTTTTATCGGTTTTCAGCGTTATTTTGTTATCGTTTTTATCATTAACTCGGTTTTCCTGGGTCTTTTCACGTGTGTTATGAATAAATCTTCTTTTTTTTCGGTACCGGTACTAGTTTTATTTTGTTGTATTTATCCGCGACACCTTAAAGGCCGGTCCGTGAAAATATTGTCGGGCATAAACCGGTCCGTGGCGCAAAAAAGGTTGGGGACCGGCCGCTGCCCTATGGCATGAATGCATCAGTTAGGCCACCATCTGGCAGCTTGTGCAATATTTTTCCTGTTGTGCTCTGCAAGTGCTCTCACTGAAATGGCAGAATTGGTAATGTAGAAACAGCTTGTCTGAGACATACAAGCTTTATTTACATGGCTGTCCTTAAAGGAAAAAGCAAACTTGCATGAAACTTATCATTTTGCATTATGGAAAGGAGGTTGTGCACGTATATCCATATAGATTCTCAGTGAAAATCGTTGCTAATGTTTGAAGATGCCATGCTCAAAAGTATGCATGCAGAGATACTGATGAGACGTACACCATATAACTGTTCAAAAAGGCCAATAGGACTGAAAAATGTGCATCTGTCTGCTCTTGCAGTGTCTAATAAGTTACCATGACAACCAGAGAGTGCAGAGGATGCCCTGGTTGAGCTTGAGCTCTTTTTTGCCAGAAAGGTTTCCCTGTATCTCCCGTGGCCTTCAGTAAGCACCTCTCAATAATCTTGAATATATAATAAAGCAAAAAAAGAAGACGTCTTAAAGGCGATCAATTTAGGAATATCCACACTGACTCCTGAGCTTTTGTTCCCGCACTTGATGAACTCCTGCAGCATCAGAACTGTCAGTTTTCTCCATTGGGGCTTTCTGTCCCTGTCATTTTCTATGTGAACACTAGTCGGTTTTATCTTATCTTAGCGTTGTCTCTCAGCACCTTTCTTTTAGAGATAGTCTTAGGTTGTTGGGGATTTGTGCGTTGTATAGAAAGACTTGTGAAACCATTTACCTAATATTGGAAAATTGACTAAAAAACCCCCCAAAATAAATAATAAATAAATAATGATTTTCATTAGCTTCTGCAGCAGTAGTGAGGAAACACTCAGGGAACCACTCATGGCATTACCGTAATCAACACTCCTGCACCTGTTGAAGAGGATTAGCATTTGAGCCCATTTTCGCATCTTTAATCCCCGTTTTATATGCACTTCATGTAATAATGAACTGCTTGACTTCTCTGATAGCACGGCTTGAATCTGATTCAAAGCCACCCCGCAGCTTGTAGAGCTCCTTATCTGCCTCAGCAACTAAACTTTCTTCCGGTATTTTGTACATACCCTGCTCACCATCACCACCACCCCACCTCCATCTCCTCTCTGTCTTTCACTGCCTGCCAAGGGAGCACACATGTCGAAATAGCTACTCATCTACCGGCTGATCTGAGTAGGCTCCAACTGACAACTGAAGGGGTACAGTTCATCATTTTTGCTGTGGAGCGTTGCGGCATGCATGCTCCACAGCAAAAAGGCAAATGAATTGGGTCACGGTAGCTCCTTGTTTGTTTTTAAATCTCTAGTATTAGGAGCTGTTAGATTCTAATATTATTTTATGCCATGTTATACCCCGAATTAAAGATTGTGAATTATTATGTAGTTTTAGTTTGCATTATTCTCCTGAATTAGAAGAAGCTGATAACTATTGCATTAGTTAAACTGATTTGCATTACATTAAATTGCTGACTTGTTGTGAATGAATGATATTGTTTTATGATGCATTATATTGCTGAGTTATAAGAAATACTGTTCGCAGAAGGTTATTGTCTAATTTGTCTGAGTAGAAGAGAACAGAGTGTGCTGGAGTTTTCTGCCCCATTTCAGCAGGAGCAGATAAACAGGGAGCCAAGGTCGTAGCTCAGGCGCTGTGTGAGAGAGAGCATGTGAATGTTTAGGCTTTTTATGATAAGGTGGAGGCACCAGAGGCTATAAAAGTTTGAGCAATGCTCCACCATTTTGAGATTTTGAGGCTGTCTGCATCAGTGTCCATCTCCCACGCGTGTGTTCATTAAAATCATCGTTTGACTCAACCCGGCCGGACCAGTGTTGTTATTGTGGTTTTTTCTCTTGTCTCCATCCCCAATATTTTGAACCTTAACAGAGCCTTTGATGAGGATTTTATGTTTACTGGTTGGAGAATTGATAGAAAATAATAGTTTTGTTTACTATTATCCCAATATTAATTAGTCTCCCAATTAGGAGTCTGACAAAAATGTAAAATGTAAATAAATAAATAAATAAAATTCAGTTTCCATGGGTCCCATTTTCAAATGTCACTGCTTTTTCTGTCCAATTAAAGGTCCAAAACACAAATTAATTTTATAATTATGGAAGGCTAGGAAAATCACAAAATATTTACATCCAAATGAACTTCTGGCATGGTTTCCCAGTGTCATTTTAACACTTTAGTGAATTACTTGTCACTTTGAGATGTAAACATGTAAGGACAATAAACACTTGTCCACTCAAATGAAACTTCATCATTCTGTTTTAATGCAAACCAACCAGAACAGCAGCTGAATATTGCATTCACTAATGTCTTTTCTTTTTCCAGAAGCAGGACGTTCACAGACTTGGCTTCTTGTTTATCTAGACGTACAGTATTGAAGGATACCTGAAAAGTCTGACAGATGTTTCTATCGTCTCTCTCATCTTCAGTGAATCCCCAGACCATTTGATCCGCCATTCTTTGCTTAATCATGAGCCACCGATTACAATTTTACTCATCTTGCATAACGTGCATCACAGCATTGAGGCACTCGGAAAAACACACGGAGACAAAAGTGCAGAGGCTGACATTTCAGTATTGATTCCTAGCTTTAGCAAGGAATTGAACTGTGTTGATTGCGTCCACAAGAGAGCGAGGAAAATTCGTCAAGGTGAGCCTGTGATAAATGAGAATGACAAATATTGTGACATAAATGCTAAAGGTCATGAGTGACATTGGGCACATAGTGTACTGCTCTAACCAGGAGAGTGAGCCATGTCATTATTTCCTCTTCCAGCTCAAAAGGGGGGACCAGCAGGGCAACGGCCAGCTAAATGTCACATCTGCACTGCCAATGCATGCCGACGGAGCACGCTGACAGCCCCGTGGTGCCACAGGCTGCCACTTGCTTTGCCAGTTCATTATAAAGTACCCATCTCAGGACTGGCACACAATAGCTACTGTCACATCGTCACCTGAGTGCCTCGCCTCTAGCAGACAATGGCCGCGCCGCTGTTGCTCGGGTGGGAATGTGGGTGTTCTCGCATGTTTGGAAAGATAACTGAGTGTAGCCTGGACCTTTTTCTCAGCCCACCGCAATCCTCCTTCACCTCACTCCTCACTGAGCTCTCTGATTTGTTGGATCGTACTTTGAAAAATGCTAGAAAACCCTCTTTGTTCAAAGAGGGATTCACTTGGTTATTTCTTGGACTGCAAGATGTGCTATTATAAGCCGTCACGAAAGAGCAAAAAACCTGCAAGCTGAAACCTTACTCTGAATGACAGATGTCAAGCTGTTTGTGTGAGTTGAAAAGTACACAGTTCTGCTGACTGTAAAACACTTCAGTCATTCTTTTCACTTTGTGGCAGCTTGATGGGAGTATGCAGCTGTTGTCTAAAGGCATTATTGTATGATAAATGTGTTTTCATACATGTTTGGGTGTATATATCACTGGTACAATTTAACGCATCCATTTTATTTTTCTAAATTACTGGAAGAAGACTTGAAAGCCAATGGGGTAAAAGAAGAAGGAGGGGATGTGACAGTTATTGAGGGATTATGCATCATCATTGACATTTGCAGAACATTTTTATCAAGCTATATTCATTATCTGGTGAATTACTCCCTTTTTAGCACCTAATCAGCCCGCCGCGGATTAGCTTCAGCTCATGTAAAATTTATGTCATGCTTTGGCTTCCATGGAAGCAGGGTGCGAAAAACTACTCAGACCAGTGACTGTGCTGCAGGCAATGTAAATAAATGACACATTGGACAGGTTGAATATTATATGGAGTTTCATTAAGCATATTAAGTGATCATTCCTAAATTACAAAACACATAATACTGTTCCACTTGATACACTACACTACAAATTTATTAGAAAAATAAATAACTGGTAAAAACATTTTCCAGGATTTCAAAGAACTGCATCTCTCCAGCCTCTATGCCATTCTTTCTCTTTCATGTATCCAGACGAGTTGCAATGTGACCGACCTTTAACTAGTGAGAGAATTAAGTTATCCACTAGGCATATTTCTGTAGAGAACAGCACATCATTAATATGTTAATACTTGCTGACGCTTCCCTGCTTCGCATTTAAGAAAGGAATATTTGACCTTTGCTGACATTCTGCCAACAATGTCAAGCTGGCCTCATTTATGAAAGTTGTTTAACTTCAGTTGCCCTTTGCTCCAAAAGCACAGGGTAATACACTGATGAGCAAATGACAGGCGTGAAAAATGTCAGTGGGACCAGAAATGCTGCTATGATGTGCAGGAATGCAAAAAAAAGAAAAAGAGTAAAATTATATCATGTCTCTAAACTTCTAACCTGTTTTCAGTGTCACAATATGTACATTAATATACAATATGTATATTAAATTCCCCTCGTGGCTGCTTTTTTGGTGTTGTATCTGTGTGCTGTCAGCAGGGGGCAGTGTTATGAATATGTGGCACAACTGATAATGTGGGATATTGTCGTTTCTGTTGGTGATACTGTTGGTTCTTTACCTCAGTCCTTGTGGTGGAACAGACAGAATTCCGAATTTAAAAAGAGATTTACTTCCCATGGATGGATGGGTTTCTGTTCGGCCCAGCTTTTCAACCAATCTGCATTTAAAGTACGCATAGTATTGTTGTGGCTGAGCAACACACTCATGGTGCTTTGCAAGACAGTATATAAGTGTTTCTTTATACCCTCTGGTTGTGAGATTTTGATAAAATTTTACAGAATCCTTAATCCACAATTTCACAAACAAAATATACTCTGCGCACTCAGTGAGGTCTGGAATAAGTTACGAGTTTTAGGTAAAAATGGCCTGGTAAATGGCCTGCATTTGTATAGCGCTTTTCTAGTCCCTAAGGACCCCAAAGCGCTTCACACTACATTCAGTCATTCACCCATTCACACACACATTCACACACTGGCGATGGCAAGCTACATTGTAGCCACAGCTGCCCTGGGGCGCACTGACAGAGGCGAGGCTGCCGGATACTGGCACCACCGTTCCCTCTGACCACCAGGTGGTCAGAGGGCCCACTTGGTATCACTTGTTCTTGGTCTTTAGTAGGGAAGGAACAGATGGATTGGTGGGGCATCTGCTGTCACGTGTACACTGTACCAGTCTGTTGCATTGATGAGAGCTAAATGTGAAAGCAAACCTGCCAATTTACTGTACAAATTATGTTGACATTCTCCAGGTCATGAGCTCTGGGTAGTGACCCAAAGAATGACACTGCTCACACAAATGGCAGAAATTAGGGTGGCTAGGTTCTCCTTTAGAGACAAGGCGAGATTACTCTGCTTGGACATGACCTGGAACCAGATAAGTAGCACAAAGCTTGGCTGGATGGATCGATGGGTTTCTATAGTATTTAATCAAATTCAAACTAAATATGGGTTGTGTTTGCTACACTTGTGCTTCTTAACATCTGTGTCACAGACCACACAGTTGATATTTTATGGGGACCATTTTTTCAGCAGGAAGCAGCTCTACTGAAAGCTACAGACATTGTGTTATTCTTTTTCTCATAAAGATTCCAAGGTCAGAATCTCTGCAAACAAACATTCTCTAATTTAATATAGAGTTTAAGGGGCTGTATATGTGCACATGGAAGTGCAATGCCTGCACACACTTACACAATGATCTCAAGAGTTGGATCAATATGAACTCAAACGAACATTTCTCCTTTAAACAGAATATAGTCTAGCTGAATGCCGATTGGCTGCAACATTATCTCTGCCAGAGATGTTTTTATATCCCCACACTGGATACACAAGAGCAGAGTTTGACAAACACTAGTAGTGCTCCTGAAACACCAAATAGGCTTCATTGATCCATGGCAAGAGTAAATTACGTTTGATTTTTTTTTTCCTCCAGTGCCTTTAGGTTGACGAAGCCCATGAGGTTTCTCCCATGTACAGCAGGGACAGTGACAGTGACCCTTGGACGATGGCGATTTATCATCAGGCTTCTCTGATTCTCTGGGACTTCAGCAAGCTATAGGCTCAGTCTACAGTGGTGTAGTGTTAAATACACACTGGTGATCCACTGGGCCAAACATCAAGGATTTTGTGGTAGCCTGAAATATTGGTAGAACTATAAAGAATCACAACCAAAGGTACAAACAGAGCCAGACAAATGTTACAAATTCTTGCCGTTGTTCCCAGGCTGTTGAGCTTATATCCATCCATTTTTGTCCAATAATTGTTGCAGGTTGGATGACTGCCGTTTCTGTAGGTTTACTAGGATCCATCTGTTCCCCGCCTGGTATAGACTACGTTACTTTCTCTTCATGTTAAAGAGATGGGAGAAAAAGACAAAGGAAGAAAGACCACGGTTTTAGCCGCACATTAGTGTGTCGTCACGGAAAAAGCAGCGAGAGCTGCACCTACACAGTTTCACTGCTCCATCTGTGCCATGCGGTATGTGTTATAGCAGTTGGACAGCGATACGTTAGGCATGTGCCACGTTTCATGTAATGTAATCTAGCAGCTATGAAGACAGTTCTCCTGAAATCTGTTAATTTCATTTTTCTTATTAAGCTATAAGATGAGAATTCCCTATATTAACTCATTCACTGCCATTGACGTCTATAGCCGTCAATGGCAGTGAATGAGTCAATGGGTTTAACTCATTCACTGCCAATGGCTGGCAGTGAATGAGTTAAATATTTCATAATAGTCCCCAAAATATCAAAAAATCCACACAGTTATCATAATTGCACACATGATGCACTAAATTTCCTGTATGTTATTTTATGTGCAAAATGTGAAAATATTAGTGCAAACTACAAAAATCTGCATTTGAAAATTATTTTGTGGTATTTTGTGCAAATTAAAGGTACAAACCATACTGTCTTTATAAATAGAGCTGTGACTTTTGTTTTAAAATTCTGATAGCAGAAGTATGATGATTATGATGACTGAACAATTGGCTGGCTTTTACATGTATAGCGTTTTAAATAACTGCACAGAAACCTGGTAGCAGAATTTCAGACAGGGTTGACATAACCTTTTGTTTGAACAAATTGAATATTAAAACTTCATGTGCATTTACACATTACTAGAAGGACTCCGTTTTTGCCTGCTCAACCTTCATCACCTGACTGAAATGTCTTTGACACAGGTGCACAGCTGAATAGCAGTTCACAGTGACGATGTGGTTAAATTACCAAGTCTGAAACTCAAGTTTGAGCTTTGTGATTTCAGCAGCACAGAAGGCCTTCCTGCAAAGAGTCGATATCTGTAAAAGATCTCAATGACTCAAAGGTCAAACTTAACACACTTTTATTGCAGAAGGAGAGCTGTGAGTCACATTCATGGAGTTCAATCTATCTGACAGTGTTCAGGGTGACTATTCTAAAGTGGAGAATATTTTTGTTGAATTTTACCAATTCTTGATAAAAAGCAGAGCACTGTATGAAGCAGAAACCTTTAAAGACAATATTCACTTACTATCTTTGTTTTAAAGACTTCTCAGTGAACCTGTTAAGAGGCAGCAGATCTTAAATGTACTCCTATTTCTGAGAACAGACATGTTATTGAAATACCAGTTTTATAAGTGAGTTCATTAGACTGTCTGCATAACACTGGACAGAGGCGCCTTGCAGCCATGGTATGAAATGAATGGTAGTTCAGCCCACTGAGCGTTTGTTTGTGTCAGAGCACATAGTTACTGACATTTGTGTTTAGATAGAGCAAAAATTGGAGATAGCACTACTGTGCCAAACTAATAGATGGTTTCAGAGTTTGGTGAGGTGGCTGGCAAGTGGGACTCAGTCTCTTCTCACTTTTAATGATCTCCCTTGTGTGTTTTGGCAGATACGGAGTTTGAGCAACGTTCCAGCAACCGAGGTGATTTCATTTCACCAGACTGTTTAATGTGCACATCGGTGTGAAGTTTAGACCAAGCATACCCAGGGATGAAACAAGCTTTGGGCTTTTTTAAATTTAATTTACTTTGACTTGGAGGTGCATTATGTAATGCCTGACTTTCTTTGACCTCTTCTTGGAACTAATGGTACACGTATCAACATCATTAGAATTTACTTCTACCCCACACAAGTTTCCAGTAAAGCCTCCCCCCTAACTCTGGGAGCGTAGCCTGCAATTAACATAAATAAGTCAAATAAGAAAAAAGAAGTAAATCTCCGTACAGAAATGTTTAGATTCGATATATGCAATTCTGGTGAATATCACGGATTAATTTATCTTTTATCAGGTTCTGACTTGGGCTGTGAGGTAATATTTAACCTGCTTACACTTGACTGCTCTGGTGGAAGTACAGCAGGGGCTCTTCTGACCGCCAGATTCTGTTTGCTTTGCTGGGAGTGCTGGCTGACAAAACAATTAATGCTGCTGTGCCTTAGAGATGCACAGCTGTCCAGCTGCCAGCCTCTCGTCCTGTCATGACACTGTTGGAGCGCGACATACTGCAGCTCCTCATGTTTAGCTCTATCGTTTATACATCAGATTCCTTATTTAGCAAACATGACACTGAACTTTAAAAGCATATTGTAAATGGTTAATTAATTATGAGCTGCGATAGGAGGACGATGCCTGCATGTTTTTCGTGAAGGGGATCCTTTAGAGAATCAAAATATGACAGAAATATATTAACCTAAATGCCATTTTTTTTCTCACTATGACACTGCATACTTAACCGTTTAATATTTCAGAGTCTTCAGAATATGCTATGCAGTGTGCTTGGCCACACTATAGAGCAATCCAACGACTAAGACAATGTAGCATTTGTCAAAGTTGGATTTCTGAATGTTATAGTAAATATGGACAATATTTGAGTTTTGCCAGAGATAATATATGTGTAATTAAAGCATGTTTAAACAGTTACCACACATTACCTAAAGCCTTAAAAATCAAATCACATTGTGTGTTTCAGCACTGACATCAGTAAGATGACATCTATAATAACAGTTCCAGGTTGTAATTTAATGTTTGGTTTTGCATGGATTACACTTTTGATCTATGTCCACAACTTCAATGTCAATTGCCCAAATACATTGACAGATTTGACGGGATAGTGATGCAGAATTTTGTTAAGCTAATGAAAATTTACATGTATGACATTAACAATAAATATTTTGGTGAGAACCTTTGCTCTAAAGGAGAGCAAACATCAGTCAGTTAAAATCGTCTTTGACAATGCCTGAAGAGAAACACTGTGAGGCTAATTATTAGGGAACTCATTTACATTTTTAAATCCACTTACAAAAATTAATCTTTTGCTTCACAGAGCAAATCATTGTCATTAAGGGAGCCTGGAACTTAAATCATCCCCAGTGATCTAAGACTGCTCTGTTAAAACTGACCACTTTGAATTTAAATGTATGTTTTTTCAAAGACTAAAAACACAAACTCTCCTCTTTCAAAGTACTATGGGTGCAGTCTGCATGTTGTTCTTACAAAATTCTGGCCGTTCAGTTAATTTCCCAAATGGCTTTATCAGCAGCCATAGAGCGAAGCTCCCTGGAGACAGAGGCTGCTAATTTAAATGGCATTTGTTGTTCCCTTCAATACGTATTTAAGTTGTCAGCTCAAAAGCCTCTGTTCAAAATCACAAAGCCGGGAAACTGATGGAGAGATAGAGACTGAACAAGTAAGAATGAGCTTCAAAGCTGCCTTTTGTACAATACTGAAGATTTATGTCCTTTGAATTTAAAATAAATAAAGTGGGAATGCTGGCCTCCGCATTTCATTCTATGTTTAGTTAATGAATCATTTGCATTCTCTAGAAAAATCTGCTTCTGTCATTTTGACAGTGTAATGTGGCAACAAAACTTTAGCCTTAAACAGGCTCATTGTCAAAATTATATGACAATGCACAACAGTTGGGTTTATGTTTATGTAGGTGAACTTTTACGGCTGAGGCAATTAGTGCATGTAAAAGTTTCCTAACCTTTCAGAAGGCACACTATATATTATATTTAGTGGATCTTTTCATACCAAATTTTCTAATAAAAATTTAAAGTTGTGAACGAGCTGTCTTTTTTTTAAACCTAAACCAATTAGTGTGGACACCTAAACTATGACTGATAATACATTTTTTGTAAGTAATTTTTAAGTTATAAT
This sequence comes from Diplotaxodon limnothrissa, assembly GCF_057381915.1. Lineage (NCBI taxonomy): Eukaryota > Metazoa > Chordata > Actinopteri > Cichliformes > Cichlidae > Diplotaxodon > Diplotaxodon limnothrissa. Next base: position 19,066,889 of record NC_140602.1, on the reverse strand, counting down.
AATAATAAGTGAGCCAAGTCTAAAAATAACGACCCCAGTAAGTCCTGTGGTCCTTGATCGGTTCCTCCACCAATCCCACTTCCTCTGAACCAGCCAAAGCATAACTAATTAACTCCTAAACTATACTGTAAAGTAGTTTTATGAAATGACTTAGTCCTGAAAATGAAACTACATTTGTATATTTATGCCTTCATTAGTGTCAAAATTTGTGTGAAATTGGGGGACCTTTACCTCACCGAGGCAACCAATGATTTCATATGAGAAAAATATAAAACAGGTCTGAATTCTTAACTAAACACACCTCCGATAAGAGCTCTATTTTACAAAGGGAAATCTTAAACATGAATTAAAGTGATAATAAACAGATTCCCAGTCCTTGTATAGTCAGCTGCCACTCCACACTTTGATGCCACTGTTCCTTTCTAACCGTCAGAGGGGATTAGTAAGTCCGTCAAATGCCTTTGATCAACAAACAGGCTTAAAAGGGACAAGACACTCCGCTTCCCAGCAGCTAATTATCTTGAGTGAGCTACCAGGACAGTGACAAAGCCAGTGCTGAAGCCATCAGCTCTATACTCCATGCTTATCATTTGCTGCCACTGATAAAATACCATTACGAGGTCGTAGCTTGGAGTCACTGTGTTGCACTTGGTTATAAATAATGGCCTGTTCATTTGAAGGTTCCAGCTGACATTTTTGGTTTAAAGTGAGTCAGTTTCGTCTCTCATAATACAAACACAAGGACAAATTTTCAGCTTTTTAAACTTAGATAAAGAGTAAAAAAGATTTCTGCTGCCACATTACACATATACCTATTATTGCTTGGAACAATATTTATACTACCCCGTTTAAAATTCAGCAAATTTAACCTAGCAAATAAAGGATTTCTAATTTGATAAATACATGTGACCTTATATATAACCTTATATATAATATGCTTTAACTTAAGATTAGTTTCAAATTGGTAACCTTTTTGCTTCCACCCCTGCTAAATCTTCCTAAATCTGATGTGTCCACTTACATTTGTGTCTGTTAAAAAACAAAAGAAACATCCACTAAATGGTAAATGGCCTGCATTTGTATAGCGCTTTTCTAGTCCATAGGACCCCAAAGCGCTTTACACTACATTCAGTCATTCACCCATTCACACACTGGCGATGGTAAGCTACATTGTAGCCACAGCTGCCCTGGGGCGCACTGACAGAGGCGAGGCTGCCGGACAAAGGCGCCACCGGGCCCTCTGACCAACACCAGTAGGCAAACATGGGGTTAGTATCTTGCCCAAGGATATTTGACATGCAGCCAGGAGGCAGCCTGGGATCGAACCACCGACCTTCTGATTAGTGGCTGACCTGCTCTGCCACCTGAGCTACAGCCACCCCTGTTTTACTAACTAAAACAGACACAACAATGAAACAGAGATGTCCTTTCCTCAATATGACACTCGATCCTATGCAAAGTAAGGTTAAACCTTGCTCTGAGAAGCCGTGCTGTCATCACCATAAATGTGTCCTCCAGCTCTTACTGCTGAGACACAAGAGAATGGAGGATGGTCTTTAGCCTCAGTGTATATGGCACCATTACAGCCATCCAGTCCGTAGGTTGGCTGTGTGCATCACTCTGTATTATTGTGAATGCGTGTGCATTTCCATGAAACAACCTCCCCATCTAAGCAAGGACATGTCCTTTCCATCATCAGCATCATCTCTATCAAAGATGAAAACGTCACATGTAGAGGAAGCAACGACCAGAGAACAGTTTAGAACCAACAAAAGCTACAAGCATTGATTCTGTTCATCTGGTCGTCCAGATGAACAGAATCAACCTTTTGGGATTTACCTACATGGATGACTGAGCATGCATCAAGACATAACTGATGCATATTTGTTTTTATCAAAAGCATAACTAACTGCTCTGTAAGGTTGTACTTGGGTACAGCAGTGCTTTGAGTTATAAAGTAACCAGTAAACTACCATGGTTTGTGCAGATGTTTAGCAGCTTTAATGCTCACCATTTTCTTGTGGTAGAACACAAACATGAAATATTGCACAAGGACATTTCTTACTTAATGATGGTGCTATAATAATCCTGTTTTGTCATTTTCCTAAAGCTGCTCTTGAGCAGTTTCTGAGCTGTGGTTTGGCGCACTGTCCTGTGGTGAGAAGCTGCTGCCATTAGGTAATGTCTTTGCCATTTGGGGTATATGTAGCATACAACAGTGTTTAGGTGTGTGGAAATTAGCATCAATATAAATGTCAGGACCCAAAATTACATATATAAAAGTTTATCACATGCATACAGCAGAATGTCAGATTTGTTTTTGACAATCTTTCTTAATTAGAAATCATACAGATCGCACAGAACATTAGTCCAATCAGAAGGTACATGAACAATAAAACCCACTGAAATTCTGATTTTTTTGGGTGGGAGCCCAAGGAAATAAGGAAACCGCCACAGGTGCTCTCATTTTAAAATCAATATCCAAGCAGGGGAAAAAAGAGGCACAGATGAAAAACTGATGTGGAAAACAGTTCGTCTCCCCTTTTCATCATAGAAGATTATTGGTTTGCTTTTCATGCATCTCTGAGAGGATTGCCCTTTGAAGCAATCACTATGTAAGTAAGCTAGCGAGACAGAAGCTAAGTTCGTTGCAACATGGCAATTGCCTCAACGCTACCCGAAATTGAACCTCCCCCACCCTAATTCAGATCTGGCCTTTGGAACTATTTTGGTGTTCATGTGAAGTATGACCCTGAAGGTAAGCGCGTCATGGACAAAAGTAAAACAGTATGTCTCACTTTGGTTTAAAGTGAGTCAGTTTCGTCTCTCATAATACAAACACAAGGACAAATTTTCAGCTTTTTAAACTTAGATAAAGAGTAAAAAAGATTTCTGCTGCCACATTACACATATACCTATTATTGCTTGGAACAATATTTATACTACCCCGTTTAAAATTCAGCAAATTTAACCTAGCAAATAAAGGATTTCTAATTTGATAAATACATGTGACCTTATATATAACCTTATATATAATATGCTTTAACTTAAGATTAGTTTCAAATTGGTAACCTTTTTGCTTCCACCCCTGCTAAATCTTCCTAAATCTGATGTGTCCACTTACATTTGTGTCTGTTAAAAAACAAAAGAAACATCCACTAAATGGTAAATGGCCTGCATTTGTATAGCGCTTTTCTAGTCCATAGGACCCCAAAGCGCTTTACACTACATTCAGTCATTCACCCATTCACACACACACATTCACACACTGGCGATGGTAAGCTACATTGTAGCCACAGCCGCCCTGGGGCGCACTGACAGAGGCGAGGCTGCCGGACAAAGGCGCCACCGGGCCCTCTGACCAACACCAGTAGGCAAACATGGGGTTAGTATCTTGCCCAAGGATATTTGACATGCAGCCAGGAGGCAGCCTGGGATCGAACCACCGACCTTCTGATTAGTGGCTGACCTGCTCTGCCACCTGAGCTACAGCCACCCCTGTTTTACTAACTAAAACAGACACAACAATGAAACAGAGATGTCCTTTCCTCAATATGACACTCGATCCTATGCAAAGTAAGGTTAAACCTTGCTCTGAGAAGCCGTGCTGTCATCACCATAAATGTGTCCTCCAGCTCTTACTGCTGAGACACAAGAGAATGGAGGATGGTCTTTAGCCTCAGTGTATATGGCACCATTACAGCCATCCAGTCCGTAGGTTGGCTGTGTGCATCACTCTGTATTATTGTGAATGCGTGTGCATTTCCATGAAACAACCTCCCCATCTAAGCAAGGACATGTCCTTTCCATCATCAGCATCATCGCTATCAAAGATGAAAACGTCACATGTAGAGGAAGCAACGACCAGAGAACAGTTTAGAACCAACAAAAGCTACAAGCATTGATTCTGTTCATCTGGTCGTCCAGATGAACAGAATCAACCTTTTGGGATTTACCTACATGGATGACTGAGCATGCATCAAGACATAACTGATGCATATTTGTTTTTATCAAAAGCATAACTAACTGCTCTGTAAGGTTGTACTTGGGTACAGCAGTGCTTTGAGTTATAAAGTAACCAGTAAACTACCATGGTTTGTGCAGATGTTTAGCAGCTTTAATGCTCACCATTTTCTTGTGGTAGAACACAAACATGAAATATTGCACAAGGACATTTCTTACTTAATGATGGTGCTATAATAATCCTGTTTTGTCATTTTCCTAAAGCTGCTCTTGAGCAGTTTCTGAGCTGTGGTTTGGCGCACTGTCCTGTGGTGAGAAGCTGCTGCCATTAGGTAATGTCTTTGCCATTTGGGGTATATGTAGCATACAACAGTGTTTAGGTGTGTGGAAATTAGCATCAATATAAATGTCAGGACCCAAAATTACATATATAAAAGTTTATCACATGCATACAGCAGAATGTCAGATTTGTTTTTGACAATCTTTCTTAATTAGAAATCATACAGATCGCACAGAACATTAGTCCAATCAGAAGGTACATGAACAATAAAACCCACTGAAATTCTGATTTTTTTGGGTGGGAGCCCAAGGAAATAAGGAAACCGCCACAGGTGCTCTCATTTTAAAATCAATATCCAAGCAGGGGAAAAAAGAGGCACAGATGAAAAACTGATGTGGAAAACAGTTCGTCTCCCCTTTTCATCATAGAAGATTATTGGTTTGCTTTTCATGCATCTCTGAGAGGATTGCCCTTTGAAGCAATCACTATGTAAGTAAGCTAGCGAGACAGAAGCTAAGTTCGTTGCAACATGGCAATTGCCTCAACGCTACCCGAAATTGAACCTCCCCCACCCTAATTCAGATCTGGCCTTTGGAACTATTTTGGTGTTCATGTGAAGTATGACCCTGAAGGTAAGCGCGTCATGGACAAAAGTAAAACAGTATGTCGAATGTGCCACGCAATGCTCAATTACATTGGTGGGTACTAGTGCGTTAGCGTAGTTAGCTTATTAACGCATTGACGCCATCCAGTCCCACGCACGGGGCGATCCGCAATAGCTCGTTAACCGAGATTTTCCGTGTTGTGGCGTTAACGTCATTTTAGCAAGATTAATGCTGACAGTACTAGTGGGAATACAACGAATATGACTGCACATTTACGCCGACATCATTCTAGTGCAAAGACAAGTGGAAGCAGACAAGAACAACAAGCATGCATGCTACAAACTTTACCCGAGTCATTTAGACAGCCGTTAGCACATGATTCTCCTTATGGGGACCTGATATTTTTAACGTGCTGCTGAGAATATAGCCCAGAAGAAGCGTATAGTATAGCTTTTATTTTGGAAAGAGCAATTTCTCTGTAATAAACTCTCTTTTCCAAAGATGAGTGATTTCTCGATCAGATAGTTTTAATATTACTCTTATTATTCTTTCTGGGTCACAAAATAAACTTTCATATTTTCAGGTGAGAATGTAGCTGTGTAAACTTGAAATATCTGCTCAGTTTATCAAGACACCACATATTTTCAAAAGCAGAGACGTCTGTTACCCACCAGCTCGATAGCTAGCCAGGGTTCAAGGCTCACTAGAGCCGGTGAGAACACCAAACTCCCGGCAAATCGTTTTCAACCCCACCGCTGTCTTTCACTACTCGGGTTAAACATGATATATAAGTCACTCAGATAACTTAAAAATGTTATTGTTTGGCTTTTTCTTTCAGTATTTTATTTGTTCCTGAGTAAATCAGTTTGGCTGAGATTAAAGTTATTGTTTTTACACAGCTGAATAAACGTCAAGCAGACAACTGATTATAAGAAGTGTGAGATGCTCGAGAATTTACTCCGGTGTGCTGTTATATTTTAGATAACAAGGAGCAGACGGCTGAGTTTATTAAACTTCACCGAAACAATCTGCAAATTTCATTAAAATTTAATAAACTATCATCTTGTCTTTATTTTTTAGTTTGCACATACCTTAAACACTTAAAGCTGTAAGCTAATGATAGTTATATAAGAGCAGATGCTGCTGGTGCAATAAGCTGTACAATGGACGTCCAGTGGATGCACGATCTGATTAGTCGACTAATCGCAAAAATAATCGGTCACTAGTCGACTATCAAAACAATCGTTTGTGGCAGCCCTAATAACACCCAGCACGCCCCTGCGGGCGGTTTATCCTTCAAGCTCGGGTCCTCTACCAGAGGCCTGGGAGCTTGAGGGTCCTGCGCAGTATCTTAGCTGTTCCCAGGACTGCGCTCTTCTGGACAGAGATCTCCGATGTTATTCCCGGGATCTGCTGGAGCCACTCGCCTAGCTTGGGAGTCACCGCACCTAGTGCTCCGATTACCACGGGGACCACCGTTACCTTCACCCTCCACATCCTCTCGAGCTCTTCTCTGAGCCCTTGGTATTTCTCCAGCTTCTCGTGTTCCTTCTTCCTGATATTGCTGTCATTCGGAACCGCTACATCGATCACTATATATATATATATATATATATATATATATATATATATATATATATATATATATATATATATATATATATATATATATGGTGTTTCGTTCCTGACGGCAATCATGCCTACACAGGCATAAGTAAATAAATTCAACATTTCAGGATCTCATTGTAGAGTACTCAGGCTCAGGCTTACCCTAAGATCTAATATATATATACACATATATATATTAGATCTTAGGGTAAGCCTGAGCCTGAGTACTCTACAATGAGATCCTGAAATGTTGAATTTATTAAAAACATTAATAACTGATTTGATTCTGGTCATGAAATTTGAGAGCATGCTGTTGGCTGACAGTACATGAAACGATGTAAAAGAGGATCCCTGTCACATCCCATCTTTGTCAAATACATCTGCAGGAAAGACAAACACCCTAAACCACTGTAAGTTAGGGTGTTTGTTAAACTGCCAGGAACAACAATGACATGCAACTTTTAAGTGCTGCTATCCTGATAGTGACATTTAAAAGCTAAATTTAGCAACTGGCTGCATGGCTGGATTATCCTGTAGGGGGCCCCCTGGCAAAATTGAATTGCTGGACCCCTTTCAATCTTCCTCTTGCTCTCTGTGCAGTATGTGCAATGGAGCTCAACAGTTAGGTGAAATTAAAAAAAACAACCATCCAACCCAGACTTGCTACAAAATAAAACATTGTCAAATGATGGTATGTGCTTCTGAATGAGATCAACCTTGTTTTATTAAGAACCCATTTTATTTGTGATGCTGAAGAAGAGTACTACTCAACCACTAAGTGGTAGAGGTAGCTGTTACCATGGAAATGTTTAAACCCATGAACGGCAGGATGCCTGTGTAGGCATGATTGCCATCAGGAACGAAACACCATATCACAAGGATCGCTGCCCTATGCTTTATTACACAAACTACAAAAACGTAAACCAAGATGCCATTATACAATACCATTATTAAAAATATAAACATTCTGATAGCAGAAAGGATTAAATTAATTCTAACTGTAATCTGGGAATGGCACTGGGCTATGGGATGAGTAGGTTGAGTAGACTGTAATTATGTACACAGTCTTGTACCTTTGCCTTTTTCCATTTTCCTTTATTTCATTTTATTTATTTATTTATTTATTTTTAAAATCAAAAAATCAAACTGCTTGACCAAGAATTTTCTGAGAGGATTACATTATATATTGCTATTATTAAGAAATTCACTTCCAGAACTTGGAGACCTTAGCGGATGATTTTTTTGTCCCAGCATTGTTCCAGAGCAACTAAAATTATCCAGAAAAAATGCCATTTCTTAGCTTTTCATTCTACATTTTCCTAAAAATGTAGGTAGGTCACATTTATAATTTCTGTATTTTATTATGCCCTACTGATTGGCATAAAGCAGACAAAGCTTCACTGAAAAAAATGCTATCATGAACTTGCTCAGGATGAGATTCGGTAACTTATGATTAACAATGTGATTCCAGTTGAGTTTGCTTAATGTTTAAATCTTGATAAATAACACCCAAGAATGTTTTTCATACCTGTGTGAATAACTTTTTAAAACCCTTTCATCAACCAGACCAGAGAATTTTTATCTGTCACAATTCTTCTTAAAATGTCACAATTTGTTCAAAAAAAAAAAAAAAAACAAGTTAAAAAATGTTATTAAGGAAAATGACGAGACACCGAGCACATCACTGCTAGAGCAGCTATCCTTTTCCATGACCAGTATCCTTGTCTGTCCTTGCTAAGAAAGAAAGTGAGAAAGTTTGTGCCAGGTTTATACAATCTATATTTATGTTTGGAAAAAGGCATGCACATGGGTTCTGATGTGTGTGTCATCCTTTATACTCTGACCTCTTTAGTTCTTGCATTAACAGTTTGCCTCCTTGGTGCAGGCTTGACTGGGGGCTGATGTGCAGTAGCATCATTGTGGTCTGCTCGCTGCATGAACGAAAACTCTGCTGAATATCAGCCATATTTTACTTTTCTCTGATGTCTTCCTGCTCTATTAAGGCGGTGTTTTTGCTACCGATGTACACAGAGCATTTCCTGCTTTTGTTGCTTCACACTAAAAGCCTTTCATGGTTACCAGCAGCAAGTTGGCAGAGATGTTATAATAACAGAAATGTGCTTATCACACAGTAAGTGGAGATTTATAAAGGGTTCAGGTAAACCAACTCTGTGTGGTATGCTAAAGAAACACTCATGGTGAGCCAGAGCAAATGGATTGACTGTGGCTGCTCAGGACCACCCTACAGTGGAAAAAAATCAATTAATAATGCTTATCAATTCACGTTTTTCTGGGGAAAACAATTTAGAAATGTAACTTATTCTCTTGATTATTCCAAGTTAAGTAAACCTGAACAATGTGTATACTGAAGGAGGGAGACTATTCAAATGTTGTTAAACAAAAACGAAGCAGCCATTCACTCCTAACTTGGCAAATTGGGACAGCTATTGTATTCTTTGCGGTAACAAGCTGTTACAATGTCTTCTCTGTTTCTCACTGAGTCCTAATGTAGGCTATGTCATTTTTTCCCCATCTGAGGATTCCTCCAGCCAAAATCATAATAACACTTATTTATTTCATATTCACTGGCGAGGCTCTCTTTCATTTGGCTATGCCGGAGGTCTTCCAAGAGGCTCCATTAGCAGACTTCTCGTCACAGTGTTTACTTTGGTTCTGACACATATGGGGGACGCAACATTCCTCGTGCTCGTCTCTCCATCACATGCTGGATAAATTATTCACAAGTGATCACATTCCAGAAGTATAATTATCACTGTCCGACACAATCACCTCAGCAGTTTCTTAGCAACTGCTATTGGCTCCTTTCTTTCTTCCACAACAGCAAGATTTTTATGTTAGTTGAAACCAGACTCGCTGTTTGTAGAGTTTATAGAAAAAAAATATTGCAGGGATTGTCCTCAATATAAATGCACACGCTGCATCTTTATCGGTAACTCCTAAGCTAAAGTCATAAACGTTTCTTCCTTTAGTTAGAGTGACGTGAACGTATCCTTGGAAACACTGGTTCTTGATGGGGGAGTTGAAGACAAAGGAGAGAGAGGGGGAGAAAGAGACAGCTCCATACACATTGGTTGGCGAGATGAAAAACATAATGGACGACATCTAAGTCGTCCATTATTCATCCACCCTTTAGAGCTGGCCTGTGCTGTGCATGTCAGCATGGATGGCAGACAACCACCCCGGGCAACATGCAGAGGGAGTCAGTCTTGGTCTCCATGAGCTGGTGGCTCAGATGGCTGTGTGGATGTCAGCCAAGACAAACAGAAGGGAGGTTAAAAGAATGGAGTAGGGAAATCATTGCGGTTTTGTTTGGGAAGGTTTTCGAATCAGTGAACTGGTGCTTGGAAAAGTTAGCTTGTTGGCTGTTTTGACCAGATACCCCCAGGAATTAAAGTCAGGACCCAAACAGGAACTAGAAGTTACTTTTCTGTGTTTAGAGTTGAACCACATGTTAAGAAATGTTAAGCACTACGGCAGCTTTCTTACATGGAACATTTTTGTGCATAATGTGCTCTCATCCATCCGAACAAGCTCCCATCTGACTGAGATATCGATTGGATGTGGTAAAGATGTGCATCGCCGCCAAACAATCCCTGACCCTGCTGAGTGTTTTGTGTTTATTATTCTGTTCATAATGCACCCATAATAAAGAATTTAGAATTAGACATGCCTCACCAGGCCAATATATTAGCAGATTCTAGCTTAACCCATTACAAGGAGCATACATGGAAATTTGAAAACGTCGGTGTTATTGAAGCATATTACAAGACTTTTTTTACTTGTGTGACTTTTTTCAAAGGTTTCATTTTTATAGCACAAATGCAAGGTCAATTAAATTTCCATATATGGTTCCTCACGTGTTTACAATAGACATTTTTCCAAAACGCATGTTTTCTAAAAACTACACGAATAACATGTTCTTTCTTTATTCACTCTAAAAATCTTTACAAATATAACACACATACTAAAGTGCAGCCCTGTACAGTCACTGTTTCATGGTACTTGTGAAACTGCTGTAACATGCCAAAAAAAAATCAGTAATTTCTAAAAACACAAACAACACCCATCTCAATTTCTAGAACAACTATTGAACTAATAACACTGGGTTTCATCATCTTACCACTGTTAGGTTTGCTGTTATGACCACAAGTGTGGGAGTGGGAAGGGGTGAAAAACCCAATTTCTCAAATTCTGGAAGAACACGGAAGTTCGACATGCTCCAGGCCATTACTGACTGGTCAAATGCAATAATGTCACTATCTGTCACATAACCTGGTATTTGCTGATTAGTTGTGAGAAATGCAAGTGGTTCTACAACCTCACAATGAGCCATGGGGAGGCTCCTTGCCCAATAAATGGTTAAGCAGATATGTAAGTAAAAATGGTCTGTATTTATATAGCGCTTTGGGGTCCTTAGGGACTAGAAAAGTCCCTAAGGACCCCAAAGCGCTTTACACATCCAGTCATCCACCCATTCACACACTGGTGATGGCAAGCTACATTGTAGCCACAGCCACCCTGGGGCGCACTGACAGAAGCGAGTAGTAGTGTACCAACTGTACATCATCATTATTCTTTTAAAAACAAACAGAATAAAACCTTGTCAAATCATTTTTGTATCAGCTAAAATATTCTTCTTGGAATCTCCCTGACCAAACAATGAAAATAAAGATCGTTAGAAATCCTGGTCTTCCCCAGCTAGCCAATATTACTAAAATAACTACGCTAACACAAGGCCCAATTTGCCTCTCACACACAGCATTGTTACATATTACATAAGGCAAGGCAAGGCAAGGCAAGTTTATTTGTATAGCACAATTCAACAACAAGGTGATTCAAAGTGCTTTACAGAGACATTAGAAACAAGAACAAATAAAAAGCATGATTTAAAATTGAATAAAACAAGCAAATAAACTAACTAACTAATTAACAAACAAACAAACAACAGTATATAAAATCAAAACAGATAAAATCAGAACAGTAGATAAAATCAGTAGTTAAATGTAAGTTTTGAAATTTAAGCTTAAAGTGTGGATTTGGTGCTTTATTCAAATGCAGCTGAGAACAGGTGAGTCTTCAACCTGGATTTAAATAAACTGAGTGTTTCAGCTGATCTGAGGCTTTCTGGGAGTTTGTTCCAGATATAAGGAGCATAAAAGCTGAATGCAGCTTCTCCGTGTCTGGTTCTGACTCTGGGAACTGATAAAAGACCGGATCCAGATGACCTGAGGGATCTGGATGGTTCATACTGGGTCAGGAGGTCATTGATGTATTTTGGTCCTAAACCATTCAGAGCTTTATAGGCCAGCATCAGAACTTTAAAGTCTATCCTCTGACGGACAGGCAGCCAGTGTAAGGATCTCAGAGCTGGACTGATGTGGTCCACTTTTTTGGTCTTAGTGAGGACTCGAGCAGCAGAGTTCTGAATGAGCTGTAGTTGTCTGACTGATTTTTTAGGTAGACCTGTAAAGATGCTGTTACAGTAATCAAGCCTACTAAAGATGAATGCATGGACTAGTTTTTCCAGGTCCTGTTGAGACATCAGATCTTTTATCCTTGATATATTCTTGAGGTGATAGTAAGCTGACTTTGTTATTGTCTTAATGTGTTTTTCTAAGTTTAGGTCTGCATCCATCACTACACCCAAATTTCTCGCCTGGTTTGTGGTTTTTAGATGTATAGATTGAAGTTCTCTGGTGACCTGTAATCGTTTTTCTTTGGCGCCAAAGACTATTACCTCAGTTTTGTTTTTGTTTAGCTGGAGAAAACTGTGGCACAACCAGTCATTGATTTCCTCAATGCATTTACCAAGAGCCTGTACAGGGCCTCGGTCTCCTGGTGACATTGTGATATATATTTGTGTGTCATCTGCATAGCTGTGATAGTTTATTTTGTTGTTGTTTATAATCTGTGCCAGTGGGAGCATGTAGATGTTAAACAGAAGGGGTCCCAAGATGGAACCTTGGGGAACTCCACATGTGATACTTGTCTGCTCAGATGTGAAGTTACCTATTGATACAAAGTATTTCCTGTTTTCTACGTATGTTCTGAACCAGTTTAGTACAGTTCCTGAAAGACCTGTCCAGTTCTCCAGTCGTTTGAGTAATATGTTGTGGTCAACTGTATCAAATGCTGCACTGAGATCCAGTAAAACTAGGACTGACATTTTTCCACTGTCTGTATTCAGACATATGTCATTAAACACTTTGGTCAGAGCGGTTTCAGTGCTGTGGTTCTGTCTAAAACCTGACTGGAAGGCATCGTAGCAATTATTCTGTTTTAAGAAGTAACTGAGCTGTTGAGAAACTGCTTTTTCAATGATCTTACTTAAAAACGGGAGATTTGAGATCGGCCTGTAGTTGTTCATTTGTGTCTTGTCAAGATTGTCCTTTTTCAGTATAGGTTTGATTACAGCAGTTTTTAGTGATTCTGGAAACACACCTGATAATAAAGAAAAGTTGACGATCTGTAACAGGTCTGACTCTAAAGTCTTTGAGACCTTTTTGAAAAAACTTGTTGGCAGGACATCTAAACAGCAGGAGGAGTTGTTCAGTTGACCTAAGATGTCCTCCAGGTCTTTGCTGTTAATAGGTTGAAACTGTTTCATGGTGTTTAAACAGTTTTTTGGTGGACACAGTACATATCCTGGATCTGCTGTTGATGTACCAATTGCTTGTCTAATTTTTTGGATTTTTTCAGTGAAGGAAAGACAGACAAAAAATTATAAATATGAAGCAGTTTTGTTCGTCTGCAGCTGCAGCAAACATCAGGTCCTACAACTGGTACAGCAAATTCCCTGGTAGCAAACAAAAAACTGCCCAAAAACAAAAAATGTTGCAGTCAAAATGAAGCCACAAGTACAAAACAAATGTATAAAGTTTCCCTAAAAAGCTCAAGTCAAAAAGGATAATTGCTCTTGCAGCTCCTGGAAAGTTAAGGTGATCACAAATTACGACATGCTTTTTGGCTGCACTACAGGGAGGCGATGACTGGGTGGTGATGTGTTCTAAATTTAACAGTTAGCAATCTGTCTCTGGAGGAGGCAATTTATTTCACCCAGTGACTTTAACACAGTTGTCACAGCACGGACCATGTTTGACTGAAATCCAGATTGTGAGGAAGCAACTTCCTACACTTTGTCAGACTCTATCTATTATCAATTGTTGCTATTTGGAGGAAGCTTTCAAGCAGGAGCTGCTGAAACAATCACCACAACAGCCAGTCTCCTCAATCTGCGTTTCATTTCGCTGCGGATATTAAAGTCCTGTTTTCTTATCAGTGTACAGTGAGTACTTGGCTGCACTAATACTGATATTTAAAGTGCTCCTTTACAAAAAGAAAGAAAAAACATATCATAAAGATGACAGTTGATCTCAACTGGCTAAATTGCCTTTTCACAATTTTTAGTGAAGATTTATGAGATGTTGACTAATTTCCTCAAAAGCTATTTGCTTTCAGCCCTGTTCACACAAAAGGTTGACTGAGTCCAATCACAGCAGGCCATTGGAAAGAGTGTTCAAACTGAAATCAATTAATTACTTTCCTGCTTATGTCTAATTCTGAGTTTGACATTAGGGCTGAACGATTATGGAAAATAATCTAATTGCGATTTTTTGCCCCAATATTGCGATTGCGATGCGATATGCGATTATTTTTTAAGGTCTTTGTCTTCTGTATTATTAAACAAAGACAAGCAATACATCATATAGTATGGCCAATACTATATTACATTAATTTTAAACTGTTCTTTCCTGGAAGACAGACCTCTGTTATGATGACATGAGGTGATGCATGAATTGATGACTGACATTTTTATTTAACTTCTTCAATCACAACAGTATATTTGAACATACACAATAGTTTATTTTTAGCTTACAAACATCTGAGCATAAAGTGCTGACAAGGAACCCTGGTGTAAACATTAAAATGAAAGTCAGTACAATGTGCAGATTGCAGAAATATACATAAACAAAATCAGTGGCTTTACCACACTCAGTTTTTCGACATCTGTGAACTACTAGACAGTCATTCAATTAAAAAATAATATTAAATAAATAAAACTAATAAATAAAAAATACACACATCTTACTGATCTCTGCAGTCAGTAACATTACACATAAAGTGCAAACATAATAGCAATTGTATAAACACACACACAAACACGCCTTTAAAATTTAAAGGCGTGAAATTGGACGGTCTAGCCTTCTGAATCAGAAGGCTAGTTCTGATTAGCGTCACCGCTGTCTCGGTGGAGTTTAATAAACTCGGCCGTCTGCTTCTTGCTATCTAAAATATAACCAGACACTGGCGTAAATTCTCGACTGTCTCATACTTCTGTTTAATAAGTTTTCTGTTTGACGTTTAGTCAGCTGTGTGAAAACCAAGGAGGAACCCACCCGGGGGATTAATAAAGTTTTATTTTATCTAATCTAATAACTTTAATCTCAGCCAAACCGATTTACTCACGAACAAACAAAACACTGAAAAAAGCCCAACAATAACATTTTTAGGTTGTCTAAGTGACTTATATATTACGTTTAACCCGAGCAGCGAAACTCCGCGGTGATCTGAAAATGATGTGCCGGGAGTTGTGCCGTTCTCGGCCGCATCAGTAACCCTCGAGCTCCCGGCTAGCTGTCGAGCTGGTGGGTAGCAGACGCCTCTGAAAACGTCGAAGCACTTTTGCAAATATGGGATATCTTGATAAACCGAGCAGATATTTGATGTTTACACAACTACTTTCTCGCCTGAAAATATGTTAAAAGTTTATTTTGTGACCCAGAAAGATTAGTATGAGTAATTTTAAAACTTAGTAGCGGCCGCCATTGTTGGAAACTGGAGTTTGGCTGGGCCGCGCTATGAATTCTGGGATATGGTAGTAATTTGGACAGCCTTCGGCGCGTCGCTGTGACGTAATCGGTCTACAAATGCGGCCTCAGGAGGATGCAGCCCATGAATTTGGACATGTCCAGAGTATAATCACAGCCTTTGCGGTTAGAAAATTGCACTTGATCATGTCGCGATATTATCGCAAATGCGATATATCGTTCAGCCCTATTTGACATTTTAACGTAGTCTGAGTTTGCTCACAAAACAAATTATCATCTGTTTCAAATAAAGTTTGGGAATGCCAGGTGACATAGAGCTGGGACATTGTGGTTTGGCAACATCAAATAAAGTTGTCAGTTAACCTTGTTTACACTGAATAAACCCCATCTTTAACCTTTTACATATGTTGCTGTGACAAGTCAAGAAGCTGTCAATCTAGTTGTCAACAATTTGATCAGACTAAAACGGTGTACTGATTTTTGTACTAGGCTATAGATATGCTTTTAAATGAATGTGCAATTTAACGTTGGAGTCTGCTGGGATTAACTTGCTTTTTGAGGCGGCCTGAAGTGGCCTCTAGAGGAACTGCAGTTTTTGTCACACTGGCACAGGCCTCATTTCTAAGCTCTGACTTGGACCTCTCTGCATTGAATCATACTTGTTATTAACCTCTGGCTGTCTTCCACAGCATGTCTTTTATCCTGTCTTATTTCTCTCTTCCCAACCAGTCGCAGCAGATGGCCCCTCCCTGAGCCTGGTTCTGCCGGAGGTTTCTTCCTGTTAAAAGGGAGTTTTTCTTTCCCACTGTTGCCAAAGTGTTTGCTCATATAGGGTCATATGATTGTTGGTTTTTTCTCTGTATGTATTATTGTAGGATTTACCTTACAATATAAAGTGCATTGAAATCACAACTGTTGTTGTGCATTCATCAGAAGTAGTCCTGCACAAAACTAAAGCAGTTCCATTATTTGCACATTTGCAAACATTTTGTCCCTAAAACTAATTTCAAATTGACAATAGCTGTAAAAAGTCTAACAGACATATTTGTTTTTACTAACCTCTGTGTTTTTTATTTTGAAATCCTTCAGAAGTAACATGTTACAACATAATGTTTACATTTTGGTGTTTGTTATGGCTTAAACCTAAGAGACAACTGTACATGTACTACAAAACGCAGTAATTACAGATCTCTAATGCTGATCAGGGAGTTAGGAATGCAAAGGAAAGAAGAGGATTACAGGCTCCCTTTTCAAGGAAAAAATGCATTTCTGCTTATTTTTGTGTTGATTTCATAACTTGGCTTCTTTGATATTAACTTGCTTGTAGTGATTGGAGTGGGGGCTTTTTTTGTTTGTTTGTGTTTTTTTATTTAGCAATGTGGAGCAGAGAGGTTATAGTTCACAGATTACAAAAACTCCAGGCCAGATCAAAAACTAAAACAAGGAGACAGCTGTAAAGTATTCACCTTCATCAACTTTTCCCTGTCAGCTCTTACTTTCTTATTCTGGGCATCCACTGATGACAGCCCTTACTCTGGTGTCTTCTCTTCTCTCCCTCCCTGCATCTCTGTAATCTTTAATTGGTTGTTCATTTGAAGCAGATGCCATTGTAGCCTGCTATTGCTCTGGCCAGCACTAGTTTACCTACCTACTAACAGACTGTTAAGGTTTACTGCATTGACAGTAATGGAAGCAGTTGTCATCATCTCATGTTCAATTACATTCACTCCATCTCTCTGTCCTCTGCTTGTTTAGCCCCTGTCCTTGCACACACACAAACGGTGAAATGATACAGGCATGGAGACACATTGTCTCTCCCAATGAATGAGATTCTCTTAATAACTTTATTCTATACTGAACGCTTTGCATTAACATATATGTACCTTTGTCAATCTGTAATAGTAATAACACATTTCAAAACTGACTTCACTGTATTTTACAGTCATAGGAAAAAGCGAGGTCTGTGTACAACACTGTGAAAAACTTAGAGAACACCATGATTCAGCAGCTTGTAGAACAACCTTTGGCAGCAATTATTTGAAGTAATCGTTCACTGTATGACCCTCAGCTTCTCACATTTTTAATGGTCATTGCAAAATCAGACTTGACAGGAAGGAAGAAATAGCGTAAGGAAAAATGGGAGACAAAATAGGTGAAAAGATAAGTTCTGAATGAATTTTGATCATGAATTTTGATGCTTTACTTCATTGAAGTTTGCAGGCATTCATTTACATACTGCTCTCTTAAGGTCCTGCCACAGTATTCCACTCAGGTTAAGGCTTGGACTGCAACCCTCTGATTATTCAGCCGCTCTGTGGTAGTTTTGCTCCTGTGGGTTAATTGTCCTATTGCATGACCTAAGTTTGGCCAAGCTTTAGCTATTAGTCTTATGATCTCACGTTTGACTGCAAAATAGGTGCCCATGTGCTGCAGCTGCAAAACAACCTCAATCATCAGCCCTCCACCCCTATGCTTGAAAGTTAGTATGAGGTGGTTTTTCTGATTTGCTTTGTTTGGCTTTTGAGAAATATGGTAAACAAGTGCATTATAGCCAAACATTTCCACTTCGATGTCATCCGACCCAAGGACATTGTTCCAGAGGTCCTGCAGTTTGTTCAGATGCAACTTTGCAAACTGAAGCCGAACTGCTATGCTCTTTTTAAAGAGAATATTTAAAATTTATTTCTGGTATTCTAAGCCTTTATTTGACAGGACAGAGTAAATAGGAAAGTACTGAGACAGCAGGGGGGGATGACATACAGGACATGGTCTGGGGCAGACTCAAACCGAGGACCCCTGTGGTAGCCTTTGGGATATGGGTCACCAGCTTAATGAGCTATAATGGTGTCTGTACTGTCGTGAGCTTTAACATTTAACATGCGGAGGCCTGTAGAGTCTGAGATGTAGTTTGTGGCACTTTTTCTGAGCACCGCATGGTGAATCTGCTGGGATGCCCACTCCTGGGGAGCTAGCAACATTGTTTTAACACACACACACACACCTGAATGCTCCAGAACAGTAAACTACTAAAGCTTCTGCTTTTATAGGAATGGTCGTGCCTGCTCTTGATGACTTAGCCTCTTAATTCCTATGGAAGAAGTAAGGTTGTACTTTGACATGAATGCATACTTTCCTTTCTTTTAAAAGCAACACCAGCATGTACTCGCAACAGTTTTTAAGATCGACTCACAAACCCAAGGTAAAAATGTTACTGAACTCATTCTGGAAATGTTGAGTGACATTAGTGTTGAAAATGATTACATTAAGGTTGTTTTGTTCAACAAGATTTCCTCAAAACACATCAGTAATATACAATACAAGCAGAATTATGGCCAGATGGTGTTGTTGATTCACAGTTTGCATCTATTACTGGTCATACTATTACCAACTGCATGGGTTTCATTTGATCCACATTAGTTTTACTCATCGCTAGCATTTGTTACACAAGCTTTCAGAAGTGTTTGTTATGCTCATTACCGTCTGGTAGACAATATTTCTTTTCATGATATAATAATTTTTAATATAAAGACACTGGTAAACAAAGACATTGTCTTAATCAAAATAATCTTAGTGGCAATCTTATTAAGGTTTCTAATAATTTCTCATTGGGGCAAAATAGTCTAGACCCTTTTTTCTCTTGTTTTCTGTCTGGCTTTGGAGTCTATACTGACGTTTGCTTCTTAAAAAGCTAGATCTTGCCTCGAAGATAATGTTTTCCCTTCCATGTTTAGTAGGTGGAATGAGAACCCATCTGACAGGAGATTTGTCATGGATGTTGACCATGCACTGACGCTCCAAAGCTCCCGGGTTTCTGCGTGGGTATTTGTGACCTAACGGGAAACAAAGATCAGCCTGCTCTTTGGGAAATATTCACTGCTCACACAGGAAACAGGTAGAAGTTTGGGGTCCTGCTGGTTCATTGACATTCCTCATAAGTCAACATTTCCTCTTTATGACAGCGCTTGACTTACTGGTATTGACACAGAAGAGCTTTGTACAGCAAATGTCAAAAACGAGTAGTTTCATTGACTTGTCTCCAACCCCCACAGTTCAAGTTGCCGCAAATAACAATGACTCTTTTACTTACAAAAGATCATGACATGCTGAGTCAGTTGGCTGAGTTAAATGGCAAACCTGTTGGAGGCATTCAGTGGAATGTTATTCTCAGCTAATTTTATGGGTGCAAAAACAAGTTTCCATTTGAAGACAGGACCAGTTACTGAACTGTTCAAAATGAGTCCCAATTATATTCTCTGTAAAACACATTTCATTTTGTTTAGCAGGTCATCTTACATATTGTGTAACTGGTCGATCAAGTTTTGTATAGCGTGTGAGACCTGGAGCCACATTCATTAACCATTTTTTTTATGCTAAAAAGCTACTGCCTTACTAAAGAGGCACGATGCCACTTTTACAACTGAAAGGCATGGACAAAAGTGGTTTTGTGGCTAGCCTTAATGCATATATATTTGTAGGACCTTTCCCTTTGAGGGTGCAAATTTTAGGAGAGTATTTAAATTAACGCACAAACTTAATTTGCTAAGGTCTGCAGCACACAATTAACTGGAAATTGTGCTAAATTTAACGATGTGGCTGTGATATACAGACAGAGGAAATTAGCTAGGTAGTCAGGTGCCAACCAACCACATGACGTCATGTGGTTGGTTGGTTAGTTAGCTGTTTGTAAAATACCTACATGTTAGTTTATATTAACTAACTAGTAATAGAATCGATAACTCAGAGAAAAGGACACTAAAACTCAAAATCACTTTAAGGGGATCACATTTGCGCTGCCCCTTGCTGCAACAATGAGGTTTATGTTGATAAACAAGGATATAGTCCACTTTCACTGTCTGTCTCTTTAGCAGTAAATAAATTATATATTCATAAATATAAAATATAGATTAAATCTACTGGGAGAAAAACATGCCAAAATTACTCCACATGGAAATATCAATCTTCTTTTCACAACAGCGGTCCTGCCTGAACTTGTCTTTGTCACATCTAGCAAAGTGATTTCTACTGCACACATTTTGCTTGGCGCAATCACCACTCTTTGCCACAGTAATTTAGAGTATCCTATTCAGACAAGGAAGCCTTTATGTTATTGCTCTAGTCAATCATCTCAGAGTGCAGATAATTAAATGTGACAAAGCTGATGGGGCGCTTAAAAAAAGACAAAAAATAAAGAAAAAACACTCCTCTGTATTTCTGAGCGAAAGGCTTCTGTCTGCCAGTGCATCACACAATCTGGGTATAAAAAAAAGTATGACTACTTTCTCAAAACCAGCTGGACCCTAAGGAGACTCATTTAACTGCCAATAAAGGAGCATAATTGATTCTGACCTCTAAATTTGATTTGTGCGGACGGAGAGATGAATTGCAATTCCAGTGGCTCTAATGACTGTTATGTTTCATGGGGGCAACTGCTACAACATCAGTGGGGAGCGTACTTGCCGTGCTATATTAAACATTTTACTACAATATGAATTATGCATGCTGTTTCAATATTATAGTGATTTAAGTGCCAAGAATAACAGAAATTAAATTTACGGAGAAGAAAAATTATGTATCAAGTGCAGTGCTAGTTATACTAATATCTGTCTTTTAAAAATAATGGCTAAATCCTGCCTATATGAATATTAAAGACCGTATTCTGTTTGCTCCTGTTTGATTATTCTCACTGCAAAAATTAAATGCAATTTACAATTACATATTATTTATATGGTGCCAAATTAGAACGGTCACCTCAAGGCACTTATATTGTACAATCAGAAAACCCCCTATGAGCAAGCAATTAGCGACAGTGGGAAGGAAAAACTCGCTTTTAACAGGAAGAAACCTCTGGCAGAACCAGCATGGGGCTATGTGACAAAGTCGGTGAGAAGACCATTTGTCCATATTCTTAGTTAACATTCTTGTTTTGATTTAACCATATTTCATATGTAGTCTGCAATAGGCAAACATCTACTATCTCTGGTTTGTTTATGTTTTGCACTTTTACAGATTATATAATATAACATGTTGGTTTAAATCAATTCCTACAAGTTTGTTAAGTTAACATGTTATTTATTTCAACTGTTAATTTGTATTGTTTAGAACTTACCTTACCTACCTGACTTCCAGAAACAAAAGGAGGAAATGTAGTTTTACTTCCTGCTTTATACCTTCTGGGTTCATCTGAGGTCACAGGATGAGACCAAGAGCAGAAGGGGAAGAATTCTTGTAATTTAATAAAGTTGATTTTAGAGTGTTTATGGAGAAATAGATTTATTGTTGTACTATGTATTGATTACACCATAGAGTTTGTGTTGCTAGTAAAGAGTGGCAGCAGAGGTTTGAATATAACCATGTTCATCTTACCTACCTGCTGAATGGAATAGTCCAGAGGAGAAATTGTTTGGTTCAGTGGACTATTTAAGCAGAAGAACTCAGGTGTTTGAAGAGAAAGGTTCAGGTCAGTGTAGCTGTGTGCAGTTTGACCTTAATTTCTGTTGATTTAAGTTCAGTTATGTTTATTTGAACAGAGTTAATTTGGAGTTGGGTTTCTTATTTGTTTGTAAATATTGTTTGGGTCACAAAATGGTGAATAAATCGGTTGCTACACTGGACAGCATCAGTCTCCTGCACTTCTTTGACCGCTTAAGTCAAGTCCTACCACAGGCTATCTAACTGGTTGGGGATTAGGGGAGGAAGCGAGACAGAGGTTAATAATAAGTAACGATCGAGTGCAGAGTGGTGTATAAAGACATAGAGAGTGAAAAAGGTGAATGAAGAAGAAACACTCATGAGGAAGTCCCGAGCAGCCTAGACCTACTGCAATGTAACTAAGAGACGATTCAGGGTCACCTGATCCAGCTCAAAACTTTCCTTTTGTCAAAAAGGACACTTTTAAGCCTAATATTAAAAGTAGACAGGGGGTCTGTCTCCAGAATCCAAGCTGGTTCCACAGAAGAGAGGCCTGGAAGATGAAGGCTCTGTCTCCCATTCTACTTTTAAAAATCCTAGGAACCACAAGTAAGCCTGAAATCTGAGAGTGAAGTGCTCTATTAGGGTAATATGATACCATGTGGTCCTTAAGATAAGACGGGGCATCAAGATCTTTTACACAAATTCCATCCTGGATTTAAATCCTGGAAAAACTTCTAAATACTCTTCTAGCCTTTGTTCATAACCTGTTTGCTAAGTGTATTTTGGTTTGTTTGCGTGATAACAGTGTTTATATATTTCCATTAGAAATAACTGAAACTTTTTTTCTTTAATAATTATAGAGTGATTTCAATCTTTCCCAGTATAAAAATGTATATTCATAGAAATGTATATCCATCTAAATGACATAGAAGGGGGAAATCGTAGCATTAAAGAGAAAAACATAACAGAAAAACAACTTTTAATCATATCTTTAATAAATAATAACCCCAGTGTCTTGCATATTTATGCTGTAATAGTGCACATATTTTGAGCTCAAAATGAAAAAGCATAATAAACAAAATGACAAAATTTACATTGAATAGCTATGTTTGTATCTGTTTCTTGTAAAATAAAGCAAGTGCATCCCTGGCTAAGGCACCAATTGTTTTTTAATGACCCAGCCGTCTAAAACAGTCTCCGTGGGCTCAGCAGTGGCAACAATAGCGACCCAATATTTGGCAAGGACAACAATTCTTTCAAACATCTTTCCTTGCTTTGCAAGTTAAATTAGGTTGGCTCGCTTCAATAAGCTTTCTGTATTTTGGTGTGTTTGCAGACATCAGTATGTTTCTTCATCCTATAGTTCCCAAACAGAATACTCACAACTATAAATATCACCAAGGGGTTTTGATCAAAGTCAAGTGGTTCAACTTCTGGGGAGCATGAATGTCTTCCAACATGTTACACCAACCCAAGTTTTTCTGTCTAGACCAAAGTGGCAGACTGACTGATCGGCCAACACAAATATTCCCAACACATTAATGTAACTTCCACTTGCTTCAACAGCTCTGACTTGAGTGAAACTTATTCTCAGTTATGAAGTTTTCACTCTTGCTACTACTCAGATTTTAGCATGTGGAGTTCCAAAAACACATATGGCACTATAATAGTGCAAGCAACACCAGAACCCATTTTTAGTTGGCTATATAACAAGTGGTAAGACAAAGACAGATGAGACACAGCATGCAGAGCGTGACACAGTGGATATAGAAGTTGTCTCTTAATAAATTCCCACCTGATGTCCCAACTTCAAAGTCCTGCACCTTGTTAAAATTTCCCAGCTGAGCCTCGAGAAAAGTAGCTTATATCTTACTTCATACTTTGCTCTCACTCTGCTGAAAAGCCTCTCAGCAGTAACATGAAAGAATACTATCAGAGACAGCACTACAACAGTGGATAAAGATCATATCCCATGGGTTGACCATTTTTATTGATTTTTAAATTTTGTATTTATATTTTACATTTCTTGATATTTATTTTTTTTCCTGGCTATTCAAACGGGTTAAATTAACTACAACTGACTGGATTTCACTGCAGTAAACTGGCGTAAATCTTTCTAAATGAGCTTTTACTGAATCACTGAAACTGGGCCTCTGCTGCTGCGCTGACTTACCTTCCAATAATTCAAACGCATTCATTTCAGGTGACATTTTTCCATTAAGCCACACATGTTGAAAGTAAAATCACAATAATTTTGGATATTAACTATCTTGCAATTATGAACAATAACTTATATAATAAAGGTCCTCGTGAAAGCACCAAGTAGCTTAGCTCTATTAATTAAAACTTAAAACAATAAAACATTCAAATTGGCACGATAAGATCCTATTCTTTGTCTTTATCATTTTTTGTACCCATTTAGACATTTAATGTTGCTCATTTCCTCTGACTAATTGCTTTGACCAGGTTTGGACCTACTCTCCCATTATAATAGGATTTTAAAAGAGCCTTTTTCTAAGGGATTATATGGCTGGCTGGTATAACTCGCTGGCTTCAGTACACGCTCTTCTTAAATTCTGTTTCATTTAAGAAGGTCAGAATACCTTGGAGGGCTGGGTCCATGGGAATAAAATGCTTTTATAACAGACTATACGTTGGGGATTTCAGTTCATCCCCTGGTAAAGCTAGTTCTACAAATTGACTCTGGAAATATTCAGCAGTGGCACGTCTCTAATTTCTTCCATGTTGTGGTATTAAATAAAGATATACATGTATATGATTAATAGTGTAAAACTTATTGAAGTCACACTAGGCTAAACAGAGGATTACATCAAATTGCAACACTGGAAAGGGTGGGTGTAGGGTCAACACTTGGTCACACTGTAATTTTTAATCAAGTGAAAGTTCTTTGTGAAGTTTGCTCATGATTAAAGGGGCTATATAGGGACGCTTGTTAAAATACACACTATCCAAGTTTGGCCTGAGAGCAGGCAATAATCTTGTCAAAGAAATCCAATTAAAAGCACCTGGATCCTGGGGAAACACAGGAGACTGGTACCTTTTGATAAGTTATTTCTGAGAGCCGCAGGCTACTCTAGGCTACAAGGCCTCGGCACCTAATAGTCTGAAGCAGCTATGGTTTCCTTTTTTGACAACCGCTACACTTACGTGTTTATATGAACGTGCAAACATGATGATACTATACACTGACTTCAATAACAATTCCTATACAGCATAAATTTAGAAACTATCTGCCAATGATATTCTGGCTACACAGAAGAAGCCTCATAGCACAACAAGAAACTGAAACGTTCTGTTACGGACATCCTGGTTACATTGCAGTTCCACTGTGTGAATATTCACACATTCAGTCTGCTGTGAAAATTAGAAGGGTTGAACCAGTTTTACACAGGAGAAGAATTAAAGACATGGCATCTGAGAACTGGACCGTGACGAGTTTCTAAAATAGAAACGTCGACAATTAAATTATGTTAGACAAATTTTAAATGGTTTGGTTTTCGTTCAACCTGTGTAATATTATTGCTGATCATTTCTGTTTTCATTTGTAGATATTATGTAAATTTGGATCTCACTAAGCTAACTCGTGAGTTGGACTGTATATTTAACTGAGCCATGATGCACTTCCATGAAGTTGGATAAATTCTTTAGCTTTACCTTTCTTACTAGCTTGTTACATCAATTCTTTCATACTTTTCATACACATACTGTTAATTTCCAGTACAATGTTATTAGGCAGCACGGTGGCACGGTGGTTAGCACTGTTGCCGCACAGCAAGAAGGTCCTGAGTTCAATTCCACCATCAGGCCGGGGTCTTTCTGTGTGGAGTTTGCATGTTCTCCCCGTGTTTGCGTGGGTTCTCTCCGGGTACTCCGGCTTCCTCCCACCGTCCAAAGACATGCAAGACTTGTGGGGATAGGTTAATTGGATAATCCAAATTGCCACTAGGTGTGAATGTGAGTGTGAATGGTTGTCTGTCCTTGTGTGTTAGCCCTGCGACAGACTGGCGACCTGTCCAGGGTGTACCCTGCCTCTCGCCCTATGACAGCTGGGATAGGCTCCAGCGCCCCCCGCGACCCTGAAAAGGATAAGCGGAAGCGAATGGATGGATGTTATTATGCACTGAGGGAATTGTCTTGAGATTGTGTAAGTAATTAAATGGTAAATGGCCTGTATTTGTATAGCGCTTTTTTAGTCCCTAAGGACCCCAAAGGGCTTTACACAACCAGTCATCCACCCATCACACACACATTCACACACTGGTGATGGCAAGCTACATTATAGCCACAGCCACCCTGGGGCACACTGACAGAGGCGAGGCTGCCGGACGCTGGTCAACAACCGAGACTGTCCAAGCCGGGGCAACTGTGGGGTTTGTTTGACAGCACAATTAATATATCCTGTTGCACTAAAGTATTTTTGAATTTTGTTCTGCTGTTAAGCTTGTATTGTAGAAACCATATCATAAAAAACAGTATTAAATAGTGGTATCATTGTAATAACTGCTGCTCATTATATGTAATGTTTACATATGTATATAATATATATATAAGCACATCTATCTGCCCATTTTTGCTAAACAAACTTTGATTAGACATAATGAACTCAAAGGGGGAAAGACACAGGTGTCTTGCTTAAAATAGGGATACATGATAATCAAATCCTAACAATAAACGATCCATCTATTCATCTGTCCATTTATTTTGTGTTTATTTCCAGGTCCAGGTCATGAAGGACAGCCTAAAAAGAAAAGCCCTGACCTCCCTCTCCTCAGCCACATCCTCCAGCTCATCCAGGGTAACACTGAGGCATACCCAGGCCAGCCAAGAGACGCAATCTCTCTAGATTGTCCTTGGTCTGCCGCAGGGCCTCCTCCCAGTGGGACATGCCCAGAACACCTCATCCAGGAAGTCTTCAGGAGGTATCTTAGTGAGATGCCCAAACCATCATAATTCAATGTGGAAGAGTAGCAGGTATCTAAATCTCCATGCAACATTGCAGAGAACTGTCAACCAAGGTAGCCCCGCAACATCGAGAGCCCTAAGGAACTCAGAGCGGATCTCATCCGCCCCATACGCCCTCACCCCAGTGATGGGTGAGTCAGAGTCATCAGACAGAGCTGTCCCTAGACTCTATTTCCTCCCTTTGGAAGGCATGACAGTGGGATTGAGGAGGTACTCAAAACATTCGTTCTTCAACTGACTATATCCTCGGTCAAAGTCATCAGCACTCCACATGCAATATACGCTGTGTGGCTAAAACACCACTCTCCCTTCTTTGTTACTTACGGTTTGCCAGAACTGCTTCCAGGCAAACCAAAAGTCTTGTTACATGACCTCACCTAACTGCTCCCACACCTGAATCTTTGCTTCAGCTACTGCCAGAGCTGCACACCACTCAACCTGCTTGTACCTGTCAGTTGCCTCTTGAGTCCCACGAGTTAACAGAGCTCGATGGGGCTCCTTCAGCTCTTCTCTCTTCAGTCCACCATCCAGTTTAGGGATTACCACCATGACAGACAGCAACCACTTCGTGGATCACTCTTCGTCTGGCTCCTCACCCAGGATCAATTTCCATTTGAAGATCTACGGGACACACAAACCTATCCACCATGGTATGGTGGGAAACAATGAGCTAAAATAAGAATAAAGAGAGCATCTAAAAACAAACAAGAGACAAATGCCAAAACTCAAAACTCAAAACTCTGGGACAAGAATCGTGAAAACAGCACAGTAATTCAGTTTTAACGCTGCACAATTTTTTTTCCTCACGTGTTCCTTCTTCCTCGCATTAACAAACTTCTGTTAACTTTAACTTTGACAAACATCACCACAAGAGGTAAATGTTCTTACGTTTCAAGCGCATTTCTTATTTATGTGCACTGACTGAGAAGAAAATATGCAGTTCACCTTTGAAATCATGATGTTTCTACAGTGTAACAACCATAATTATTACCTTCATCCTCGCTAAAAGGACTAATCGTCAGTTTAATGCTACCGAATATGTTTCATTATGTACTGGCTATGCTATAAAACTAAGATGGAAAACCATTAAGACTGTAACCTCAAATTATCTGCTATTAAATGACTTTTTATAACCATTTACTCCTCATATAACTAAAATGACCTCAAAGTTCACTGGCAGTCAGGTACAAAAATCATTTTGAATGAGTTTAAGTAAAATTTCTGCACATTTGCATCCCCAAAACTATATTTCAGACATTTGTAAATTAAATTCATGGAACATTAACATCATGCTACACCTATTTTGATGAAAGAAAATCCAGCCGTATTTAAAACATTTTAAAAATACAGTTGTTAAAAATAGCTTCTTTATCTCTTTAGAATGGCGTGATTACAAAACACGGATACGATTGTTACAGCTAAAGACTCGTTCAGTTCCAAACACGATGGACTACCCTTCGACACCCTGTCACAATCAAACGAAAGAAGATGGACAAAGAAAGGCAGATAAAAGACCCGAGGAGACCGTTCACCTCTGCCTGAACAATTTTCAACGTAATTGAAATACAATCACAATAGCCGTCTTCCGAGTCAGGGTGTCACATGAGGCAACTAATTGGGGGCAACCCCTTGTACGCCACGCAGCGATTAAGAGGGAAATGGCATTGGAGGATTGTAACAAGTTTAATTGGGTGTGTTGAATAACTTGATAACTTTTGAGGTTTCTGCTCACTCGTGCGATCGCTACATTACTGGTTCTCTTCCAAGAATAGCAGACGTAGCTTCGAGGAAAAAGGGCCCTTACAAAAAGGTGAAGCAACAAGGATGTCCATAATTGGCCACAAATCAAAGCATCTCTATTAGATTTGCACCTGCTTTTTTTTTTTAAACATAGAATAGGCTGTGATGTCTCTGTCTTTGAAGAGAAGCTTGATTTTCCATTTGGAGCACGGAGTTGTAACTGGATTTGTGATAAACAGGATCAAAACAAAAGACCTCATGCAAAGCAGATTGCAAATTGCCCGCTGAACAAAAGATCTAAGGAAAATGATTAAAACAAGTTTTTGTTTACTCTGATCTTGACAAATGTCTTCATTTGCAGTGTGCTTTGTGCAAATTACAGTATCATATAAGTTAAAAGAAAGACATGAAAGCAGAGCAGTTAATTGCACGGTAATATAGAAAAGTAGGTCTGATATTTTAGGAAGCTTTGTCAACTCAATTTATTATGAAACATGTTTTTCCCCCTCCTTGTAAACAGTCTGTGGTATTTAAGCGTACCTGAATTTATGCTACATCTCTATGAGGGGAAATTACCTTCTGTGATGTGATGCCGAGTCTACGCCATTGTCCAACCTGGAAAGTAAAAGCAATTCACAGGGATACAAAAAAGATTCTCACACATTTCCTGAAAGACCCGAGAGATACATTGGAGGTGGGGTGATGGAGAGAAAGACACCGAGAGTGGGGATACGCTGGTTTCCATAGCAATTGTCGGTACTGTCACATGGTTACCTAGGAACTAGTCCTTGTGATGCTGTGCAATTTATTTGTTTATGTTCGGCATGTCTGCAGCTGTCGCTAACATGAAAAACACCCAAAGTCTTCCATTTCATTTCTGACACATACAGAGCTGTTATATGAAATCGGAAAGGTCAGAGTTTGAGAGATTACAATAAATGACAAAAATAAAAATAATAAAATATTATCGGACATTATTCCACTGAGAGAATAAGAGTTAGAAAACACAGGGCCATAACCAGGTCACGAGGAATATTGAGTATGGCACCGGCTGATCAATGCTCGGTGGATGTGTACAACAGACAGTAAAAGCAAACTATTCATGGGTCACACTGAATGCAGATTAAATGCAAAAGCCGACTTGGGTCATTAATGGAAATACGAATCACTCTTCAAAGCCAGAGTATCACCTTTGATGAACAAAACCAAATGTATTACTTATCTGAAAGCGTTCTTTTTTTTTCACCCTCTGGTTAACAGAAATGGAGACGCTACAAGCAGCAAGATTACATAAATCACATTACAACAGATCTGATTAATTAAAGATACAGAAATAAAATGCGGGCTAATCTTATGATTGCTCAGACACAAATCAAAATGAGTCAATGCATTTCATTGTTTTTAATATTGCTGATAATTTAACTGCAGTACTGTGAGTGAAAATGTATTTGCGAACATCTTAAAGCAATTTTTTTTTACGTATTACCAAAGCTGCTGACACAAGTTATAAATCTCAGCCAATGTTGCGTTGATTTAGCAGTGTTAGAAAAATGAATGTATCACAGTTTCATGTACTTACAGTATGAAAGGGGGAAAGAGGGAAGTGCTTTCACGTGACAACAAGGGTGTAATAATGTTTACAGGCTTGACGAGTGGCTTGGAGCTCATCTGCCAAACGAGAACACCGCCTTGATTAAAACCTCCACCCCTGTGATTGACTAAAACCCACCCTTCTTCTAATCAGAGATCACTGCAATCACAAGTCTCTACAGGGTGCTGAAACATGATTACGCAAATGTCACTTTCACTTGAGAAAAAGAATCTCAATTACAAGCAACTACCGAGCACAAGGGACCATGATACGGCAATCACCATCAAATTTGAAAAACTTTTTTTTTTAAAGCATATGTATAAATTCTTCATTTTTCTGCTAAAAAATAGATGACCTTTCGTTTAAAGACTTTAAACATACAAACAAATACAAGTTCTGCTTTAGGCTTTTGTCATCCTCCAGTTCAGCATAACTATATAGTGACCCCTGCTGGTCTGGTAGCTTCACTGCATTGTACACACGGGTGATTAAAAATGCATTAAAAATCCATGTATAAGAATTTACAGTATGTCACTACAAGAGAGCAGAGTTTTGAGTTCTCAATGAATATATCTAAAAGAAAAAGATTTCCAGTGTTAACAGTAAAGACATACAGCAACTGTCAACAAAAACTATCCAGCCATGGTCTGAGTAAACCCCATCACTCAGGTCACTAACGCACACACTCTATTCAGACCATTCAGACTGTTAAGCTGTTGTCTGCAGTCTGTCTGTGTTTAAGTAAGGTAATATAAGTGGCTATATTTTTAAAATAAAACTGACCTTAAAAATGTATCTTTAGCTTTCAAGCTCTGATTGTATTTTACAAGCCAATTAACTTTTTTTAATGTATTTTAAAAGTAAAATTGAGTTAAGAAAAAAAAAGTTTGTTTCAAGCTCTGGTTATACAACCTTACAGTGCAATATTTTCTCTTTTATGACTTCAGTAATATATGAAGGCAAGGGTGAGAATAACACACTGTCCTTTCTTTATAGTACCCTAACGTAGATGGCAACATAGTCTGGAAACTACAATATAGACGCTAATGATACACAACTCAAAAAATTACACTGACCTCATGTAACTCTTTCTAACTAGCAAGATCTCACTTTAAACAGAAGATAAGTCTCCTTAGAGACCGTCAAAAATTGCCATTGCCGACTATATTTCAAGTCGTCAAGGCGGGGTATTGGGTAAAGTTTTCAACTAGCAATAATCGCGCCTCGGATAAACCTCATAGGCTACGATACTGCCACTGCGCAAAGCTGAGGAGCTACTTCGCCGACAGGGTAGTCTCTCTGGGCCCTACACCTTTCTGTTAGGGTTTTAACCGTGGGCGTAGCTTTAACATGCACGATTTATAGAGCTGTAATTAAACGTATATATAGCTATAAGCAATATTAGTTGCACAGAATATCCAAAATAAAAAATATACATAAAAATCCTTGCAAATGACAATGTTTTGATCATGAACAAAACACAAAAAGCGCTCATTGTAATCCAAAACAACATCATCACGTGTGAATGCACGTGATGGCTTGTTATCAATGCGTGTAAAATCACGGGCAAACCGCCTGAGTAACTAAATAGCAACAACAAAAACACGCCAACAAAAATTATAAATACAAGTACTGGAGATAACTTGTAACCGGAAGTGACGTGCCCTGGTACGTCACTTTAGGGCTCCGCATTCACCCAGAAAGTTTTAACCGTGCCATTCTCGAAGTATTCCACACATTTATAGCAACACAACAGTGGTGAATGTGTTTAATTCGAGTTCATTTTTAACAAGAAGACAAGTCTCCTTAGAGACCGTCAAAAATTGCCATTGCCGACTATATTTCAAGTCGTCAAGGCGGGGTATTGGGTAAAGTTTTCAACTAGCAATAATCGCGCCTCGGATAAACCTCATAGGCTACGATACTGCCACTGCGCAAAGCTGAAGATCTAGTCCGCCGACAGGGTAGTCTCTCTGGGCCCTACACCTTTCTGTTAGGGTTTTAACCGTGGGCGTGGCTTTAACATGCACGATTTATAGAGCTGTAATTAGACGCATGTATAGCTATAAACAATATTAGTTGCACAGAATATCCAAAATAAAAAATATACATAAAAATCCTTGCAAATGACAATGTTTTGATCATGAACAAAACACAAAAAGCGCTCATTGTAATCCAAAACAACATCATCACGTGTGAATGCACGTGATGGCTTGTTATCGATGCGTGTAAAATCACGGGCAAACCGCCTGAGTAACTAAATAGCAACAACAAAAATTATAAATACAAGTACTGGAAATAACTTGTAACCGGAAGTGACGTGCCCCGGTGCGTCACTTTAGGGCTCCTGTATTCAGCCAGAAAGTTTTAACCGTGCCATTTCAAAAACTGAGAGGATAGCCAATGATGCAAACTTATACAACACACAGAACATAAGATATTAAGTACGAATTAAAACTGCGATTCACACATTTGCTCAACAAAATATGAATAAATAAGGCATCATACTCTTCGTTATTAAACGCGAACACCGTAGCCCACAATAAAACCATTTTCATACTTTAACTACCAGCTAGCTTCTCGAAGTATTCCACACATTTATAGTAAGAAAACAGTAGTGAATGTGTTTGATTAGAATTCATTTTTAACAAGAAAACTAGTCTCCTTAGAGACCGTCAAAAATTGCCATTGCCGACTATATTTCAAGTCGTCAAGGCGGGGTATTGGGTAAAGTTTTCAACTAGCAATAATCGCGCCTCGGATAAACCTCATAGGCTACGATACTGCCACTGCGCAAAGCTGAAGAACTAGTCCGCCGACAGGGTAGTCTCTCTGGGCCCTACATGTCTCTATCATGGTTGTAGGAGTGGGTGTGGTTTATAATTCAAAAGACTAAAACTGTAGAAATGTAGCCGATATCATTTACCACGAACTCACGCAAATGAACACAAACACACAAACACGAGAAAGCTGGGATTATACTGATGCAAAACACACCGAAGCGTTCCCCTTATCCTAAACAATGAACTGGCGGGGCTGGCAAGGTAGTGTTGAATGTAACTGCGGTTAAATACCCAGGGGGCTTATCAGTGTGAATAAAGTCAAATATAAATATAAATGTTAAAAAAAAAGATGAATTAAGAGAATTTACTTTTAAGCGCAGCGGATATATATATGATAATTAAGCGCTATGGATTTAAAAAAGGAAATGACGTAGTCTACGGTACGTCTATCAATGTGGGCTCGGGAACTGAGCAGTTCTCAAAATCATCACAATAAACCAACAGTATAGCTCGCTAACCTTTCAACATGAGCTAGTTAAAGATTATAAACACTTAATATTAGTGATGGGACGTTCTGTATCGAGGCTTCGGAGCGTGTGTCGAGTAATGGAGGGGGCGTTTCCGCGAAGCGCGTATCGAGGCTTGCTTCATTTATGGGAGGAGCTGAAAATGATGACGTCCGAAGCCTCGCTGCCCGGCTGTACCACGTGACTGGTTCATGAAGTGGTTCGAACTTTGCCGCGAGATATGACAGCGATATAAACCCCTCAGACTTCATTCTAAATGTGGGTGTTTGATGGAGAGTTGCGGTTAGTGAGAGTTTGGAGACCGTTTGGAGGTTTATGAGAGTGAGGAAAGTCAGGAGAGAATGGAGCCAGCTAAGAAGAGGAGGATGTCCTCCCCTGTGTGGGAACATTTTGATCTTATTCCTCCCAACAAGGTATGTAAATTTCTACAGAAGATGTATTTTCATGATACTGATGGTGCAATACAATTTATGTTGAGCTGTCTTGACTTTTGTACAAGGTGAAGTGTTTGCTATGTGCCAGGGAGCTGGGATATGACAACAACAACACCTCATCCATGCTTAGGCACTACAGAGCTTTGCATGAGAATAAGGGGGACACCGATTGTGGAGCAAGACCAGGTGAGCCATCAAATGCAATGATAATATAGGATGCAGTAATGTTACTAAATGATATAACAATATTATACAACTGTTATAAGTTACGTGTGTGATATTTATATTTGTGCTTTATCTTTATTGTCTTTCCTCAGGAGAACAATCTCAAATAGATGAAGACCTGGTCAGCATGGTGATTGAGGACTCCCAGCTATTTAGCATTGTGGAGGACAAAGGATTCAAAAGATTTGTTAAATCATTAAATCCTAGCTATGTTCTCCCCACTAAAAAGGTCATAAAAGCAGTGAAAATTTAGTTTTTACAGAATAAAATGTGAACAGGCAGGACTGAGGCTCAAAGCCTCAGTGTGTAGCTGTCCATACCTCAACGTTACAAAAGCACAACTACTGTCCACACCCCAACCACACCTCACCTCACAGTAAATGATCATTTCCATTTCAAGCATTTCCAAATAATCATTTCCCATACTGCCACTATAAATATACACAGTATACTGCCATCACTACAATATACATGTTTTACACACTCCTTTTGTTGTTGACATTTACAGGCTGTGTGCAAAATGCCACACTCTTCAAATTCATGCCAGCTATTATTTTTACGTCCAGTAGGTGTCCTGCTAGAGCAAATGAAGCTTCATGAAGCTTCGCGTTGGGGTGAACCAATTGGATGAAAAGCTTCAGTGCTTCATGGGGCTTCAACTGCCCATCACTACTTAATATAACTAACTAATTTTCTTTAAACTTCAGAACATTTAAGTTGTACAATAAAAGAAGTCTCCGTAGAGACCGTCAAAAATTGCCATTGCCGACTATATTTCAAGTCGTCAAGGCGGGGTATTGGGTAAAGTTTTCAACTAGCAATAATCGCGCCTCGGATAAACCTCATAGGCTACGATACTGCCACTGCGCAAAGCTAACCTCCACTCAGCACAAGCAGAGGGGCCATTTCGCTGCATGCGATCCTTAGTTATGGTGCTATCGTTCATGTTTTTGTTTTGATAATTTTACGGTCCCTTGATCACAATCACAATCGTTCACTTGTCCACCGCCGATGTTTGCCGAAGTATGCGCCATTGGTTGTTTAAAATTATTTAGAAATTGTTACCAAGCCGCAGTGCATCATGGGACATTCATTCCTCCACTGTCGTTTCAGCCCCGCCCTGTCCTTCATTTAGAGCTTCACGCTGCCCAGAAAATGCTTACACGCAAATAACACACCAAATAGCTGTTTTTTTATTGTTTTTTAAATTAACATTTTACCACGGTTGGCAGCTTCCTTCGATAGTCAACGCTTCAAACGTCCAGTGGGTTCAACAACGTTATTATAAAACACCACCAGATGTCAGTATAGGCACGAATACGCCTGCTTAGGTTTCAGCGAAGGCCTACATTACTGAAAAAATAATACGAATAAATAATAATAAATAATTAAATACACAGGAAGGCCTGCGTGTATCTCCTAATTCCAAAATACATGTAAAATACTGTAGGCTTCAGATGCTATGTCTATTAACTACTGGTTAGTTGAAATCGCATGTAGACCGCAGATTTCAGTTTGTGTTGGCCTGACTGACGCCACCTGACCATCACACGGTTATTTATTACCGTCCAAATACGTTTAACATTATCACGAGGGGATGAACGAGCAAAACAACTAGTGAAAGTGAATGAAGTCTGCAGACATAGATGCTAAACAAAGCTCAACAAAGCTCAAGGCCCACCCTCAAACACACTGAAACTGGTGTTTCTCACCTGCATCCTCCTGCTCGTCGTCTGCCGAAAAATTAAATTTAAAATGGGAGGAGGGAACAAATTTGGCAGTCATTATAGTGTTATATATAAATAAATAAAAACTAAGTCGGGCACTCAAGGTAAAGTAATTTCCTAATTTCCTTTTTCCAATTCCAGTTGAAACGATGCACTCCCTGGTGATCCTCGGTAAAACTAAGTGGAAGGAATGAAAAATGACCAGACCGGAAATTGATTAAACACCTCCCCATCGCCATCACCACCCTTGTGGGTTTTTTTTAAGTAAAGATATGTGAGTGTGTAATGGATTGCCTTTCATATTGCTTTAAACAAATTCCATATTTGCAGAAGGGCCATTAATTTTCCACTGATCCAGAGACTATTTTAGACTGTCATCTCTGGAAGCATGGGGCTTTGAATATTTATATCCCTGAGAAAGTTCTAAATACGTAAACTGCACTGTTGTTAGCAGTGTTAGAGTTCAAAATAAGTACCAACTCAACCTGCCGCTGGTTTAAATCCTTCTTTTAAATTAATGCATGAGTAACAATGATCAAATTATATAATATGTGATACTAACACTCACAAGGGATGCACTGCATTGAGTACTTTTCAGTTTTAATACTTTAAGTCCATTTACGTGACAAAACTAATGCACAAAATTCACTCTACAAAGCACAGGTTTGGGGATAAAGACTTAATTCTTGGGCATATTTGATCATCAGTATAGCTCAAAAGCTTAAGTGCAGAGTTTTAATGAAGCTCCCTTGAGTATGAGTTGAAGAAGCAACACTATTCTTTGTTTCATCAGTTTTGAAACCCTCTCAGTGTCGACCACCGGAAGACAGGGTGCTGAAAATCATGAGGTGTATCTCATGCTGTATGTGTATTTTTCATCAGGTTATTAGCCCCTCATAATGGCGCGTACTTTGCACGCTGTGTGTCTGACGCAGTAATTTCACTGTGTGGATATTAGAGGCCTTTTTCACTTGTTGTGAAGCTTCAGTAGGATAATGCAGGTGCTTTTGGGTGCTCAGCAGATAAGCACTGGCGTGCCAGGTGTTAAAGCTGCCTGGGCTGACACATTAGACAGGGATTTTTTCTACTGCCAGAATGTCAGGCCAATGAGGCTCATAGAGGTAGGCTTGGATCACTGTCAGGGACAGGTAAGTACGCAGATAAGGGGATTACACCATGTTTGTGCCAAGTAATCTCAAATGAATCCTGCCAGCCTCTGTTTCATCCTCACCTGCAAAGCTCAAATTTGTCTTTTCTCATCCCAAGAAATACATTAGACGAACAAAGTTCAATTCACAAGATGATCCTTTTAACCTGGCTTTAAATGAATTTGAGGACACGCCGGGCTATGGTCACTTAACAACTGTGACAGTAATAATCTCTTCTAATTCTCTGAGGCACCTGATTGCTTTTTTTGGTATTAGTATAGTCCCTTTTATCACCAGCTCTGCCCAGTCAAGCAACGTGTGGGTTTTATAATCACCTGGACTGTGTAATAAAATGAGATCTGGCTTGGTGGTCCCTCGCTGCAAGGCTTAAACTTGACCTGTTGAACAAATAGGAGTCTGTGAGAGTAGCTGAAAGTCCCTTTGGGCTGTGGCTCTCCCCCGCTGGTAGGCAGACTGATGAAAATAGAGTGTACCAGATGGCTTAGCTGTTTCCACCGTTCAGCACAGGCTGCTGGGCAGCCCACATAAAAAACATGGCATCCAAAAGGGGCTCAGTGGAAAGCCCATAGCCTTCAACAAGCTGAGAGCTATTTTCCTCCTGAACCACCAATCACAAGGCTCATAAAAGAGGAGGAAAAAAATCGCTGTCACATTCAAGTCATGATCTAATCTGTCTTGCACCATGTAGAGCAGCTTGTAGTATTTTAAGAAACGCTGTTTTGGTTTGAGAAAATGAAAGATTTCCAGTCAAATCCACTCTGTGTATGCACCAAGCGGGCTTATCCAGCTTTTTTCACAAAGTGCAGCTTACTCTTTTTATTCCCACATTTCCAGACGCTGTCAAGGACAAGGCAGCTCTTGGATTCTCTGATCAGAGTCTCAACAGGAAACAGGCAGGACACACATATAAGTGCAACCGGTGGATTTATGCATTTGTTTACTTACAAGAGTACGGCTGGACGTAAAGAGGCCATTGTGTAATCTGGTCTGTGTCACATCAGCCTGGTTAAGGACATTTATTAATGCTAAAACTCCCTCTATTAGCTCTCAGAGTGAGGCCACCTGGACCATACAGGATGAGCTGAGCGAGCTGTGATTAGATTGCGATATGAGCAGAAGGAGAAGGAAAACAATGACATTTTTCTTGGGTAAAATGACAGTTCGGCTGGTCTGAAGGGGCATCTGATAACACAAGACAAATGTTTCTTACTATGCCTTTTAGGTTCTGCAAAGACACCTTCAGCATTGCAGTTTCACTTCCGTAGATCAGTAAGTTTACATGATACACATTAACTGTACATATCTATATATTCAACCACATCAGCCTCCTTTAAATATTGTGTTTTTTTGTCTCTCTGACACACACACATGCAAAATAAAAACACACACACACACATGCTTGCAGACTGTTCACACCAACCCACACACTGCTGCCACCCTGCTATTCCCAGCTTGTGGTTATTCCCAGACTGAGTCAGAACAGCACCATAAGCCTGTCTATCCCTTTTATACCAAACCTGATGTCTCCCTGTCGCACATGCTTTTTGCAAAGGATGTGAGCCCTGCAAACAGTAGCCACAGCTCGGTTTACTCGCACGCTCGCCCCTTTTTTAATTACTTGTAAGTCACGCTGACAGCTGGAGATGCACTTTGCTAAGTCAGGAAGCCATTCATATCAAAGTGCAGCCTATGCTTTAAATAACCCTTCCCCTGTCTCCCAGTCGAGTCTCTCTTCACACCTTTATCAATCACCACCATGACAAGATCCTGTGTCTGTGAACTGCTCCATCTGTTGTCTCTCCGTCTTTACGCTAGCAAGCGTCTTTACGCTTGCTACAACAGTATGTCTGCCAACCTTCACCTGGTGATAAAGGGAATAGCAAAACTGAAAGATAGTGACAATACACCTACACAGCGAGAGCACCGGGGCACAATTATGTGAACGTACAGGATGTTTTAACATCCTTATTCTTTACTGAAGAGATGATTGCGATGCACGCACACTGATGCTCACGCGCCATTACAAAAAAAAAGGCCAGGACACTATTACAAATGATTGGTTGCATGGATTTTTGTGTGAAAGCCAAGATCAACTGTTTTGTGTTATTTACCAACTGTGAAAGACTTACACAGTTTCATCTGTGGGACTCTCGTGGTTTCTAGTGAGGAATATAGCCATATGAACTCCATATGCCATCTGTATGGGAGGAAACGGCGTGATAAGTCACACTGCAGTCAGTTTACCTTAAACACAATAAACAATCCAAAAACAAGACACAGTGCCTTCTGTGCAATGTGGATTCATTACATTCATTATATCACACCTATATTACTACTGTGGGTAAGAGACATGCATATGCATATATGAACTAAATGATGCCATTGTAGGAAAAACGTCAAACAAACAAAGCTACAACAGAGACAACACTAGTAATAATGAACTATTTGTGAGTTTTACCGGATTCTTTTTTGTCTTCATGTATGATTTGTACACAAAGACAAGTGCAAGATGTGTAATTCACAGTACTGCCATGGCTAAAACAATCAAACAAATTCACAAGCACTAACCAAACCCCCCACCCCATCCGTTTTCAGAATTAGGCCACCTGGACCATATCTGCAAAGAAACCCTCTTAAATAAGCATGCAACTACTGTATGGTGCAATATAAAGCATTGCCCAATAGGTTGACTTAGGTTATGCTCCTGCTATTTTCAGGTTATAAATTACTGATTAAAAACAATATAAGCCGCAGCCAACAGAGGGCAGTCTGTCCCCATGACAAACAGACTTTGAACTCTGAACCTTGAATGTAATATGACCACTATATCACTATGGACAGCCGAAACGCTGTACCATAAATTACATTGTATTATATGTTGATAGTAAAACGTTTTACTGCCAAGACCAGCTGAGGGACACCGCGTGACAAATGGCGGTGTTTGACACCAGCGTGATAACATATCATCACTATTCAAGCAACATAAAGGCGAGCTGCAGGAAGGTATGGGCGCATTGATCAAAATGTCATCACAGTCAGGCTATCTTAGCAAAACAAAGTGAACTTCTATTCCACTTCAGTTAATTTAGAAAGCCTTGACTTGGACTCTACAGAGATCCCCTGGGCCAGCATGTTCCACGACTCTCAGCAGCCTCATTACTCTTTAGACAAACAGATTTGGACATATTGAACTCAGACCCCAAACAAGCCAGCTCTACCCCCGCCACTTTCCACTCTCCCAGTCCGATGTGTGATTGGAAGGTGTTTGTCTCTCTCACTCCATCTCTGGGTGTCTGTTTCCTTGACACTTGTCTGGCTTGGCCTACTTTCTTCTTGATCTCATCAGTCAGTGTGAGGACCTGTGAAGGCCATCTCCCCCATCTTCGCCAGCTCTGTGCCTGTGTCAGCACTTAGGGACTGACTCACACCCCCACGCTGTCTCCACTCTTTTGCTCTGGGGCGAAGGCAGCACATCTCCTCGTTCAACAGACAGTCTCATTTGCATGCCCATAAATCACTCTCGGAGCTGACACGCAGCCACACAACAAGGCATGACACAGTGTCACAAAACTCAGTGCGCCAAATTGCAATGTTATGTGATATTAGGCTCCAAGGCAAAAAAACAAAAAAAACACTGGGTATAACCTCTTGAGTGAAAAAGAGCCAATCAAGCTCAAAGAGCACTTAAAAACACATATGGCCCATATCTGAAATCAATGCTACTTTCAGTTCCTTGCTGCTTGCATGTCTGAAGAATCTGCAGAAACTCTGACTCGTATTTTGTTTTAAGTGATGAAAACATATTGCTGATTTAAAGGTTGCACAGAGTCACGGGCCAATGAGAGATTGTTTCACTATCTGGATTTAAGAGCTGCAAAGACGATGCTTCTCGTGATTAACGATTCACAGTCGAGGTACAGCGATCACACCACTAATTTGTGGTATAATGACTACTAATACAGCTCTTGTAAATTCACAGTCAAAACGGGGGCTTGGTGAATTATAAATAAACGACGAGTGGTTGCTTTTGAAAATATTTTTAAACCAAACAGAGTCCCTGGATTGCCTCCCTACATTAATCTGCATTCATTTGTATGGAGTGCTGGTGGATTATTTATGTCTCTGTTTTGTTGTTTATCGGGGTTAAAGGAGCAATTAACATAATTCATAATTCATCCACTTTAAATATACCAGTAAAGCACCTATTGTTTACGGCATTCTGACAGCTAATTTACAGTGACTGTCAGGTCGCTTTAAAGGAAGGCTTCTGCTGCCAATCATGACAGACAATGTCAGGGAAAACTTGCTGGGGGAATCTCACAGGATCAACAAATGCCAGCTCAACAGCAATGTGTCTTTCTCTGGAGACATGACAGGCCTCCTTGTCAACAGTTCTTGCGAGAACTAGTGAAAACCCTTTCCAATGCAATATGTGGTGGAAGCTTTCCACAGCGATGCCTGTTGATTATCCTGGACGAATGGAAATGATGTACTTTTAAATGCGCACTGATTTAAAGGTGCTGAAAGACCCTGCAAACTGCTTGAGGGAAGGTGGAGTGCAAACCTGAGGAGTGCATGCCCTGCAGTTAAACACATATTAGGCTATGCTTCAACAAAAGCTGCTGTAATTGTAATTGAGTTAATAGAGTCTAGAGAATCTATTTTGAGACCCAAGAATAAATAAAATACAAATGTTATGGTTCAAGAGTTGGGTTGCTCCAGGAAGAATTTTGGATTCCTGACCTCAGTATTTCATAAATGCACCCCACGCCCACATAGTATTGTGACGGGAGTGGAAGAAAGCTAATGAAACAGTGTGAGTGATAACTATATTCCATTAAGCCGCCTCGGCTGCTGGGTCCTTTTATGGATCTATAACGGCTCAGTGCCACACCGTCATGGTTTACTGAGACGCCACAGTTAATAAATAAATAACCAAGACATTGCGTTGTTTTCTTGTAACCACCATTTCCTATCATGCATGCTGATGGGGAAGCCTTTATTATGTTATTTTGGTGGCAAAGATCAGCAGCATATAACTGCTTAAACAAAAATAAAATCTAAGTCATCTGTGGCTTCCACGTGGTTAGTTGTCTGTTGCTTTTGGGGAACTAATTTCCTCACTTGTGATGTGGCGGGAAAACTGCTGACAGATTCTGTCCCAATAAAGGCGATTTAACGTGGCGAGCTCTAACTAGACAGAACTGTGCGTGTGCCTGTGTAGTGTACCATACACCCGGGTGAGAATGGGATCAGTTGAAACCGAAACCTAATCGGCTGTTTTCCACACATTCCTAACAATTCTTTGCGAGCACTGCCTGGATTGACCTGGAACCGCCCCCGCAGACTGAGGAGTCCGGACCACAATTTGGGAACCACAGTACGGCGGCAGGGGGGGCTTACCACACCGCTACCATCGCGCGGAAATATTTCGGTGCGTCAGAGAACAGACGATACAAGTTGCTCCGTTTTCCCTCCCCGCTACTTCCCGGCTGTTGTCTCCTCGTACAGTAGCTTCGCCGGCTGAGTGGAGTAGGAGGAGAAGGAGGAGGAGGCGAAGGAGAGAGAGAGGGGGGGTCAGACTACTTCCTTTTGCGATCCGAGCGACGTCTGTTCTCCGTTCAGTGCGCACTTCTCTCTCTTTCTCTTCCTCTCTCTCCCCGTTTCATCCCATTGCTTTTTTTCTGTATTTTTTTTTTACTTCCCCATCCCTATGTACAACCTCCGCGTTTCCGGACGAGATGACTGTCAGAGCGAGCGCACGAGCGCATCCCACAGGTGTGTCGCTTGCCAACTGATCTGCAGCTACGAGACACGCACACCTGGAAACTAACCTACCATGTGACTCGGCACCTGGGCGTGGAGAAAGTCCCGAAATTCTAAGCAAAGACACTCTTTTGTTGAAGGAGTTGTTCGCGTCGTCTTTCAGCGGGAATTGACAATTCGTGTAACCAAGCAGTCCGGGTTTTGTTTTTCTTTTTTATACTACGGAATAGTGCCTTTCTGAAGCCCCCCCCCCTTCACAGGAGAGGCGAGTAAAATGTAAACTTGCTTACGGACGTCTTTCTCCTTTTTTGTATCGTTCAACCAGGAAGGAGGGGGTCGATTCTTCAGGATTTGGAGTATTCGCGTTTGTGCCACTGTCTTCGCTCTCTCTTTTCCCCCTTTCAAGGTGAGTTCCAGGGGGGGTGCTGGTGTATCCCCGTTAAAGCGGGGTTGGGACTGTTTGCTTCATAGTTCATAAACGCAGAGTCAATTTCAGACCCCGGTGCGTATGGAACCAAGTTTGGATATCTTGTTATGCGCCCGATTGACGGAGCAGGGGAGCGTAAACCTTGTGCCAGGAACGCTGTTACGCTGATGTAACGCCGCTGTTCTTTGCTTGTTATTGTTTTAGTTATTATAACGTTTGTGGCTTAAAAATGTACTACAAAGAGAGTTAAACGGTGCTGTTTGGTTTTCTTAACATTCTAAAACAGTGTCCTTGACGCCGTCTTTTTACAGGGCTTTTCAAAATCTCATTACAGCCCGTAGTTGCATAGTTGTTGTTATGGCTGTCTGGGT
Source organism: Diplotaxodon limnothrissa (assembly GCF_057381915.1). Taxonomy (NCBI): domain Eukaryota; kingdom Metazoa; phylum Chordata; class Actinopteri; order Cichliformes; family Cichlidae; genus Diplotaxodon; species Diplotaxodon limnothrissa. The sequence goes on along the minus strand of NC_140602.1, from coordinate 19,023,430 downwards.
GCCAACTTGCTCTACTTTTCTCAAACTCAACAGCTGATTGTTCTAGAAGACAAACCTCTGGGAGACATTCTTGTCTCGCAACCATGCATTTCACCTCAGCAGCGCTACGAGACGTCTGTCCCCACAGGCAGCTTCAGAGAGAAATGGGCATGCGAACTGTGTCCCTCACCTCTGGACACTAGGCTGTATATCAGCATGAGAGAGGACAGAAGTGGTAGTGAACTACGCCTTCTGTTTGTCTTTCTTTTCTTTTTTTTTGCTTTCTGTCTTGTCTCTCTTGTGGAAAACAAGAAGGACAGAAGCACTATTCATGTCCCTGTTGAATCTCCTGTGTAGTTCTGTCAGTCTGTATCTCTCCGTCCCTGGCGCAGACCTCAACAGACCACTGTACTGCCTTGTTGCCTTTCTAAATAGTGCTTTTATTAACAGCCCTTGCCATCCTCTGACCCCTCTTTGTGGAGAGGTCTACTGTATGTAGGATGCTCCATCGCCCTGGGGATTATTCTCATTAAATAACATTATACAAGCAGTCTCATAGTGGGAATGGATTAGTAGTGTGAGGGGAAACATGAAAGCAAGAAAGGTGGCTGTAGGTGGTAGTAAGTAGTGGTGGCTTGGAGGGATGTTACTGTAGAGCAGGGGTCAGCCTCCCAATACTCTGGCTGCACAGGGATAAATGCCATCTGCTCACATGGACACACACACAGGCAATTGAGAACCAAGCTGCTTCCTTGTCCTTTCCCCCCCTTTTATGCCACCATCTCTCTCTCTTCTTTCTTTCTCTCACTCTGTCCCACACTGCTTCATTCAGTGTTTATCTCCTCTGCTCTGAATAAATAGAGACACCTTATCTGCGCAGAGGAGAGCGGTGATAAATGTTTTCTCCTGCTCCCCGCAAGGGTGAAGAAGACAAGCGTACCACGCTTCTTCATCATAGATGCTCTTTTCAGGACAACTGAATAGGAAGACATTTCTCATTCAGGTCATGCTAGTGTTTCAGGATTCTGCAAAACAATCCCGAAAGCCGAATGCAAGCTCATACGCTGTAATAGGAAAGCGGGGAAAACAACAAGCAAAGCAAGCATTTCCGTGAGCCCGCTTTCACCCCTGCCTGACTTTTATGGGAAATATGCAGTTAGGTTTCAAAATGAAACTTTGCCATATAATCCACTGTGTGTATTTTTGGATCTGGTAAATAACCTCTGACCAGTTGAGAACTAGAGCTAGTGAATCACTGGGCAGTGAGCACTCGGCTGTAAAGCTCCTACGTGTTTTTGGTTGTGCTAAAGTTCATCCTGTAACTTCGTAGTGCTGCACAATTTTTTGCTCATATCTCAAAACCATGTCGTCTCCTACATATACACCGGTTTGGCAATATTTTTGTGGTCAAATGAATTTAAACTAATCCACTGTGGGGGTTTTATGTTTCCTTTGCTCTGGATTACTGACTTCTGCCGTTTTCATTTTAAAAAATGAAACCATAATCTTTGTAAGCAACAGGCAATCCCATTTCTCCTCTATCTGCCACAAATTCACCCCTAAACCGATACTTGACATGTGTATATTCATCGCAAAAGGTTCATGTCAGTGTACTACCGCTAGTTAATCTTGTTTTTTCTGACCATAATAAATATAGTATGTCATCTGATTCATAATTTAAATGCCGTATTTGCTAGGCTTACTTTCACTTTTGAAAGGCATACTGTCAGATATTGTTTGCACAACATTTTTTGTTTCCGAGTGGACTTTGTAAACTTACTGGTCATAAAATAGGTGTGGGATGCATGAGTACTTTGCTCCTCTCCCTTAACAGAAGTACAAATAGGTTTCAGGGGAGTGTGGGTAAATGTTTGAAGGGTGTGTCAGTTTGGCATTAGAGATTTCCTTCAGATTGGCGATAGGCTCGTCTTTTTATGTCCGAGGATTATCCCGTGATGAAGGGACGTCATGCTGAGGTGGATTTCTGATCTTATCACCACAGGGTTTTACAGTTGCCACCCCTGCCCTGGGATTCCACAGCCTTGTCCTAAACTATCTTCTCAGCAGCATTCCTGCCGTTACACCACCATCTTGACCTGATTTGCTGTTGTTTGTACTATGGAGGTCATGCTACTAGATATATGGCATTTGGTCCCAGTACCAATAAACCTCCTCTGCTTATACACATAAACACAACAGTGAGCTAGGACCACTTCAGCCTAAACCACGTGACACCAGCCTTTGCAAATACTGTTTTCTAAAACAGATGGACATCAAACTGGTTTTCCAGTCTTACTAACCACTCATTCACCCATTCATGGAGGGCTTTTTTTGCCTATGTCGTGCACAGTCATACACCACTTTGGAGCTCAATTACAGTACTGTGAAAAAGTATTTGACTCCTTGCTGATTTCTTAGCTTTTTGCATATTTCACAGTAAATACAAAATGCAGTTTATAAATGATTATTTCATTTATTAAGGGAAATAGGTTATCTAACCCTAACTGGAACTTTGTGGAAAAAAAAAATCCCCCCTAAACCTAATAAGTGGTTGTGCCACCCTTGGCAGCAAGAACTGCAGTCAAGCAATGGTAATAACTGCCAATAAGTCCTTGACATCACTGCCGAAGACTTTTGGTCCACTTCTCTTTGAAGACTTGTTTTAATTCATCCACACTGGAGGGTTTTTGAGCATTAGCGGCCTTTTTAAGGTCATGCCAAAGCATCTCATTCTGATTTAGTTCCGTACTTTCACTAGCCCACTCCAAAAGCATCTCTCTCTTTTTTTGAGCCATTCAGAGGTAGACTTGCATAACCCAACCTTGAGGGAACAAACTGATGACATTCTCCTTCAGGATTCTCTGGAGGACAGAATTCATGATTCCATCAATTACGGCTAGTCATCCTGTTCCTGATGCAGGAAAGCAGCCCCAGGCCGTCACACTACCACCTGACTGTTGGTATGATGTTCTTTTTATGAAGTGATGTGTTAGTTTTGTACCAGAGGAATACAAACCTTCCAAAAAGTTACATTTTTGTCTTATCAGTCCACTGAATATGTTCCCAAAAGTCTTCCTTATTAAGATGTGTTTTGGCAAATGTCTTTACGTTTTTGGGGTCTTTTTGGTCAGCAAGCATTTACTCCTTGGAACTCTCCCTGTTTTGCCCAGTCTGTTTCTTATTGTTGAATCCTGAACTGTGACCTTAACTGAGACAAGTGAGGACCAGAGTTCTTTAGGTGGTGTTCAAGGTTCTTTTGTAACTTCCTGGATGACTTGTTGATGCAGTCTTGGAGTAATTTTGGTAGGCTGGCCATTCCTATGAAGTTTCACCAGTGTTCCAAGTTTTCACTGTTTGTGGATAATGGCTATCACAGTGGTCTACTGAAGTCCCAAAGTCGTAGAACCGACTTTGTAACCCTTATCAGACTGATAGATGTCACAGACTTTGTTCCTCAGCTGTTTCCTTAGATCGTGGCATGCTGTTGGAGATCTTTTACCCTACTTCACTTCGTCAGGTGACCTGATTCAACAGGTCTTACTGTATTCAGGCCTGGGTGTAGCTAAACTAAAACGAAACTTTAAAAAAATGTGCTAAATCAAAGTTAACGATTTAACAATTATTTAACTAATTTAACTATTGTTAATGTTTTTGATGATCAGAAACATTACATTCTAGCTTTTGGTTGTCCATGTCACTGATTGTCCAAATCAATCCCTATATATCACTTCAGATCTCATCACACCTGTTGGTGCGCATGCACTGTCATTTCACGGGTTCTTTTTATCTATAGGTACTCCAGTACCTGTGGCATCTTTAATGCCATCATGTTTTCCACAGCTTTGTATCAGCACGATACCAAAGCAATGTGACGTTCCGACTCAAATGAAACCCTCGCGACTCAGCCACATCCACTTAGAATTAAAAATAGCATAACAAACTTGCCAGGTGTGACAGTGGTAATTTTCATCCCTACTCCCTCAGCAGCAGGCTATGAGATGGGCTGTGTGGAGGAAGAAACCAAGGCGAGACAAAGCACTCATCTCCCTCAACAGAAAGTTCCCTGCAACGGTTTAAGCTGGTCTGCTTGCAGAGCAGTTCACAAATAAAGTGGTCATGTACAGCTCAGTGGGGTGTACTTTTACCACTATAACATTCATGACACTTTGTCAGCATGCTGTCTTTTAGCCCACGCCAACAACCGAACATACCATGCAGTCGGTTCTTGAGAAAATGTTTTCCTCAGTGCTGCTGCATACTTTCACTGGTTTCCCCCCCACTCCTGCCCTTTCTGCTCTTTCTCTGTCCTCACGTCCACCTTTTAAACATTGTGACTCTTCTTTCCCCTCTCTGTGCATAAGAGGAATGTGATGAATATTGTAAACACACTCGCATTCCTGAAGGAGCTAAATTATTTGCATAGGGAGGGAGCTTCCTTTTTATTACTGAGTTAAGTGGTTTTGTTCAGGATGTTCTGCAGAAGAACTGAGATATCCCATCTTCTTTTGAGGGCGAGAGAGCAGAGGAGGAGAAGAGTGATGATGATGATGTATTCAGAGCTAAGCGAACACTTGAAAAAGTTAGCCCAGAGGAAATCATGATCTGCACTGCTGTTCAAAGGGCGTTTTTTGGGAACGAGTGTGGTATTGGCTGTCGGCGTCATCGCATGGATGAAGGCTGAACTCGGTGATGGATAGAGAACACAGATGTTTGCCTCGGTTTCTCCCTCCTCTCACCAGCTTCCCCTGTGGCACCTGAGCTGACTGGTTGAAACTGACACATAGTATCACAGAGGCTACTGATGTGCCTGCTTACTGGAAGCAAGTCAACCAACCCACCTATTTAGGCCGCTGGCAAAGGTTAACAACCACTGAGTCATTTTGCCTGACAGCCCAGAGGAGGGTATGTGAAAATTTATCACAAGTGATGAGATTCGTGGGTCACCTTGATTTATCTGAGCAAATGTGTTCACTTCACAGGTTTTGTATTGGCAGGAGAAAAGTGAGCAGCAATTTCATTTTTATTTTTTTATTTTTTGCTTTGGTGCATATTGCTATGAAAAAAATAAACACTTTAGGTCGTGCCCGCTTCAGTCAGCTGGAACGTGAAAGGCCCACCTCCCTAGCCATTACGATGAAAAGACAAGTCATATCTCTCAGACTTTTAACACATCGAAGATGAGACGATGCTTAATTCCGCACAAATTGAGCCGTCTGTGCAGGATTTATCGGCCCATTGATAGATCTTTGTCGAGGAGATCTAGGTTTAAAAGAGGTTTGCAGAAATCTCTGACTAATAAAAACTATGTAGAGCTACAGTGGGGCAAAAAAGTATTTAGTCAGCCACCGATTGTGCAAGTTCCCCCACTTAAAATGATGACAGAGGTCAGTAATTTGCACCAGAGGTACACTTCAACTGTGAGAGACAGAATGTGAAAAAAAAAATCCATGAATCCATATGGTAGGATTTGTAAAGAATTTATTCGTAAATCAGAGTGGAAAATAAGTATTTGGTCAATAACAAAAATACAACTCAATACTTTATAACATAACCTTTGTTGGCAATAACAGCCGAGCAACACGGACTTTCAACTCCCGCCACAGATTTTCTATGGGGTTGAGGTCTGGAGACTGGCTAGGCCACTCCAGGACTTTCAAATGCTTCTTACGGAGCCACTCCTTTGTTGCCCGGGCGGTGTGTTTTGGATCATTGTCATGTTGGAAGACCCAGCCTCGTTTCATCTTCAAAGTTCTCACTGATGGAAGGAGGTTTTGGCTCAAAATCTCACGATACATGGCCCCATTCATTCTGTCCTTAACACGGATCAGTCGTCCTGTCCCCTTGGCAGAAAAACAGCCCCATAGCATGATGTTTCCACCCCCATGCTTCACAGTAGGTATGGTGTTCTTGGGATGCAACTCAGTATTCTTCTTCCTCCAAACACGACGAGTTGAGTTTATACCAAAAAGTTCTACTTTGGTTTCATCTGACCACATGACATTCTCCCAATCCTCTGCTGTATCATCCATGTGCTCTCTGGCAAACTTCAGACGGGCCTGGACATGCACTGGCTTCAGCAGCGGAACACGTCTGGCACTGCGGGATTTGATTCCCTGCCGTTGTAGTGTGTTACTGATGGTGACCTTTGTTACTTTGGTCCCAGCTCTCTGCAGGTCATTCACCAGGTCCCCCCGTGTGGTTCTGGGATCTTTGCTCACCGTTCTCATGATCATTTTGACCCCACGGGATGAGATCTTGCGTGGAGCCCCAGATCGAGGGAGATTATCAGTGGTCTTGTATGTCTTCCATTTTCTGATGATTGCTCCCACAGTTGATTTTTTCACACCAAGCTGCTTGCCTGTTGTAGATTCACTCTTCCCAGTCTGGTGCAGGTCTACAATACTTTTCCTGGTGTCCTTCGAAAGCTCTTTGGTCTTGGCCATGGCAGAGTTTGGAGTCTGACTGTTTGAGGCTGTGGACAGGTGTCTTTTATACAGATGATGAGTTCAAACAGGTGCCATTCATACAGGTAACGAGTGGGGGACAGAAAAGCTTCTTACAGAAGACGTTACAGGTCTGTGAGAGCCAGAGATTTTCCTTGTTTGAGGTGACCAAATACTTATTTTCCACCCTGATTTACGAATAAATTCTTTACAAATCCTACCATGTGGATTCATGGATTTTTTTTTTTCACATTCTGTCTCTCACAGTTGAAGTGTACCTCTGGTGCAAATTACTGACCTCTGTCATCATTTTAAGTGGGGGAACTTGCACAATCGGTGGCTGACTAAATACTTTTTTGCCCCACTGTACTTATACCACCTGTACTGCATTTTCCCTGCACTTTTTGTTCCTGTCCGAGTTACTCTATGTGGAGTGCCATTTAATCCTAGCCGAGGCACCAGAGACTACAATTCATTTTTATCCAAGTGAGTCATTTCACAGTTAATCCTCAAACTGACCAATTTCCTCCTGCCAAGATCATTTTTAATTATCACCTCTGCTTTACAGCTAAAATGCTTTACAGCTAAAATGCTGGTTTATGTTAATATGGTTGAGTGCAGGCCCTCTTTTTTTTTTTCTTTGTTTTTTCTTTTTGTTTTTTTGATCAAGTACACTGGGCGATTAATTAGGAAGAACTGAATGTGAGTGTCAGCCAGAAACGGTGGGTGTCAGATGCGTAAGGGGTCACTGCACTGGCAGCAGCTGCAGATGAAGGTCACACCAACCTGAGAGGGACGTGGGGGACCGTAATGTGGCAAACTGAGGAAGACCTAGAGGAATGGTGTGTGCCAGTGTAACTTTGTTAAAGAGATGAATGATCCGTCTGAATCTAAGGAACCCACCTGGAGAGCCTTTAAAAAAAATACACAGACTTCTTAATGAATTGGGGCTTTAAAAGAATTTGAAATTGGGCATATGTTTAAAAACATATTTTTTGTTACCAACAGTGGAAAAGTTGCTACTTAGATAAAGTAATGTAATACACTTTATAGCTTAAAAATAGTACTCATATATATATATATATATATATATATATATATATATATATATATATATATATATATATATATATATATATATATATATATATATATATATATATATATATATTAATATTAAAAAAAAAACAAAAAAACAAAAAAAAAAAAAACACCCAGCACGCCCCTGCGGGCGGTTTATCCTTCAAGCTCGGGTCCTCTACCAGAGGCCTGGGAGCTTGAGGGTCCTGCGCAGTATCTTAGCTGTTCCCAGGACTGCGCTCTTCTGGACAGAGATCTCCGATGTTGTTCCCGGGATCTGCTGGAGCCACTCGCCTAGCTTGGGAGTCACCGCACCTAGTGCTCCGATTACCACGGGGACCACCGTTACCTTCACCCTCCACATCCTCTCGAGCTCTTCTCTGAGCCCTTGGTATTTCTCCAGCTTCTCGTGTTCCTTCTTCCTGATATTGCTGTCATTCGGAACCGCTACATCGATCACTACGGCCATCTTCTTCTGTTTGTCTACCACCACTATGTCCGGTTGGTTAGCCACCACCATTTTGTCCGTCTGTATCTGGAAGTCCCACAGGATCTTAGCTCGGTCATTCTTCACCACCCTTGGGGGCATCTCCCATTTTGACCTCGGGACTTCCAGGTTCTACTCGGCACAGATGTTCCTGTACACTATGCCGGCCACTTGGTTATGGCGTTCCATGTATGCCTTGCCTGCTAGCATCTTGCACCCTGCTGTTATGTGCTGGATTGTCTCTGGGGCATCTTTACACAGCCTGCACCTGGGGTCTTGCCTGGTGTGATAGACCCCAGCCTCTATGGATCTTGTGCTCAGAGCTTGTTCTTGTGCTGCCATGATTAGTGCCTCTGTGCTGTCTTTCAGTCCAGCTTTGTCCAGCCACTGGTAGGATTTCTGGATATCAGCCACCTCCTCTATCTGCCGGTGGTACATACCGTGCAGGGGCCTGTCCTTCCATGATGGTTCTTCGTCTCCCTCCTCTTTCTTGGGTTTCTGCTGCCTGAGGTATTCACTGAGCACTCGGTCAGTTGGGGCCATCTTCCTAATGTATTCTTGGATGTTCGTTGTCTCATCCTGGACTGTGGTGCTGACACTCACCAGTCCCCAGCCCCCTTCCTTCCGCTTAGCGTACAGCCTCAGGGTGCTGGATTTGGGGTGAAACCCTCCATGCATGGTAAGGAGCTTTCTTGTCTTTATGTCAGTGGCTTCTATCTCCTCCTTTGGCCAGCCTATTACCCCAGCAGGGTACCTGATCACGGGCAGGGCGTACGTGTTGATGGCCCGGATCTTGTTCTTACCATTCAGCTGACTCCTCAGGACTTGCCTGACCCTCTGCAGGTACTTGGTGGTTGCAGCTTTTCTAGCGGCCTCTTCATGGTTCCCATTCGCCTGTGGGATCCCCAAGTACTTGTAACTGTCCTCTATGTCTGCAATGTTGCCTTCTGGTAGTTCAATCCCCTCAGTTCTGACTACCTTCCCTCTCTTTGTTACCATCCGACTACACTTCTCCAGTCCGAACGACATTCCAATGTCATTGCTGTATAGCCTGGTAGTGTGGATCAGTGAATCGATGTCTCGTTCACTCTTGGCATACAGCTTGATGTCATCCATGTACAGGAGGTGGCTGACAACTGCTCCGTTCTGTAGTCGGTATCCGTAGCCAGTCTTGTTAATGATCTCACTGAGGGGGTTCAGGCCTATGCAGAACAGCAGTGGGGACAGAGCATCTCCTTGGTAGATCCCGCACTTGATGGTGACTTGTGCTATGGGCTTGGAGTTGGCCTCTAGTGTTGTACGCCACATCCCCATTGAGTTCCTGATGAAGGCTCTTAGGGTCCCATTGATCTTGTACAATTCTAGGCATTCCAGTATCCAGCTGTGGGGCATTGAGTCATAGGCCTTCTTGTAATCAATCCAGGCAGTGCACAGGTTGGTCAGTCTGGTCTTGCTGTCTCGGCTGATTGTTCTGTCTACCAGTAGCTGGTGTTTTGCGCCTCTGGTATTCTTGCCAATTCCTTTCTGTGTCCCGCTCATGTATTGACCCATGTGCCTGTTCATCTTAGCCGATATGATGCCTGACAGGAGCTTCCATGTAGTACTGAGGCAGGTTATTGGTCGGTAGTTGGAGGGGACCGGTCCCTTCTTGGGGTCCTTGGGGATCAGGACCGTCCGGCCTTCAGTTAGCCATTCCGGGTGTCTCTCGTTAACTAGCAGCTGGTTCATTTGTGCTGCCAGACGCTCGTGGAGTGCAGTCAGCTTCTTCAGCCAGTAGGCGTGAACCATGTCGGGCCCTGGTGCTGTCCAACTCTTCATACTGGAGACCTGCCACTGTGATGGTTACTGGACCCTGTTCAGGGAGGTCGCTGTGGTCAGCCCTCAGATCCTCTAGCCACTGAGCATTGCCGTTATGGGTTGCATCCTTCTCCCATATGCTCTTCCAGTATTGCTCCGTCTCCAGCCTTGGTGGTGCTGTTCTCTTATTGTTCCCTTGCCACTGAGAGTACACCTTTGCTGGTTCTGTGGAGAACAGCTGGTTTATTCTCCTGCCTTCTATCTCTCTGGTGTACCTCCTCAAGCGGCTGGCCAAGGCTGTGAGTCTTTGCTTGGCAGTTTCCAAGGCCTCAGGTATGGACAGCTTGCTGTATTTCTTAGGCACCTTATTTGTCGCACCTTTCTGCAACTCCGTTAGTTGGCTAACCTCCCTCCGTGCTACTTTGATCTTGCCCTCTAGCCTCCTTCTCCATGGAGGGTACTGCCCCTTGTCACTGTTCAACTTGTAGCCAAGCATCTCACTGATCACTGTTGCCGTATTGTAGATCAGCTTGTTAGTGTCGGTAATCGTGGTTGTAGGTATTGCCCGTAGTGCTGCGTTAACATCATCTAGCAGACCTTCTGAGGGAACTTCACGTAATCTTGGTAACCGGCTACGCGGGATCCAGGTTTCAAGCTTGGCCATGATCCTATTTTTCAGGTCAGTTCCTCTCGCACTCAACGATCCTTCTCCTATCGCACTTGGGGCTATGTACCCAATCTCGGGTGGGGGTGATGATATCTCCCCCCTGACCTGGCGTCCTGACTCCTCCTTGCCGTAGCATTTGTGTTGTACCTCGTCAATCTCTAGCTGTGAGAGCAGTCCCTTCTTTCGAATGTTGGAACACTGAGCTACTAGTTGTTTCGCCGTCATTGTGGATGTTGGGTATCGAAGAATCCATAGGTCCCTCATCCTATTCATGTAGCCCCTTCCGCCGGGGTTACTTGCATAGTAGCATTCCAACAACGCCCTGTTTTCGTCTCTTGCCCACCGATGCCTTCTTGTTCCAGTAGCCCACTTTTCGTCAGGGTGCCCTGGTTCCTCAACACCTGACGCGGACCTTGTTGATCCGGGCGACGTCCGAGCCGGCATGCCTTCATATTTATCTGTCTCGCTCATGTCTGCGGTAGGCTTGCTTAGCATAGGGGGTCTAGCCTTAGGACCCTTACTGGATACAGACGCCCCAGGCAGGAATCGAACTTGCGATCCTCTGTTCCAAAGGCGTGTAGTCTAACCACTACGCTATCCAGCTGCTAGCTCTACACATACATATATATATATATATATATAAATTTTTTTTTTTTTTTTTTGATTGTTAAATCTCAAATATGCTCACCTTAGGAAGTGCTCAAGGTCATCTTACAATACAAAATCAACACCAAGAACAATAACGAGAGATTTAAAATCAAGGAATAACATGATTGTAGAACAAGACGGCTGTAGCTGATATGCTGATGAAAACAGATGGGTTCTGAGCTGTGATTTGAACCTGTGTCAACGAATCAAGCTGATGAGGGTGAAGTGGTAATAATTTCCAATGACGAGGTACAGCACAAGGGCTCTGGCACCCGTGGTGATAATTTCCAAGCAAGTAGGAGTCAGGAGAGCAGCTGAAGCCGAGTGTAGGGCACAGGAAGGGGTATAAGGGTGAAGGACGCTTGAAAGATACGAGGGTCCCAAGTCATTGAGAGCTTTAAAAGTGAGAAGCAGAGTCTTGATCCAGATACACTTGAGTAATGGGGATGCAATGAAGCTGGATGAGAATACGTGTGACGTGGTCAGCAGACTTGGTGTGGGTGTCGACTCTGTACCGTTTGGAGCCGATTAAAGAGCTTTTTTTTGTTTTGGGAGGGAACAGAGAGAATGGTCTTACAGGAATCCAAACTGTAGGTGACCAGGGAGTGGTCCAGGAGTTGTGCTGTGTTGAGAAGAAAAAAAGTGGCTAGTTGTTTATGTCCTAGCCATAGTTGCTCAATGCTGTCACTTAGTTTTCCTTTCTGACAACACATTTAAAGTAAGGTGCATCCACTGCACACCACTCTCTCGCACAAACTAAGAGGATTGTTACATAAGCCTGCATAAAAAGTGAAGTCTAACAATTATGCAGATAACGTAATTGATTTTAATTCATAACTTTAATTAATAGCTGTGATTATTGAATTTAGGAACTGTATGTGTGTTGAATGTGTCATATTGTCACATTAAGAAAAAACATTATTACAATTATGCGCAACTGCATAATGTGTTGGCAACACCAGCTAGTGACATTAATACCAAACTAATAGATTTAATATGAAAAGTATTTGAAGGAAAAAATAAAAAAATTAATATATATATATATATATATATATATATATATATATATATATATATATATATATATATATATATATATATATATATATATATATATATATATATAAAAAACACCCAGCACGCCCCTGCGGGCGGTTTATCCTTCAAGCTCGGGTCATCTATCTATCTATCTATCTATCTATCTAGATAGATAGATAGATAGATAGATAGATAGATAATACACATTTTATTGTCTGTTTTTTCAGATCACAAGCAACTCTTGTTTGTACATTTTAGAAACATCAGTATGCAATAGTGGAATAAATTCCCAAATTTTATCCAAAGGTATGTGCACTAAAATAGTATGAGAAACCATATGCTGCCCTTATTATCTCTGGCGTCTGCTGAAAACCTGCTGGCAGATGGAAGTGGACATGGGGGTGGCAGCACTGCTGGAGGTTGGGTGTCTGTCCCTCGGTTGTCTGTTTCAGTCAAAATATGGAAAGAGGAGATGTTCCAAATACCTGTGCTTGTTAGTGTGAAGCTTGCAGGCCTTCTTTAACGCTTACTTGCCGCTGGCGGTTATGTCGTTTGAAATTACGATATAGTGCTAAACGAACAAAATAAAAAATATGATGGCGCGACCACATATCATTGTGCATCTTCCTATAAAATGTAGCATACTCACCAGAACCTTACATAAATACAGGCCATTGCATATATGTCTATACGTCTTCTGCACTGTCTAGGTCTAAATTCATAACCTTTTTCACAAAGGGCTGATGTGATGGAGGATACTGTAGGAGCAAGGTTATCTGCCTTTATTACATTTCATTTTGAAATGGTATTATGAAAATTAAATTCTTTTTTGGTCAGTATCATGTCCTTGTCTCTGTTAAATGAGGTGGGTATCTTGGCCTTTCAGCTGCCTATGATCCAAGAGGGACCTATTAAAATCTGTTCATACAGCAATTGTGAAAGTTGCTGTGAATCTCGTTAAATGCCACTGGCTCTGTTGCTTCTCATCTGTAAACTGACAGAGCGTTTTACTGTGGTAGCGGTCTCAGCAACAGCGGTAATAATGCTGCCAAAGATACTGCTGTAACCTTAGAGACTGACTTTTTTTTTTTTTTGTAGTGACCATTGGGTATTCAAATCTGTGTGTGATAGTCTGTGGTGTGATTTTTCTAAGGTAATCCTTTTTTCTTTTCTTTTTTTTTTTAAATTTTATTGATCTGCCTGGGGAAATTAGCTACCCAGTGCAGCAGCAAAGCAATTCTGTGGGGGGGGAAGATGAGTAGAATACAAGCAGCAAAACAAATAAAAAAAAAAAGAACTTTTCTTTTAAATAGTTTGGATTTTTAGAGCGCATCACCATGAGTCAGGTCTTTACCTTGGTTTTGACCTTGTCACATTGAGGCATTCTGGTGGACTAAAATCAGACCTGCAGCAGTATGCGCTCCCCCCACTGGCTCTGTATACCATCACCTCCCGTCGGTTTGGTGAATGTATACAGGAACCTCAGTTGTTCCACATTCAGCCAACCGTGACCCATACGTTGGATCAGTTTAGAAGTACCCACTGCGATCACGTTTACAATTTCCTGTTAACACCCTCATCTCTCTTAGTTCTCTTTATTAGCAGTCTCTATCTGTTCTCTTGCTCTCCATAACTTTTCTCCCCCTCCCGTCGGATCGTAGTTTTTTTCAGCTCTCTTCTTTGTCTTCTCTTCGTCGGTGTGTCTGTAGTGCACGTGGTTATTAATCCTGGTGCTTCAAACCTGCCTGGGGCTCGGAGCTGTCTTCTGAAATGCAGATCTGTGGTAGTGTCATCATAGCTCTATGTCTTGGGTGTCTTCGCTTGCCCCCCAGCCTCGCTCTCCTATTCACGCAGCCACGATGACATGCATTATTCCTCACTGACTCATCTGGGCAGCCCCAAAACTTCCCAGTTTTGCCCCCCCCCCCCCCCCCCCCCCGGAACTTATTCAGCCAAAAAAAAAAAAAAAGGATGTTGTTGGCTATTTTATGCTGGTGTCGGCATATCCCGTGAAGTGGTATCCATTTCCTGATTTGTTGTTGTGCAATATACAGTTAGTCAGACATGTGATGGTAGATGGTGAGAGCGGTAGCCACATATCCTTATAAGAATGCCTAAATATTTACCATCCCTCATAACACACTAACCTACCACTCAGCCTCCGATACGTTCAGCCCGAGCGTTTTTAAACTCAGTCCTGTGGTTACTTCCATCTGCTGTAACTACGTCTATTCCACATCCCTCCTGAGCTTATCCCACGTCAAGTCCCTCAATGAAGCTGGGTTCTTTAATTACGGTCATTAGCCAGAGTAGATCTGCTGCTGGGGTTACAGAACCTTACTACCAAGACCCTTGTCTCTTTCCTTGTTACACACTTAAACAACCTAATGCTGCTCTCTAGTGCGTTCTCCAAAAACAAGCTGCAGTCACACTGTTTACAAAAAACATTCAGCCAGATTGGCTCCCCAAATCACACAAGTCTCACCAGGAAAGATTTTTCCCCCCTTTTACTCCTGTCCTCTTTCATTTGGATATGGAGGAGCAGAGTGTAAAATTCCTGTAACAGATGGACGTGAGGTGGGGTGTAAGAGTCGCGGTCGCTTGTTTATTTGTAGACTGGTGCCGACTGCTACCGCGATCAGGCCCAAGTAGTCATTTAGCTACCGCTCTAGATCTCAGTAAGGATCGCTCTGTAGCCGTCCTTGTTTAAATCAGCAGCACACAACCGTTGACATGTCTCTCCATCTCTCTTAGCCTCAGTTTTTTTTTTTCTTATTATATTTTTACCTAGGTTCTGTTCTGTTTCATTCCCACTCCCTGTTTCTGTGAGCTGTCATCGAGCATTCCTCTGTGTCCTTTGTTTAATTAGTAGTACAGAGTTGGTAATGGAAAAAAACAAAGTCACGTACCCACAGGGTTACTATGGCTCTTTCCACCTTCAGATGTACAGAAAACAAAACATTGTGTCTCCTGAGCATGTTCAAACTATGCATCTGTTCTTCACATGAGATATAAACAAACGAGTCCTCATCGCTGAAAACCAGTGAGATTATTAAATGTGGTATAATTAAAAGTGTATTTCTTACACTCAGGATGCTTAAGCTTTGTAAAAAGATGCACCACCAAAAAACCCCCAAACATCCTACCCCTGTCCAGTCCCTCATTTTATGCCTGCTCCACAGCCTTGTGATAGAACACAGTCCTTTTGCACCTCATGTTGGCCAATTCTGATGCTGATAACAGAGCACAGCCTAAGCTAGACCCTGTATTTTAGTGTATTATTCGGAGCAGCAGACCACCCTTGGTGCTCAGACAAATAAAAATCCCATTTCCTCTCTTTCCATTGGTAGTATTAAGAGCTGAGGATTGTGCTGTTGCCTGAGTGCCAATGAAAAAGCCACTCAGTGTGTGAGCAGTTAAAGCCCTCTCGGCACAGCAAGGATTGAGGCCTTCCTTCTGTATGCATCACCCCAGCCAGCTTGATCGATTCACTGTTTGCTCTGTCTTGTCTAAGTGCGAGCTCACACTGCCCACTCTGCCCACGGAAAATAATTCGGTCTTTGACCAGGGCTGCCTTCCTCCCCCTAGGCTTGCCCAGCACACACGCATCCGCACACATGCACAAATGTATACATGTATAGTGAGTCCACACACAGTCTGTCTTTCAGCCTCGGGGAGCCGGGCAGGCCAAGCATGGATCCATGAATTCCTCATAACACAATCTGTTGGCTGATCAATAATTCAATTCTATCTGTGAGCAAGCATGTCTGGATCCAATCTCACCTGCACCTCCCTTGGCCTTCCCTTAACAAGGTGGGTGCCGTGTCCTTGAGCTGGGCTCGGCTTATGTCTGTGTGGTTCCGTGTGCTCCTGTGTGTGCTGATTAGCTGGGCAGGCTTTCGTTAGTTCTCAGGCAGCGGTTGTTCTAGTTCATCGTTGTGTATCCGCTTCCTCTGTGCATGGGCGCACACGCGCGAGAGCCCTTGGCCATAGTGCATTACAGACCGTTCATTATTTCAACGTCGCTTGTGTCTTTGTGTGTCAATGTGAAACTGCCCAACTGTTAGCAAAGCTGATGTGTTTGTATGTGTGTGTGTGTGTGTGTGTGTGTTTGTCTGAGCTTATGCATGATCTGTCTTTCTCTCCAGGCGGCTAGACAAATCAAAGACATGGATCTCATTAAAAGGTATAGAGCCCGCGGAGAGGTCAGCGGCTAAGTTCTCTGATTAGTTGGATCCAGCGGGCTGCCTGGGTGTTGTGTTTGGCAGCAGGGGAGTCGGGAGGGGGGGACCCTCTCATTGACATGCCTCTCATCCTTCTCCAAGCCCACACCTGGCAGGTGCTGTGCTCAACAGTTTCTCAATGCAGGCCTCAGGGTCAAGGGCAATCCACAAGGGCACGGATTTACCCCCGGCTCCCATCGCCTGGCCCTCGCTATCTTGCCTACTTTCCATCATGGCCTGATGGGTTGCCTAATTCCAGTTCTGTTTTTATCCTTCTTTGAGTGTTTTATCAAAGGCCACATTGAGTTTCCATCCCAGTGACGACCTCTCTCGCTTCATATCAGGCTGCACCAATAGCCCGACGAGCAGCTTTCTGGGTCGTTAGTAACTCGTTCCAGGGCCCCGTCTCCTATCAAAGCCAGCGACCATGAACTAGGGATGACTTTGAGCCAAGGGCAAAGTGTGCACATGTGTGTAGCTTTGAGTTAGAGGGACGGGACGGGATGTGTCTGAAGGTTGCCTGATTTTTAGACACTTTCTTCCCTCGCTCTGAATGGCCTCTCTCTTTACTCTTACTGTCTCGTCCCCTGTGTGCCTCTCAGTTTAATGTGCTTCCAGATAAAACAACAGCAGCAAACTTCCTCTTTGTTTCTGGCGCTCCTTCTCTTCCTGATAACCACGCTATCTAAAAGTAGGCCCTGGCAGCACTCTGTCTATTCACTTCACCCCACTCTACCCCCCTCACCTCACCTACCTCTCTCCCACTGTATTGTATGTAATCAGTAGATGGGGTGGTGTTTTTCTTTCTTTCTTCTGTCTCTCTTTCTTTTTCTTCCCCTTCTCTTTTCTGGTCTGCCAAAGGAGGGAGTGCGTGCAATTGCGGATGAAGGGGACCAGTGCGTATCTGCTGACTGTCACTTCCATTAAGTGTGCTGTCCTCAACTGCCTCCCCTATTTGCCCAGTACCAGCTCTAAGTAAGCCCCTATTGTTCAGTGTCCAACCTTTGTAATCCACAAGCCCTTCAATCCTAAACTTTTCCTACACAAGGATTTAGTAAGGATTTGGAGCATTTTTTTTTAAAGTTTTTTTTTATTTTATATATATAAATAACATCACAGTCGTCCACACACTGTCTCTTTTCCCATTCTCTCGCTCTCTGTCTCTCAGGGTCAATATGTTAATAAAACTTGACATTTATTGGAGAAAACAAATAAAAGGCCTCGGTTAGGGGATTGTGTCGTATAAAAACTGCACTCCCGTTTTTGTGTTTGTGTTTACATATCAATGAAGTTCCCCAATCCCCGGACAACGGCGCACTGTCAAAAAAACAAAAAAAATCAGGGCCTCGAAGGAACTTGGGTTTAGCGCCGTGCAAGTGCCTCCTCTAAAGGGCAGTGCCACGCCTCTGGTTGTCATTGTCTGTTTACCAGAATAATCAGTGTTTTAATTAGGAAAACTCAGTTCAGAATATCAATTATAGTTTTCCTTTATCTGCAGTCATGTCACACCAAGCAACAATTATGACTGATTGTGAGCTTCTATTGTGTTTGGCTGAGGATAATTACTTACTTTTTGCTTATAAATCATGTTTTTTAATAAATATCTTCCAGTCCTCGGCTCTGCTCTCATTTGCAATTTCTTGTACTATTTAATACTAATGAGTGTTTTTATGCTTTTTCCTTCCCTTAAAGCACAAGTTTGGGAGAGTCAGCGAGTCTGTCTTGAGTGCGTTCTATTTTAGCGAGAAGGCAGCGTGCTTGTGTTCAGAGCCTCGGGGTCCTGCTAGCGTTTTCTCTCAGTTTCGTCCTCGTACAGACATGCTCCTCGCTCTGGTATGACAAACATCTCCAAGATGCTCTCTCAAGCTCTAGCTGAGCCTTGATCGAACACAGTCACCACCCCTCGTGCATGTATTTATACGTCATTCGGTCACACTTTCCTTACACAATCACATTCAAACTGCCCTGCTTGCTTTCTGTTTAGCTTTCTCTAGCTGTTAAAACACCTTCACACAAACATTCTCTCGGCTGTCCTGTGAGTCTGAGAATGCCAGGCTCCGGGGTTCCTCTTCATCTCTGTCCGAGGTAATGGTTGCGACCCTCTTGCCTGTTTTTGCGGTCTGATGGAGTGTGCACTCTTCTCCGGAGGGATGCCGTCGGCCCGCAGTCACACCGTCATCACTGTTTGCCTTCCGTAGCAGGCAATGGAGCTTCTCCCCGTCTCTTCTCTTTTCTGTTTTGTCTGTTATTTCTTTCCTATCTGACTGAAACAATTTGTGCGTTTTCAGTTCTTCCCCATGTTTGGAAGCAGTTTGTCACACTTTATTGTCTCTGAGACACAACTAGGGTATGGTTCTTTTCCAGTTACTGCAGAGTGGTTTGAATTTGCCAGTTGGCCCCGTCCAGAGTGGGTAAAGGGTGCAGTGGAACCAATTATAGCAATGGGTTTTGCGCGCAGTAAGTGTAGCATGGTTGTAGTGGGTGTGATGGGTTTTTAATGGGAGTGAACCTCAGTCACAGATGTAAAGGCTTGTTGTTTTTTGTGATTGCAATGGTCAGTGTGTAATAGGTATATACCGCCAGAGCACAGTCTACTTGAATCTGTGACTGATTGTTGAAATCAAGCAACACTCTAAGCCAGATGGTTTCTCACCAGTGATTTTAAATCACTTGTTTGTTCCGCTGATTTATAATTGAAATGCGAACATTATTGGCAAGAATTTTGCAAAAAAAAAAAAAAAAACAGAATGAAAGGTCTGTGCTGTTGGGGTTAAGTGCCTGTTCCTCCATCTGTTAGTAACACTGCTCTCAAGCTTTGTGTGGTAGTTATATCTGAGCACTGAGTGGAAAAAGAGAATTAAATAACCTGCGTTTTTATTTTCCTCACTCATAATTGATGTGCTAATTGTGTACTTATTGTCAGTGGGGGTTGTAAGCAAAAAAAAAAAGTCATTGTTAGGATGTTATCTTTTGAGTAATGAAAGTGTCCCTTCTCCAGAGCCTGTGTCTATGTGTTTCTTGCTAGGGGCTGTATGGTAAATGATATGGCTAGGGCCATTAGAGAGATCGTTGTCTGTTCATACTGCTGGCTCCCCCTGATAACTAAAGAGTTTTCTGCTTATTAACCGTACTGTCACATGCTTCTTTGTAAGGATGCATATTAGTCTTAATGCATTCTGGGACATTAAAATTCTTGCCTGCAGAAAACGTTGAACCACAAGAGGCTTGATCGGCTAAGAAATGAATGCGAGAATGCCAGTTCAGTAGTTTTTGCTTAGCTCAGTGTAGACTATCGAAGAAGTGATTTGTATTCGTGCTGCCTTGTGGTCCCCTTACTTCGTTTGCACTAGCCAATCTGGACAGAGGGTTGTTATCAGCAGGCCTGAATGAAACAGCTGCCTTGCACTCCTCACCACGGCTCTGTTCAAGTCCTTCTACGCCTTTGAAAATGTCAGGTTCTGCCCGTTGTGTCAGACACACTGCTTGCTAATGGCTCCTGGCTCTGATCCAACCTTATCCCACATTCTGAACCTGGCTTTGGTTGCATCAGTCCCCTCACACAACTAGGAGACTTACCTGGATCATGACAGCCTCTGCTGGGGGAAAAGGCTTTCCACAGTGGTTGAGGCATTCAGAGAATAAGCCCAAACTCATGGATGGATCTGAGAGGGGATGGCTAACACCTGCCACTGCTAACACGCTAATATTTAGCGATGACAGGGATGGGGGGATGTTCAGCAATGCCCTACGAGTAAGCCACAACGGATTTTTAACTTCACAAACCTGCCTAGTCACACTGAAATGGTTTTTCCTACTGTTTTGTCTCTGCCCTCTCCCTGCCCTTGACTCTGTGAGCTATTGTTGAAATCAAGTGCACGTACGGGCTTGTCAGCTCCGTGTGCCTGCTAGCAGTTAGCCCAAGTAGATCACCCTTATCTGTGATGTCACTTGCTTCCTCCCCTGTCCATGCATGTCTGAGCCAGGTCATAAGCCACCTCTACCCCCTCCCTAAACCTGTCTGTTTGGTTGTAATGCAGCCTAAGCCTTGTGTTGAGAAGGGCATTAACCTATATTTTTGGGCATGGGCGCTTTGTCATCCAGACTTGCGAATGGCTGCTCCAGATGGGTGATTAGTCACTTGTGTGTGTGTGTGTGTGTGTGTGTGTGTGTGTGTGTTGAGCATGCAGAAGAATCGCTGATGTGTGTATGTGACCTAAGATAGGTTTGATTACAAGGGGATGAGACCGACAGCCTAAATGAAGATGAAACGCAGGTGCTTGCATCGCTTCATGTCATGCGCTTCTGTATGTGTACTCGTGCACTGTGTGTTTATCATCTAATGGCTCCACCCTAGCCCAATACAACCTCCCTCCTCCGCTCTCGTCCCCTCTCCTCCCCAAGCGCACATCCCCAGTGCAATCTCATCACTACCTCTGACTCGGCTAGCCAGGCTTCCATCAGCAGTTTGGAGTGCAGCTCTTATGCCTGTAGGCTGCTGTAATGATAGCTTTTGCAAGGAAAAAAATAAATAAAATAAGCCCAGCTGCTTGCTCACAAAGTATGAGAATGAAAAGTGGAGAGGAGGAAGAGGAGGAGGAGAAGGATGAAAGCGTCACCAGCCTTCTATTGTACAGCTGCAGTCTCATACAACTCATAGAGCAGACCTAACAAAAGCAAGAACACGTGCACTATGAAAGATTAATTGGTTGCTGTTAGCTCTCTCATCATCACCTGCAGCAGAAAAGGTAGGGAATACAGAAAAAATGTCTTGCCTGGTGCCGGAGAAGGTAATAAGGCACGGGGGGGCTTTTTCTCTTTCTGGCCGCTGCCTGACAAAAAAGGGGAGAAAAAAAAGTTTCCGAAGTCGAACATGCCAAAATTGGAAATTGAAGCTAAGGTTGCTTTGCGTTCACCTGGTGTAGTTAGCTGGATGACAGTCTCATGAGCTGGAAATGATTACAGGGTAGACACATTTAACAGCCTATTTAGATATTGTGCACGTGCGCATGAATGCTTGTATAAGTGTGCTTACAAGTGTGCAAATGTGTTACATTGTAGGTGTGTGGTACACCACTGTCCAGACACATCTGCCTGGCTTTAATTAGTTTTGGCTGGCACAGGGACCAACCAGTCTCTGTGGTGTTTAATAACAGCCCAGACAGTAGGCATTTATCAAGGTCTTAATACAGCTGAAGGATCATTTGGCCAAATAACTTTAAAGTGATTATATTCTTTTTATTTTCTGAAGCTGCTTGCAGAGAAGTTCCTGTTTTGTTTTTTCTTCCCTGCATGCCAGGGTTTGTTGAAACAGAAATTGTCTCTGCTGTGCATATTTTGGATCTCTTTCGGTCTTCATCTATTTTCCTCTCTTCTAAATTGTTTTTCTTTTCTGGTTGGTCACTGTATTAATATGTTATGTCTCTGACCCACATTTCCAGGCCTTTCAGTTCTTTCAGGCTTCTTCCTCTTCCTCACTCCTCCTGCTTTTTTGATCAGAGCCATTGCAGTAAAAAAAAAAAAAAAAGTCTCCCAACTCAAAGAAAAACAAGAGATTGTGTTTCACTGTCTCCTCAGTCAGAATGTGTAAGTGGTGTTTGGGAGCAAACAGAACATTTCTTTGCTATTTTCTCCGACTATTGAATACAGTGGGTTCTAATCAGGACTGGAGACTTTTGCCGATGAATCAATAAGAACCGACAGACACCCTTTCTTCCCTTAATGCATTTTTCTTTACACCCCTCTCCAGCCCTTCAATTTTGTGAATGTTACCTGATGTGACACTGTTTTCCTACTCACACGCACACAGTAGCGTCTGGAGAGACAGAAACTTAACGGAGCAGAGCCGAGGCACATGCAGGTGCAGCTTCTCCTCCCTCCTGAGGGATAGCTGTCAAGGTCTCTTCATCCCAGCACTTTTTTTAATGTCATTCCCACAGTGGCCTTAGTATGTCTTACTTGGGTCAAGATAAGCACTCTTACAGGACAGGGTGGTCCCAAGAGGCATAGCGCCCACAGGGGGCATCCCTGCAGCTGTTGCTCCAGCTGTTGCTCTTCATCAGTTTGCATCTTCTATGTGTTGGAAATGTATGTATATTGTTTTTGTTATTATCTCTGACTTACTACAAGGGCAAGTTCCCCATAAGGGATAATAAAGATTTCTACTATTACTGTAATATATTGCATGCCAGAAGGTGCCTGCAAAAAAATATGGTGACGAATTCAAAAGCAGAGGGAGCAGCAGCTAACGTTGCCCCGGAGCTCCACTTGCAAGTTGAGTGAATGCAAATGGAGGGATTTTGTTTTGTTTTGTTTTTTTTAAGTAAAGCAAAGACTTTTATAGCTGTAATAGTTTGCATTCCTACCACAATTCTGCATAGTCTGATATTGCCTCATTCAGCACCGCACCAACTTCCTTTTTGGGCGGGATTGGCTGTCTGATTCCTTGCTCTGTCGGCTCACTGAGGGAGATTGCTTTGATTTTGGGGCAGACTTGACCAGATTAAATAGAGTCGGTCCAGACCGCGTGGACGGATGGCTGCCGGCCATGTTCTCATTTGTGTTTCTCATTGTGGCTTGCATTTCCCCTCCATTTTTTTTTGTTCTCTCCCTTTCCCTTTGTTCGCCTTGTGCTTCTGCTCAGTATCTGGCCAACGATTGATAAGACCCAATCCCTGACAATGCTTGGCACGCGACGCAGGATCGGTGGCAGCGGCGCTCATGCATTGTGGCGAGCATGTGTCTGTTTGGGCTTTAGGAAGGAGATGGGATGCGTCTCACGTCATTGTTTATCTACCTTTCCACTTCCAGATGGCACTCAGCAGAAAGAATGTGGTTCTTGACACACACCCTCTTTCCATGCCTCTCTCGTTCTCGTTGCTCGGTTCCGTCCTCCATCTCTCCCGTGGCTCACTCTGTTGTTTTGGAGTTGGTTTCAGGTCCAGAACACGCAGCGTGAGGCGATGGGAGGAGGCGGTCAGAGAGACAGGAAGGCAGACAGGAACTTGAGAGGAAGCCATAGAAAGTCAGGTGGTAGTCTAAGTACGTGTTAAGACTTGGTGTGAGAGCATATGTGCTAGTAATTATACCTCTGAGACTGCGGCACTTGATGAGTATTTGTGAATCTGAATCCCAATAAAAAAAAGTGATTCAGTATGACAACATATTTGAAAAACATTTGACTTTTTTTTTTTTTTTTTTCCCCCTGCGAGTCATTGAATCATAAAAAAAATCGAGTCTCGGGCAACCACTGAGTCGGCTAGCCCCAGTCCTCTTGGTTGTCTGGATTGATGGACGGTCAATTCTAGCAGCGGGGGATAATCACAGCGTGTCAGCCTCCACCGATCCAAACTCTTATCTCTGTCTGCCCACTGCCAACATGCCGCAAATGACCACAGGGACACACATTTTCTCTTTATTGTTCCAAAAACCCCAAGGGAGAGAATGTGTTTTTACCTACTGAATGCAGCCTTTGCAGCCCTGTGCGACTGTATCCTCCACTGGTTGAACACATTCACCTGGAGTGCACCTTTGCCACATGGGCATTTGCCTCCCAGTTTTGGAAGTGAATGCACTTATCTCAAGGCAGTGCTGTCAGAAGTTTCTTTTTTCTTTTTCTTTCATTTTTACCTGCTGACTTTTCAGAGGAATTATGCACTGTCTGAAGTGGCTGACGATAAGCCTTTTCGTTTTCCGGTCTGAATCTTCCATTGTAACACGTCAGTAGTATCAGTTTGAGCTCTGGCATTGTCCCACGGCACTATAAGGCACTTTTTAAAAATCTTTTAAAGTCCCACTGCCTTCACCATCAAGCATGATCAAATAAGATTATCTCTCCTGAGTGTTTATCACAACAATGGACTTGAACGAAAGTCCTTTTTCTCGCATCCGCCCTGCCGCCCGAAGGTCTTTTGAGGGGTTATTTTTCCCCAAGCGAGCGGTGCTAATTGTGGCCTAATGGCAAGCTGTTATAGCTTAGAGTGGTAAAAAGCAGTCAGTTGGTGAGGCTTGCTCCCTTTCCTGTGCAGGCTGATTACGCTGTCTAGTTAATGCACCCTCCTTAGATACAAATGGAGGGTGGTTATTGCATCAGGAGAGACAGTCAGCCTGTCAAAATCGCCCTCTCTAACAGACAAGAGAGGAGATAAAGAGAGATGGAAAGGAGTGAGAGAGAAAATATTCTGGAGAGCCAATTTCACTGAGGGGATAGAAGCGTGGTAGTGCAATTATGAAATATAGCTTTCTGTTTCAATAATGACCTTTTTCTCTGCAGGCTATATATAGACCAGTGTAAATGATTTAGAGAGTGATCTACACTGTCCTATACGTGATGACCTATGGATCCCTGAGAGAGTTCAGACAGTTTCTGGTGGTGAAAGGTTCAGTCTTGCTGGTACTAAGTTGAGCGAAAAATTGAAGCAAGAAGGCAGTCAAAGGCTATAGACACGCCTTCTTTTAGTTGTTGCCCTTGTGTTGCCGTTAGTCACTTCCAGTTTCCTGCACTTGGTATGTATGTGTGGGAGTTAACGCCTGCGTATTTCTGGAATTCCACAGAAAGAAACAGTGTCGCTGTCATGTGGGTTGTTTTTCTTTTTTTGCCATAATTAATCACCAGGGCATCATATGATTGTTTCAGCCCAAGTTTCATTTGAAAAAAAAACAAAACAAAAACGGTGTCTCTTAGGACAACTTCTGTTTCAAGTCACAAATAAAAGCCCAGTGAAACAAGGCCTCAGCGCTGCTGCCAGTTGTGCAAAACACCCACACTGGCTGCTTTGCTGCGTGCTGTGCATCTGTCTGGATAGATACTCAGAGGTGTTACAAACCAGCTACTCCAACAGTAGCTATGTCAAAGTTGGGGGAGAAAAATGGGGTCACGAACTGATCTGGCTGAGGTGGATTGGTAAGGGACTGTGTACCAGAAAACAGATGCTTCTGTAAAAACACTAAGCTGTTTATGCTTAATCAATCGGAGCTATTGCAGTGAATAGAAAAACACTGAATAGGAACAAGTTTGTGTAACTATAAGCACATTAAAGATTATTTGTCTTAAACTCTGCTTTGTACCAACCAGAAGTACACTCCTGAAAAGCCTTCCTACATGACATTTACACAAAAATTAACTCTTGGGTTCAATTATAGACCAAGAAAAAATCCATTTAGGCTTGGAACAAATTGTCTGTAGATTATATTTGATTATTAATCAATTTATTCCTTACGTATTCTAATGCATTTTCTGGTGATAAGCCTTTTAACTCCTTATTTTGAAACCTATGATAACATGTTAATGGTCAGGATGAATTCTGGTGTCCCATTGCATGATAACGCTTCTTCTTTTTCTTTTTTTTAAATGACCATCAGCCCGGCGCCGGTTCCATTTTACAAGCGCTCTTTAAATCACTGTAACTCCATTACTGTTTCTGCTAGAGACAAAATCCAAATGGTTTCGCAAAGAAGAGAAGAAGAGCTTTAAAGGGACATTCTGCGTTTCACGGTAGCACAAAGGCTTCACAAGGCACTGCTGACTGAACTCAGAAAACAAAAAATCAGCTCCGCCTAGATGTTACCATGTGCGCTTCACATTACCATAACTCCTCAACCATTTTCGGGTAGAGAGAACATTCAAATAGTTCCTGAAAGATGAGAATTATTTTGCAATTTTAACTGCCAAAGTTACAAAGTAATTCCTGGCAGCCTGCAAGATACTTGGGTGATAAAGGTACAAAGTGCCTATCTGAAGGTCATGTACCACAGTACACTGCCAGATGTACTTTAGTATGAATATCCTTTTGCCAGCCACTTTATTGAGTACACTTGTTCAAATGCTTGTTAATGGAAACATCTAAAAAATCATATGGCAGCAACTTGGCATATAGACATGGTCAAGACAACCTGCTGAAGCTCAGACTGAGCATCGGAATAGGGTTGGCATGGTTGTTGGTGCCAGATGGGCTG
Source organism: Diplotaxodon limnothrissa (assembly GCF_057381915.1). Lineage (NCBI taxonomy): Eukaryota > Metazoa > Chordata > Actinopteri > Cichliformes > Cichlidae > Diplotaxodon > Diplotaxodon limnothrissa. Next base: position 18,997,117 of record NC_140602.1, on the reverse strand, counting down.
ATCTGAGCACATCAGAAACTGCTGATATACTGGGATTTTCCCACACAACCATTTCGATGGTTTACATGAAATGGTCCAAAAAGGGAAAATATCCAGTGAGCAGTAGTTCTCATGGCAAAAAAGCTTCATTGAGGCCAGAGGTCAAGGGAAAATGGGCAGACTGTTTTGAACTGATAGGTAACAACCAAAGTATGCATAAGAGTATCTCTGTATGCTCAACATGTTGAACCTTGAAGCGTTAGGGCTACAGCAGCAGAAGAGCACATCGGGTGACAACAGGAAACTGAGACTATAGTTTGTACGGGTTTATCAAAACCGGGCAATAGAATGTTAGCCGGTCTGATGAGTATGCACTTCTATGTGACACTCGGATGGGAGATTCAGAAACTGACATAAACAACATAAAAGCGTAGATCCGTCCTGCCTTGTATGTGTACCTTTAGGGCCCCTAGGAACAACTGAGGTTTGCTTAAATGCCACAGCATGATTGAGTATAATTGTTGATGATGTTCAATCCTTTATGACAACAGTGTACCAGCAGGATAACATGCCATGGTACAAAGCTCAAATCATATCAACTTTCTGTTTTTGAACATGACATTGAGTTCTTGTAGTCCAATGTCCTCATCATTCATCAAATCTCAATCCAGTACAGCACTTTTGGGATGTGCTGGAGCCGAGGATGAATGTACGGCTGACACATCCACAGCAGCTCCACGATGCTGTTGTGTAAAAATGGAAATCTGAAAGGAATGTTTCCAGGACCTTGTTGAACCCATGCCACAAAGACTTGAGGCAGTTATAGAGTATACTTAATATTTACATAAAAACAAAGTTTGGATTTACACAGTTTGATTTATACGCACTCATATGTACCACAGCACTATACCATGAGTTATAGTGCATATTATAATGATTTCACGCTAAAACGTGGCTGGATGCAGCACCAGCAGACAGCATCATAACACAGCTACTGATGCTTCACATTGGGGCATGAGCAGTGAATCACCTCTGGACTGAGCCCTGTGAAGTGACTAAAGATCTGCCAATACAGGGAGGATCGAGGCTAGGACAAAGAAGACGCAACTCTGTGGCTACCACACAGCTGCATCTGATCAATACCTTGTTGGGAGGTTGTAAAGGAAGTAATGAGGTAGTGCATAAGCTGTCAGTCAGTATGTTTTTGTTAGGTTCTTATGAGGGTCTGATGTGAGTAAGCACCTAATAACTAGGCAGGCTGGTTGAATGTAGAGCACCTTTGACATCTTCTAACATCTGGCTGTCTTCCAGTAATCTCTTTTCATTTTTCCCACCTCATTGAGAACTAGGCAAGCAATGCTATCGCTGGACCATTTACTGAGTATGATCCAACATCTGTCTTGCTCATGTCTCTTGTTTTGGCATTAAACCCCCCCCCCCCCCCCCCCCCCCCCTTCCCTTGTCTCGTCTCCGTCTTTCACCCCCTCTGGTAGCCGTCACAGCCGCTGAACGATTTACTCTCACTGGGAGGCTCCTCCGAGTCACTGTGGCAGTGTCAGATGAGGCTCCTATTTAAGCTCATTAAATGTTTCCAAGAGAATAGGAAATCAATGGTGCATGCCGTTGCGCGAGAACTTTTCTCTTAATTTAATTTCCCCTCCCCCTTATCTGTTTGCACATCTCTCTCTCCTTCTTTTTCTCCTATCATTCACGCTTGTTCTTTCCAACTTGTCGTTCTCCTTTAAGCCGTGGATGTGGAGGTGGGCGAGGTGGGGAGGAGGGAAGGCAGAAACGGTTGCCTTCAGAAACTATTTCGGACTTGTATCTGTGACAGGCACCGTGGTGTGAAGCTGTCCAGACTTTTCAGTGTTGTTTAGCGCGCTCGCCGCACAAAGCACAATCAGCCGGAAAGTTTTGCGCACAGTGACCCGACCTGGGGTTTTTAAGCTTTGCTTTCAGGCCGTGCTGTTAAGGGAACAGGTTGCAACCAACCAGAGCAGAATGTTGCATTGAAAACATGTGGCGCGGTGACGTGTGGCTCGAGATGACCCCCGCCCCTCCCGGTTTAAAAATCCTCCCACCTCACGCTTGCCTCCCTCCTATTTTGAGTTTTATTCGTCATCTCATCTATTTTGTCCATCTGTTTAGTTTGCTTGTAACAAGTTTTTCTTCAATTTAGGCAGGCAAATTAATGTGTGTGTGCACGCTTGTAAATCCTTGTGAGTACATGTCTGGCAGGGCTTTGTGCCGTTTGAAACTATGCCTGCGGGCTGGGCCCACACCTTCTCTGGATCTCCTGTAATTGCTCTTTTGGGGCCTTGTCTCTGGCTCTGAGCCCGTCTCCATCACTCTCTCTCTCTTTCTCCCTTGCTCTTTGGCCTTCTTCCTTTTTTTTCCTTTTTTTTTTTTTGCCCTCAGTTCCACTTTTCTCCCCCTGCATGGCTCATTATGGCTGATCCCCACCTGCCCAATCTGGGAATTGTCTGTCTGCCTGCACGCACAACACACACAAACACACACACACAGCAACTCAGCAGTTTTTAGAGCTGCCTGTCGCTTCGTTGGTTTGTGTACTATCTGCTATAAAACAGCTTTGCTAATACTGTTTGGCCAAGAAGTGGAAACAATAGTGCTGTCACATTTTTTTCTCCTCTTCTCTTGGTGAAAACAGACAGTTTCTCGTCTTTGCTGTGGCTGTCAGAGCACCATTTTTCATAAAGCCCTGGCCCTTCAACCTTAGCGTCTGCTTTTGTATACCGTAGCCTCAACCACATGCTCCTAACCACAGGCCTCCTCCATTTCCATTTCAGCCCTCCCTTCAGCCTGTCACCCAGCAGCCCCTCCATGCCTGTTCCCAGGCTAGGGGGCTTACTTTGAAGGATAATAGATGTGGCCAGTTGCAGCTGCTCAGCAGCAGGGCACTATCATAGGAGTTATCTAAGGGCCTGAGAGTGGTTGGTGATGAATGGCTGGGAGCTCTGTGTCTCAAACAATCAATAAGCCACTAGCACCCAGATGAGCTAGATGCCCCTTCACTCTCCGCTTCCCCCTCTATCTACGCATATATCTCCTGCTCGTAATCTCCCACTATGTTTTGTGAACTTTTCCCTCCAATTCATGGCTTGAATTGGGCCATTGATCTTTTATCCTTGGCTTGTTTTAAATAAAGGGCCAGTATCTTCTCTCCACCCAAGCATGCAAGCTCTCCGACAGCAGTTATTGCTACACAAGCGGCAAAGCTCACAAACATTACTTTAGACTGATCGAAGGCCCGTAATCTGAGAGGGAAAACAGAGAAAATGAAGGGGAGCGTGTATGAAGCTGCTGTCCCTCCCCCACCCAATCTGTAGCACTGCTGTGGTTTTCATTGCAAGGCTGATGCAAACAGAGGTCCCATGTGGATGTACACATTTGTAATGCAGGCAAACACAAACACACCCGCATACACCAAACAGTCTTTCTGTCAGGGCTCATTGAGCACAACCTGTCCCAAAGCACCTCAGAAAGCCTCATCCACCCTCTCTGAATTGTCTCAGTGTTGTGCGCACACTTATGCGATGCCTCTTCAGACAACCAAAGTGTGTAAATTTTTATTTCCACTGCAGAACAACAGGTGTGTCATAGTTACTGTCTGTGTTAGTTTTTGATCTTCTTTTCCCCCCCCACATTGCCGGTGAGAGATTTCCAATGAAAAGAGACAACTGGAAATCTCTCTTTCTCTTTGTCTTTCTTTTTTCTCACCTCCGGGTAGTCTGTCTGTATCCTCTTTCTTCTTCTAACACTACGCTCTCCTTCTCTCCTCGAACTCCAATCCTACCTCTTATTTGTTGTTGTCTCTGTCACAAAGAGCAGATTCTCAACTTGGTAATTGCATGTCTGTTCGCCACCACACCTGTTGCTGTCAAGTCAGTAGTGTGGGAAAGAGGGGGAGAGCTGCACCCTCTGGCCTCTATAGCCCTGACTCTCTACCCCACCATCACCACCTTTGTTGCAGGTGTAAGCCCACAGGGACACGGGAGTGTGATTCGGCCAATGTGTACACGTGTGGTATGGTGTGCTCTGATTGTGTTTATCTGTAACCTTGAGCGTCACCTCTTGGTGTGCGTGTTTGTGCAAATGCATGTGTGTATCTCCTCAAACCTGGCCCCTGCTGACAGTTTACTCTCTCACCTGCTAATCCTCTCCACCTCCTCTCCTCTCTCCCTTTATCCAGAGCCCAGGCCCTTAATGAAGCTGGGGGTCAGCGGTGGTGTGCGGCTAATTGGCCAAGTTTGCCCAGGGCTCCGGCAGCCTGTGATTGAAGTGTCCAGCAAGCACCGACTGTGCAGTCACTGCTGCACCCTACTCTGTTTCACTTCAACAGCCAAGACAGTCGTTGCACCCCTGTCGGCCTCTCCCTAGTGAGTAGCACCCGAGGTCATTTTATTTTCTCACTGCACAATACTCCTTTCCAGTCTCCTACGATCTTGTGCTAATTTTGTGCAAAGAAGATTTCTTTACCTATTTTATGGATCACCAGGTCTGCAATGTTAGAACTTCTACTGTGGAATGTTTAGATAAAGATTGAAGTTTCTGTCTCTGTGTCCTATGCCTCTGTATTTTTTAAAAAGATTATTATTATTATTACTAGACTTTCATTCCCACACTTTATCCCAGCATTTTCTTGGCTTGCGTGACCCTCACACTCTGTCCTCATTTGCCACAGTGGGATTTAGGCAATTACCACGGTCCCCCATTGGCTAGCAGCCTGAAGAAAGAAAAAAGAAAAAACAATCCTCCAGGCCCAGCTCTGGCCAAGCTTTAGCTCAGTGTTCTGAGTGAACAGGAGGGGATGAAGTAATGGAATGGAGGTATTTCTAATTAGTTGAACCTCCTACTTCTCTTCGTTAAGGCCTTCCTGACTCCCGGTTGTTTGGCTGTCAATAGCAGAGGTAGAATAGCAGAGGTAGGAAGTGGTAGTGAGGTCAATGGTAAAGTCTGAGCAGACAGGAGGTACAGGACACAGAGAAGGCACTAAGGCAACGACTCTGCTACCCAGCAGGCAATTGTCCATCTCACCTGGGAGATATGCAGGCAGTGCTTAGCCACAGTACACCATTGAAAACATCTTTTCTTTCTTGTCGTGCTTATAGAAGCGGAACATTGCTGACGAGTAAATGGTTTGTGTCAGGAAACAATGGTCCAATTATAAGTCAAGTCTTAGCCTACTAGTTGGGAGAAGTTCTAGTCTGTCAAATCTTTATTTGCACACCAGTAGGTTTCCATTCTTGTTTATTAAAGAACGCAAGTGATTAGATCTGCTCCGAGGCTTCATTAAATGAAGCTCCCCAGTAATTATCTACACTCACAATAGTTTTGTGTAGACAGCTGGAAAAACTAAATGTTTTCACATTTAATTTAAGCACAGAAAAAGGACCGTTGTTACCACTCGTCTGATGACGTGAATGAAAGGGTGAGCAATATGAACATGTGATCTCGTGAGGCATATTTCATCACTTCTTCTGAAACCGTTCCTGGATTTACTTTAAATCCCAAAGCTGCCACCAAGCCTCAGGACTTGCAGGTTTCTTAGGGTGTTACACTTGTCCATCTGTGGAGTGCTTAACGTGACAGATGACTCCATTTCTCACTCATCTTCTCCCTAATCAGCTGTTTTTTTTCTTCTTCTTAGGTCATAATTCTTGTGCTCCAATTTCCCTTGCAGCATGCCTGCCAGCCTACCCGCTGGTGTTAAAGATAAACAAAATATGGCTCATTTGAAATATAGGCTACACCAGGTGGTTGTTTGGCCTATGCTGAATGATTAGAAGTTTGGTGGAGCTGTGGCTTTCATCAAAGTGCTACAGTTGCGACTCCAAATAGATCACATTAAACAGGCACACTTTTCTGTTTTTTAATTTTTCTTTGCTGTTTTTCGTTTTGATCCTTTGTTGTTGACTCAGTTTGTCTCACATCCCAAAAGATGGTGTGAATGTTATGGTAATGACATGCTTTTTGGTATCCATAAGGATTAGGAGGTGCCAGTCATTTCTCCCATGAGGCTTTGCCTTGTCACAACCCTGGAGCAAAGACATACTTGGGGGATGAATGAATTAGGATGCACTTGAAAAATCTCTCTATTTTTTTTTTGTTGTCTTTTGCAATGTTGTGGGTGGGTCCCTTAGTTTTTTTTTTTTTTCTTTCTCCCTTGTGTGTCACTGCCCCCCCCCCCCCCCTTTTTTCCCTTCTGCATTAAATTTTGATACTTTGAACGTTACTAAAGTAGTTTTGCACTCTTAGTTTTGCATGCTTGACTTGCTCCTTGTTTACTGTGTAAAATGTGCTATATTGTTTTCTAAAAAGGCTCCACGCTTGTTTAGAATATTGCTGATGGCGATACCCAAGCCGTGGCACTTTTGAAGTTGGTTCAGGTTAATCAAGTGAGGAGAAAGCTGTCCGACATCAAAAGTCCTTTCTATGATACTCAAAATGACTCTGAGTTTAAGTATGAATCCCCAGAAATGAGAGTGAATAATTCATTTGTCATGCTAAATCAAAGTGATGATCCTAACTTTAAGGCCTGTGATCTATTGAAATTGTCACAGTGGTTTGTCAGATGACAATGTTTCATGTAATCTGAAGCCAACTGCTATGATTAGGTCATAGCAGGGTAAAAATCTTCAGGCCTATGCGGTCAGCACAGAGCAGGTCGAGCCTTTAGAAAATTTTCATTACCAAAAAAAAAGTCACAGCATTGCAGGTGTATACTAACGTCTTTTAAGGCTGTGCAAAAATGGTTTAAAAAGCCTGCTAACGTGCTCCAGGCATCACCAGAAGCCAACATACCCCCTCATCACCAGCCTAAGTTGGGTTTTCTCTACGGAAAATGGCGAATGTCGTGTCCTTGTGGTACAAAAATAATATAAAATACCTTCTCCCTGACTCATCACTCCTGCCCCTCCTCCTGCAAGTTCGCCCCAACTCCAACATGGTACTGCAGCCCTCCATTTCCACTGCCTCCTGTGAATATCCAAGCTGTCGAGGCTGACTGGGCTGAGCGTTTTCTTGCCAGGGCACAGTTGGACCAGATCCGGCCTCCGGGCCACATATACCGCACCACTCCAGCCCCTGCAAACAAGGCCTGCCCTGTGCAGCTGTCATCTAAATGCTAAGCGCTTTGGATCGCCACGGCCGATTCCTTTTGTACATACTTACTTGTTTTTTTTGTTCGGTTTCTTTGCGACTACTTGCTCTCTTGGAACACGATAGCTTTACATTCTTTACAGCTTGCTGACTATGAACTTCTATTTGTGTTTGTTTTGTGAAAAATACTGAATTTCAACAAGAGTGGGAGTATTTTTCTTTTTTAATAACAAAGGTATATAGTTGCAGAAATCTGTATAGATGCTGCAGATGCTCTTTGTCTATTTTAAGGATTGTGAGCTTTTACTCAAAGGCAGGTTTTTAAGCAACAGACTGTTATCTTTCAGATGATTGTATATGACCTAATCATTGCATCTGTATCCTCTGGAGGATTACAAAATGTGGTTGTCTGGCTTTATATAGGTATTGTGAACCAAGCCCATTTTAAGGGGAGGCAAGTTGAGAGACAGATTCCAGATGAGCCTCTCAAACAGTTTCATGTCAAATCCACAGACATACAAATCTCCACAATGATCTGCCAAGTTTCTGCTGAATTCACTGGAGCAGGAATAGCAGAATTTCACACCCCAGCACTGAGCCCCCGCTCCCCTCCTCTCAGCCATCACTGGGCGCTGCTTGGCAGCAGAGGATGATGGGAAACATCTGTGAAATTTGCTGTGTGTGTGTGGATGGTTGAATACACTCACCAGATAAAGAATTTTGTTTTTATGTTGGTTTTTTTTCTTTTTTTGAGACATCTTTTGTGTAACATCAGGTGAGCACATTCTTTTTTTACTAAACAAACCTCACGGTGGAATAAATGTAGATGCAACAGGCAAACTGTTTCAGTAGTTAAATTGCTCAAGGGATAATCTTTTCGAATTGTTCAGATAAGCGAGCAGCAGCAAGTGAGGAAAAGAAGAGGCGGTTATGCACTTCCTTCGCAGCTAAATTACTTCCGGTGGATGACAAAAAGGAAGGAAAGGCAGCCCCCTGTTGGCTTAATTTTCTATTTTTACACAGCTTTCAATACTAATCATGCTGCGTTTGCACGCTGACTAGTATATTATCTAGAAAAAAAGAAAGAAAGAAGAAGAAAAAAAAACTCTGAGAGAATGATTCAGCTGATCCTCTGGATGCTCCTCTGCAGCTGCCAGCGATGTGACTGCTCAGAGTCACTGAAGTCTCTTTTAGTTGGGTGTGCTGTGCTATATAAATAATGAAATGGAGCCCGTAATTGGTGGTTCTTGGTAATTAGGACCAAGCTGTCAGCTAGCGAAGTTGCCTCAGTCTGATGGCGCTGTAGCTAGGGCAGTAATTACTATTATCTTTGGGGACTGTTGACACAACAGTAATCCCATTCTCGTTGTAAGGATAGTGGGGCCTATGTTTTCTGTCCCTATTTTAAGAGGTCTGTCTGTAATAATACCACAGACTCAAATTTTCAGGTATCTGCATTAATGCTCGTCAACACCAAACCATGGGTGCTAATGGAGAGGAAGACCTCCCTCCTTAAGTTTGCTGTTTGGTGACTATGTGTGAAGAGCTTGTCCATATTTTCATTAGTCAAACAGTTTGACTTTTCCCTTCGAGCGGTGTGACGCCCAACCATAAACAGCATTATCAACCATCTCAGCAGGTTTTCTAATACCCCTGTAATCCTGTCATTTCATTCATGGATACCGCTGGGGTTATACCAGGCTTGGAACGTATCTGCCCGCCTGTCTCTGCTCCTCTGTGTGAGAGATTGGATTCCCCAACTCCCTCTCCTGCTTCGTCTTGCCACACACAAACACACATGTTCGTGCCCCAATGTTCACTCATCTCTTGTCATATCCTCACAGTGTATGGGCTGGTCAGACACGATGAGATGTATAGGGTACAGGGCGATGGCAACAACGTGCCCTGTGTGTAGGTTTTTTTCCTAGTAGCAGATAATAACTTGCCCTTGCTAAAGTGAAGTTCTGTTCATCTGACTCGAGGCTTACAAGCACAGCATGTACTACATGAGATGAAGAAAGTGAATGTCTTAAAAAAAAGGGGGGGTGCCCAGGTGACATTTCCTTTTCCCTGCCGTGTTGTAAACGAATGAACCTGCTGGAGACTTACATTGACTGTATGCAAGAAAGGGTGGAGTGTGATTATTGCGTGAGTGGGAAAAAAAGAGCAGTGAGGGTGAGCAAAGGGCAGAGGAGCTGCTGTTTCCATGTATACAGTAACACGCAAATTGCGTCGTGTCTGAATTAAACATGTGGCACCTCATTGCTTGAGGCGTGATGGACATTCAAACATATTGCAAGGCAGAGAAAATGGCTTTTTAAGTAGGCTATTTATGGCGAAGATATTGTATTCATTTCTTTATAATAAAACATCCATTACAGTCTGAGTGAATGGCGTGGGGAGGTGAGGCCGGCAGAGTGCAGCTCAATGTAATAACAACTGTGCGTCTGCTCTAAATGAGCCAAGGAAAAGAGCGGGTTCCTGTAGATATTAGTTTCCTTTGTAGGGGAGCTCAGATCTGGTGATATGCTTCGCGAGGAGTAATAAAGAAATATATCTGTTTTTATTGTGCCCTGGCGACAGAGTTATGTTTAGAGCTAGTATAAAGAGCTGGTACATGGCGCAAAATGATATTATGGCCCATTAGGTGGGGGCCTGAGCTAAGCGTCGCTACTGGTAACTGAGGACTGGGGGTAATGGGGCCGCGGCGTATTGTCTGTGATCTGCTCTTTCACTTCTCTTGATTGAATCGTCTACATCGCTGGCACTTCATCTCCTGGGGAACCGGAGTAGACAAGGTGATTTTGGCTGAAGACATCACTCTGTCAAACCTGGGAGATAAGAGAATAGGATGGGGGAATTGGAAGGGGTGCGTTCGGAAATGTAAAGGAAAGGTGACGTTTAGGAATTATGGTGTGTAGAGCAAACTGATCCCAAGGTTTATAGTTTTTACTTTGCAACAGAAATCATCTCATTCTGTTTTGTGGGTTCTCAAAAGAAAATAAAACAATAAAGATTTCTTTCTTTTTTCTTAAACTTTAGTATTGTTCAGTCGTCGTCCCCCTCCTGTGGTTTTGGTCTGTTTATGAAACAATACAAATTTAATAACTTTTATAAGATCAAGGTTCTTTGGCTCCTCACGTTGCACTGTGTGTCTCTGGTCTGTTTCTCTGACTCAGTTTCTCAGAATGAGTGAGAGATTTTACAGTATCATTGCATCTTTAGCTCACTTCTACTGTACTACTGACCCTTGACTATACTGCAGTCAAGGGTCTACGAAAGGGGAGACGCTGTAAATTAGAATACCTGGGTTCTCAGGAGTCTCCCACTTGAGACCCATCCACTCTCAGAGCTCTCCTGTAAATTCAGCTTCACTTCTATCACTCATCAAACTGCGTTTTTCCAGTTACATGTTGAGCAGATGAGGTATTGTGCTGAGTGGCATATTTTATCTGCTGTCATGCAGCAGTCAGCATGCGGGCTCAGGAAGTAATGTGAGCCAAGCAGGCAAAGAATTCCAGGCATCCTGAATGAAACCAGGTGTGTGTGTGTGTGTGTGTGTGTGTGTGTGTGTGCGTGTGTGTCTGTCTGTTTTGTTTTGTAAAAAAATTTAATTCTACAATTTGTTCTTTTGGTGTATCTTGCTCGCACATAAGACTTACAGCCATGAGTGAATGTATGTCAGTAGACCGGCTTTCATAATAGTGAAAGATTCAGTGATAAGAAACCAGATGAGGCAGATGTGACTGCTGGCTTGTTTATGTTTGCATATCATGTTGGACTATCAGCTCTCTCCCCTTCACATACCGCTCTGGCTGTTCTGCTCATACGTCTTTCCTCATGTCGATCTTTTTAGTGACCAAAAAAGGAGTAACGCAGCTCCCTCTGCATTTTTGAGACACTCTGTCACATTTGAGCTACCTTATGCTTCCACCTGCCAACGTAGAGAATGGTCAACCCAGAACGAGTGTAAAACAGGCGAACAACCCAAAGTACTACCAGTTAATTGAGAACACAAAGATGTTGAAGGATATACCTTGTTTTGTTTTTTTTCTTTTACACAGGCTGTTTAGCAAAGCCCCAGAGGTTGATCTGCCAAGAGAATGGATTTTGATGTCTCCCTGCCCTATAACAACTGCTAGTTTATTTTCTAATTTAATATTGCCTGTTTTAACTTGAAAACACTGCACGTGTTATAAATTGTTTAAAAAAACAAACAAACACGCACACAAACAAAAAAAGCAGCTGGTTACTGGCATTACACCCACATTGCATAAGTTTTGACCCAAGGCTGTGACTAAAGCATTTAGATGGCTCTGACAGCAACGTGCGAAAGCTTTTCGAATTTGTTCCTTGTCCAAAGACTCCACTCCTTTCGCTTGGGCTCCACTATGCCATCAAAGGAGATGGTGTTCATTGACAGGGTTTTGCTAGCAGGAATGTGTGACTAAGTGTCTGTGTGCTTGTTGCCTGAACATGTACGCCCCATATCAGCCATCACCACAGGAAATGACCAGCCGTTTGCTTTGAAGTCCCAGCAGACTTTTTCATTATTCCTACTATCTCTGGAGACACAAGGCGACAACAACCTCTTACTCTCTCTCCCTCCCCGCTCCTTACGCACCCGCTCTGCACTCACCCTCTGCTGCTCCTCACTCAGAGCTGTGCCACCAAATGCCTGATAGAATGCAGAACAAGCGTCTATTAGCATAGAAAATGGGAGTGCTGGTGGCCACAGGGCACAAACCCCACCACACACACACACACACACACACACACACACACACACACACACACACACACACAAATCCACACACCCTACTTGCCTGAAAAGGCTGAAAGGGCACGTGTAATTGCATTTTTCGTCTGCCTGTGCAGAAACTCAACGGAAGATACAGGGAATTCTAAGTTTCCCCAACCTTGGCCCATCCTTCCACTTCCCTTTTCTCGGTTATTTCCCACTTGCCTCGCTGCACACCTCCACTCCCTTCAACCCTCCACTTCCTCTTCTTATGCTCCTAGCATGTCGAAATGGGTGGCGTGTGGAGATGAAATTAATTGGATCCAACTGTAGAAAGTGTTCAGCCCCCCCGTGGTGCACTGCTGTGTGAGGTGGGATTGGCACACGCTCACCAAAAACTTACAGCAAAACCAAGAGTTGCTCTCTGCTGCCATTTTTTTTTTTTTTTTTTTTTTTGCCAATCTGGATCATCACTTCCTACACACAGTCTTACATGGAATCAAAAAATTGAAATTTTGCACACACACTATATTATACCCCAGTCCATATTTCACCCACATGCACAAGCAAAACAAAAAGCGCATATTTTTTCTGTTGATTCATACAATATGTATGCGCAAGTTTCCGAGCAGGAAGGCAGATGTGTTGTTTGTCTGCCAGTAGGGTGCATGCCAAGGCAGCGTGCCTGGGATGGGTGTGGTTGAAAAACTGGGTTAGGAAATCCCTTGTCGAGGTTATTACAAGCAGAAATACTAATGAAGCTTTTGCTCCAGTAATGGCATTACCAAATGAAAACACTAACCCACATGCTCTAAATGAGCACCTCAATTTCCAGTGACAAAATCCTAATGACTAAATATCAAGTGTACTATACAATTTGGATCATGAATATTAATGGAGGCTTTTATGACATGTAAAAGCAGAAGCTCTATGGTTCTGTTTGTTTTCAGTAACTTATGATAGACACTGACTGTGTATTATGCTGGTACTTTGACCTTGGCCAGTACAGCTCACTCCTTGTTTATTTACCAAATGATCTGAAACCTTTAAATGCATTAGTGTCTCATGTTAATACAAGCATTCCTGAGAGAAGGCAGATTCATGGTGAATTTAGGCGCTAGTCCCACTTTAGTTGCAGCTATGTATCTTTATCGTATGTTGTCCCCCAACTCTTTATCCTCATTTTCTTTAACCCCTCTACAGGGGTTAGACATTTAATAAAGATTTATAGCAAAGATGCATAACCATAGCCTGATTAACATAAGAAAATTTCTAATGAAAGAGTAGATTTAAAAAAAAACCTGGCTTGGCACTGACTGTGAGTGACTTTTTGTAATATAAATATTACTGTAAATAGCACTGTGGATGCATTTCAGGCTGCAGTAACAAAGCCAGGTTCAATACCAGTGCTTCTATTATGTGTATGGAGCCTTTCTTCTGTCTTGTGGTGTTATAAATGCTTCCTCTGTCCAAAGGTTGCTGTTTGTTCCCCTCCTTTGTTGTCTGATCAGTCCTGTGTGGCTGTGGCTTTTTGACTTCTCTGTTTGGCCTTCTCTCTGGTCCTGCTGGCTGGCTTTGTCTGATTTATGACAGTCTGGAGCTAATGGTACAGAACCAGGATTTGTGTCTATGGTGTTGTGACTGGACCAGTGCCGGCTCATTGGCCTCCTCACTTCTCTCTGTCTCTCCGTCGCTCTCTCTCACTTGCTCCCTCTGGATGTGGTGAGCGACGGCCGGTGAGTGAGTCGGTTGTTGATCAGCATCCCCACACTCTACCTCATTTGTCTTTGTCCCCCCCTCCCTTTCTGCCAGAAGAGTCGGGCTGCAGGCTGGCAGGGGATCCAGCTCACCTTCAGACAAGGCCACCAGACCTTGTCTCACCTTTTTATTTATTTTCCTCTCTCAAAATCCCTCAGCACTTCTTTTTACACACTGAAGCCTCATTTCCAGTGCATAGTGCAGCTGAACTGGACTCTACTCATTAAAGGTAAAGTACGTAAAATTTTAAGTTATTTAATAGACAAGGGAATGTTGTATTCATAAATATAAATTGATTAGTGTGTAATTATGTCTTCCAGCAGTCTTGCAAATTTAGAACTAATCCACAAATGGATTAGTGAGCACCAGGTTTTGAAAGATGCTGTATTCCCTCAACATCATGAATATAGTGGCCAAGATACATAATTGCATTTTATGTATGTCGCTAGAGACCAACCACATATACATTATGCAATAGAAGTTCCTTTTAATTTAAAGATCACTGCACTCTCTCCTCCCTCATTTCCACCTCCCTCCTTTCTCTCCTCACTCCTCCTCTCCTGAATAGAAGTTGGGGCTGTAACACACAAAAACATACACAAACATGCCTATTTATTTCACATACTGTCACAGTTACTTAATCCAGCAAATTAGCCCTTTGACCCTCCTGTCTTTGGACAGCTCACGAGTCGGCTAAATGGCAACAACAGCTTGTTATTAGCTAGCAGTACGCTAGCTAATGTTGGACCGAAGTGTCCTAAAAATCACACTTTCCCTCTGATAAACAGTTTGATTTTATTCTGACATCATAAGATGAGAAGAAGTTTTTTTGCTTGGTGCAGTCCAACAATGCTAGATCTGTTTGAAAGAAAATTTCACTAACGGCGGCTAACAGCAGCTAACAGAAGCTAAAAACAGGTAAACGTAGCCAAAACAGAAATGACTACTGACAGAAAAGTTCAGGATATTTTCGACAGCTCACCTTAGTACAGTGGTTCCCAAACTTTTTTTTTGCTGGGCCCCCCTTTGTTTTACAAGAAAAATGTTCGCGCCCCGCACACGCACGCACACACACATCCTCCAACCACACACACATATTTTGCTCCATTGTGGTTTATTTCACACCTCAAATATTTAGTGAACAATTAAGCAAATACAAGTAATCTGCAATAAATGACAGGTAGTAATAAAATAAACTACTAAGTCTTTTACGTAGCGTAAAACACCTACACGGGTATTTTTGAAAATGCAGCTGTTTCGTCCACACGTAAACGGCGTTTTGAATCACCGAAAACTGAGATTTTTTTAAAACTCCTTTTTTGCGTTTACCTGTGGACGAGGAATACAGAGTTTGTCACACAACCTCAAAGGTATGTACCTTTTTTCACGTCACGCTGTGTGCCACGTTATTGTTTACATGAGATGAATTGCAGAATGGCAGATAGAGACAAAATACTGTTAATCTGACTATCTGCAGGTTTTACACGCTTACATACACACGCAGTTACTGTCCCCCCATTTACAAAGGCAGAGGCGTCACGATGTGATTATTTTACGTGTAGTTGTTGTTGTTTTTTTTCCTGTGTAATAATATTCAACATTGCTATCAATACATTTTTCAAAAAATGCCTCTCTGTGCAAAATAGGTTTAAAAACATAAACAGCTGTGGGATACTGTTTGTCCGTGATTTGAACCGGGGGAACAAATCGTGGCAGGATCAGCCTGATATCATTTGTATCCCGCTGTAACTTTACTGTATATAGTATAGTATGTATATCTCCAAAATGTCAGCAGTAGTTAGTCATTACAAGAAGTGTTTGTGAACTAAAAATCACGAATGTGGGATACTGTTTGTCCGTGATTTAAACAGCCCAGTGCTGCTCCCGACAAAGGGAAAACCAGTTCTGTAGGGGAGACCTACCTTGGCACTCGTGCAGGTGAAGCCAAAGGGAAGATATGCTTCACCATATTTTCTAGTCTTTGGCTTAGAATGAAGTTGGTTTGGAAACATATTCAGCTATGCTTCATCTCCTGCTTTGTGTTTCTGTAGGCGCCCGTGCTAGCAGTGTCCAAGCGGTTTTTTGGGGTTTTTTTTCACCCTTTTCATCCCGCCCCCCCCTGCCATGGCTCTGCCCCACACTTTGGGAAGGTCTGCCTTAGTATCACTGTTATTGGACATAATTGGGCTGAGTCACTGAGTCATCATCATGTATGAGACTTCTCTCATAAGGTTTTACAGGCTCGTCAGAGGTAATAGATGTTATCTTCAGTGGGCCAACACCCCACACCCATTACAGATGAAAGGCGGCCAGAGTTACACAGTAGACACTTTAGCTAGGATTATGCACTTAAATTGGAAGAGATTTAAAAAAAGAACGCAAGTGACTGCAATCTACTGACATCTAGTGGCAGTATATTACTCACTCTGCCTTTAATTGATTTAACTGGTTTTGGTATATACTCGTAATTTTCAGGTTATGAGTAAGAAACAGCAATTACGATTTTTGTCCATTTATCTGCCATGGCTGTCATATATTCCTACTCATGTGTCTGTCACACAAATGCTTTGGATTTTCTTTCTTTACTTTCATGCATTGTGTTTTTGTACTTTTAAAAAACCTCCATCTCATTGCATGACTTAAAGAAGGAACCACACCACAAAACAGTTAGGAATCATATTGCAGTTTCAGTGTCAGTTTGAGAGCTGTTAAAGCACCAACTAATGCAATAACTTGATGTCCTCGACTGTGATGACCACCTTGAAAGTCTCATATGTTTGATTAGGAGAATGAAATATAGGTAAGTACCTTGCACCAAAAGTAGAACCTCCACCACGCTGTGGAAATGCAACTTAACATAGGCCTTTGCCAGCCCTCTGTGTCAGTGCTCAAGACTGAGCTCAGGCTGCGAGGCAAACGGGGGGGGGGCCTTGTATGTGGAACTGTGTTAATTAGCACAGGAGTCTGGAGACGAAAAGCATGATATTTACTGCCACAGTCCCCCCTCCCGCTCCCCCAAATCTCTCTCCTTCTTCCTCTCTTCCTTTTTCTATGACTCTGGAGGTTGCTTCCATCACACCGCTTGCATCGCCAGGTTTGTGAAGGATGTCGCTGCCAGCTGTCGTTTTCATGGACGGCTGCCAAGCTCTCTCCATATCTTCCGTCCGTTGTCATTTTCTCATTTATTCCCATCTCTTGCTCTCTTTTTCCCCCACACTTCCGCTGTTTATCTGTTAATGAACTCTGTGTCTCAAGCCCAAGCTCCAGCCTTGCCTCAGGGAGAAGGTTTTTTTTTTTTTCTTTTCTTTTTTAAAGATGAGGACAGTGTGGGAGCGCTCATTGGCACGTTGGCATAGTCATATGTACCAAGGTCGCGTAGGGCGGAACACGCCCAGGTCGGCACACAGTCTGTGTCCGCTACACCATGCCAGCTCTGCAATCTGTGAGCAGTGTGTTAAGAGCAAAACAGATACTCCATTTCCCTGATGGCTTGGTGGCGTTTGCCTTCTTCATTGGCCCAATAAAGGTCAGAAGAGTATGGACAGACAAAGAGAGCTTTATATCCCTTCTGAACAATAAAAATCCCATTGATTGATTGGCAGCTTCTGCATGAACGTCCTCCCAGACCAAGCAACATGTTTTTTTTGCGTGGAAGCAGTCCTGCTGATGCTGACTTCACCCCAACTGAGCTCTTTGCACTTTGGGTGATTTGTCGCAAATTCCGCTTGTGAGTTTCAGATAGAAAGATATAGTTAAAGACAGAAGCAGTGGGCCAGCCATTCTGTTATTGTACATGTGTCTGAGCCATTTAGGGTTTTGAAAGCATGGCTAACGTAGCCCACACAGACTGCCATCCTCATTCAATCAAAAGAAGAGGATTTTTCAGTTTGTCTTGAGATTTTGAATTTATCTGTGAGACTTACTGTCTGTATGCGTGAAAGTGAATCCATTTGTTTGTGTGTCTGCGTTATAGTTCCTGAGTAGCCGTGTCTCCCCTGGTGTGCCAGAGCTGTTAAGCTCTGCACTTTATTTTACCCTGGCCTCCTATGAGGTGTCATAGCGAGCCAAATGTACAACAGAAATAAAGACTTGACATCCCTCCTGTTGCAAAAGTGAAACAACCCCTCCTACATGGACACACAGACAGTGCATTTACAGTCAATTCTTTTGTTCGCTGCTTTATAACTTTTGCTCCTGAGATTTCTGGCTTTGTAAATTAAGCTCACTTGGCCTCTGATTGTATCAATTAATCTGCCTTGGCAGTGCTTTGTGAAGGACATACTGGGCAAGGCTAATTGTGCCTTTAAACCAGATACATACGAGAATTTCCATGTCATTAGTAATCCTTCTACAAATACAAGAGACTATAAAATCATTTATATTCCTCTTTATTTTCTGTGTTGTTTTATTTTTTACATCGTGTGCCTCTCCATTTGTCCTACACCCCAATAACTCTCCCAATAGTATTCCACCCATGGGTTGATAGGCTTTTGAGAGCTGAGTTTTAAATATCCTTTCATTGATGAAGTTCTTTGATACCCTTGTTAGAGTGAGCCGATTCCAACATTGGGGGAATTAAGGCCGCTTTTGTACACTGAAGCTCCTCGGTGCCATGCAGCGCTGTGATAGTGACTTCTCTCTGAGAAATAGAGGAATGGGGACAGCGAGGGTGGGAGGGAGCATCTCTCTGATCTTCTGCCTTTCTCAGAACCATCTGTCTGGTGCTGGCCCAACATTCTGTGCCGCTTAGTATTAGCACTTACAAATATATACATTTCTCACATCTAGCTTTTGAGAGAAGTCATACCCCACACTGAGATATGCTCGCCAGGAGATGGGAAGCGAGAGCAGATTGGAGCCGGGCATAGTTGTGGGAGCGATGCCTGCCATTTCTTCCTTGATGGGAGGGTTGGAAACGAGGAGGGGAGGAGTGCACACATTTGGATGGATAATGGAATCGGGACGAGACCTTGGCTGTGTGATCAGGGCTTATCATAAATATCTCAGACTAACTAATGAAATATGTTTTTTGCAGCTTGATATCACATCAAGCAACATTTACTCTGCATACTGACTCACATATGTGCACATGTATCAGTTTTACACTATATCTTTGCTAAATCACCAACTTGTATTGAAAACGAGGCTCAAAACTGTTGATACCCGCTGTGAACACGACATATAAGTATTCACTTAGTTATTATTTATTCCGTGTTTGCTGCTGTACAGATAGTTTTGCTCTGTTAGTTACAGATAGAAGTGTAAAAAGTTCAGGAGCTCAAGCAAAGTGAAATTCACAAATGCTAATAAGCTACATGCAGCATAGCACTCTTCTTGTCACTTGTCAGCATTAGGTAAGCTTCTGAATCGTACAGCAGGATGATTTGGTGTTAAGTCTGTCGTCTGTCTGCTCTTCCTCCTCTTTTTTTTTTTTCATAGATATCTTGGGGTGAGCAGCTTTTATCCAAGGCTTCTATTTCTCTTTAGGAGCTAGTGACTGACTCTCCCACCCCTCCTCCTCCTCCTTGGTTTCTTGCTGCTGTGAAATGGAATTGCTTTCTCGTTCATTAAAGATTTTCTTGTTGCTGCCTCGTACTACTCCAGGAGTGAGATCACTTGAAATGGCTGAAAGTTCTCAAAAACCACTGGAGAATTATGGGGTGGCAGCAGTGGTGTGGCAGTGGATGGGGGCGCATAAATAAGGAAAATTGCTTTCCCCCCCCATTTTTCTGAATTAAATCTGTTTGGGGGACCTCATTTTTTTCCCGACAACACACAAATTAATTCCGGCAAGTTGTCGCTTTACATTAAAGCATGAAGTGGCCTGCTGGTGTAAGGGAAAGCAATCCCTCTTCTGGTTGCCATGGGAGCAGGTGCATTGTACGATTGCATACCAGCTGTGTTGGTTCTGCCAAAACTGCTGCCCACCTATATCCTATGGACTTTTCTTGAGATGAATGGATTTTCCCTCTAAGAACATTTTGGATTGTACTGGTATTTAAAAAAAAAAAAAAAAAAAAATACTATTCCCATGTGTGGCTTACTCCAGTCTTTTCACGTGATTTCTCCATTTTCTTTTGAGTATCAAACAGCAGAGGATAATCTGCATGTTCTCCAAATAATACCAGTCTTCCTGAGTGAAGTGTCTGTAAACAGTTGTTTGCAGTAAATGAGCCTTATGAACTTTCTCGCATAACTTGCCTCCTCCATACCTCTCGTTTTCTCCTTCACTTGCTTCCTCCTCTTTAAACTCTCATCATCATTTCCATCTGCCCCTAAACAACACAACTGTTCCTTGCGTCTCACGCTAATGCCCCAGCACCCACAGTGTTGGCGCACCAGCGCAGCATTGCTTGGTGGGTGTGTAGCGCCAATCTTAATCACATTGGGTGAGCACACCTGTGAAAACAGATGTCCACCGGGGCTGGCATGCTGTTCCTCTTTAGGGTGGAGCTTATGTGTCTGTGTGTGCGTGTGTGCTGCTGTGTGCCACTCTTTCTCTTCCCTCCCTCTCTTCTGCACAGAGCTACTAAGGTTCCCAGCAGGCAGTCCTGGCCTCGACACCCAGACAGGAAGAGCCCACGGCAGCATCAGGCAGGAGACAGGAAACACCAGTCCCTGGATTTACCCCCTGCCCTATATATTTTAATACTAGTCTTGCTTACAGATAATGAGACTGAATGATCAAAGCCACAGATCTTCTCTGCTTTCATTTTAAATAAACATGCTGATATATTACAAAATCATCTTTGAAGAAATTTGATGCTGCTAAGACCGAAACATTTTTTTTCTTTTTTTTTAAAGGCAGAATTCGATAAACACCAGGTGTTGACCTTTTAAATGAAGCTCTTAGATTATGAATGGGTCTCAGCCATAAGAATGAGCTTACACTGATATTTGCCGTATAGAAAGGCATTAGTACAGGCTGCTATCCGATTTAAGTACTTTATGATGGCATTCAGTCAGTGCAATGTTGTTTTGTATAATTACATCTTTATCTGATAGAAAGCATCTTTTAAAGCTAGATCCACACAGCTTACGCCTAGAGGCGTTAGGAATAATGTACGTCGTTAAATCGGTTTGCCAGATAGCTACTGATGTTAATGAGTTAAACAGACAGAATAATCTGTATTAGTGAATTTTAAAAAGGCAATAAACTCAACGCTAGACATAGTAGGAAAGGATTAGCCTTTGTGATTTCTATCCAGCTGTGCTTTCCCATTTGCCTGCCTAAAGCCTCAATCCATTTGTTACTGCCAAATCCTCCTGGCTGCTCTGTTTGGTAGAGGAGCTTCTCCCAGGTAGCCATCCTCCACAGACACAGAAGTCGCCAAACGCTGGCAGACACTCCCCTTGTCCTGGTTCACAAATATCACAAAAGACAAAAAATATTTTCTGACTTAAATTCAGGCGGGACTTGTATCCTTTTTGGGAGCTGATTTGATTTCCTGGAGTGGATTTAATGGTACATTGATATTACTTCCACCTTACTAATTATTACTGCACAAACTGCCTGCTCAGTTTTTGATTAACCTCCATCTGGACAAATAATTTAGCTCATCTCTGCATTGATATACTGTGCATATAGGTGCAATCGTTGTTACTAGGTTTAATCAGCTCAGCACACTGTGTGACAACTGAAGGAACAGAAAAGGAACCTGATAACTCATTAACATTTGTCAGCTCTCATAAGGACGGGAACTACTAAAGATAGACTTTAGTTAGTGAGGATTGTGTTTTCACCCCGACTCATAGACTGTAGTCAAACTGGAGCTATGGTACGCTTCATATAGAAATTATTGTTTATTTCCACTGTAAAAACATAGTCTAATCAACATTCACAAGAAGTTGCATAAGTAGTATTTTCTTCCCACTGTTAATTAATTAATTACAGCTACCCAGAGTAAATAATTTTAATATTAGAAAAGAAACTTTGACTCTTGGTGATGGTCTTATAATTTCCTGCAGCTTTTCATTGTGTATTACAAAAGCCCATTAATTTGCCATTGGCCTAAATGCTGTCTGGAACAACAACAACTCTTATTACAAGAGAAGAGGGAAACATTTCATTACCCACGCCTCTCTAATAGTATTCCTGTCCAAACCAGGGCTCATGAAAACTTTTAACACCACAATTAATCTCTTCTGCTGGGCTGGAAAGAAAACTATCTGCATTGCCTGAGACAGCATGTTATAAGTTATTTTTTTTTTTAAATTTATGATTGAGCTGTACCATCCACTTCCATTGATGCACATGGCACATCCAGCAGGTTCCCTACTGCAACATGGTCCATCCATGTTCCAGGCTCCACACGCTGCTCCATCTTTCCGTGCATCCAGCATTGATCCAGCCTCTTATCTCCACTCTGATCCCTGTGTTATTTCAGGAGCATAGGGATTGCTTAATGATCTATTGACCCGATCTATCGATCTGTACAGTCAACCACAATGGGCCATCCACTAAAGAGGAGCCTGTAGGGCACACACTAGTCTCTTGAGTCATGCCCTCCCATCTCCCATGCAACCAATCTCGATCCTCTTTGCTACCCTGCGTAACCTCACCAAGACTAGGTCCTAATGTGCTTTAGGCTTGTGGCTGTAAAGTGCTTGATATATTTTCGCTACTAAACAGCACTTTTTCTAAGATGACTTCATGCAGATGACTTTGCATAGATAAATCTTCTCACTGTTTCCATTTAACCCTAATGTCTATGTGTAAATGAGTTGCTGACAAAGACACAGCAGCATATCTGGTTTGTTTGAAGTGAGATTGCCTCATCTGGGCTGTGACTTTTATGCCCTCTGCAACAGGCTTGCTGCTTGATTTAATCAAAAAACAAGGCAGCAGACTGAGATGAATTTGAAATGCAGCGGTGCAATGTAGGGTCTTACCCAGCTTAGTTTACCTTTGTTAAACATAACCTTCTAATTTTGACAGTAGTAAACCTAAAAGAAGAAGACAGCTTCCTAGTAGGTGAATAAGGATCTTATTTATAGGCCGCCTGCTGTGCATACAGGTGTAAATACATATAGTCTAACACATGAAGAAACCACTTGAACACAAGCGACACATTTGATTGGATCTTTGCCTGCGCCGTGGCACCTTTGACTCCAGTTGCTGAGCTTGCCATGGATGAAATCCTCAGGGATTTGCAAGACACAAATAAATGACTCTGCTGTGCTTAATGCATTTGCGGGATTTTTGCCAGTGCTTTTGTGCTTGCATTTGTCCTGCTTGCAGTCCGGCTTAAAGATGGCAAGCATGGTTGGTCAGTGTGTCTGTTTGTCTGTGACAGTTTCAGGGAATTTTCATTAAATTTGTTATGGATTATCATGGTCCAAAAAAGAAAGATTTTATAATTAAGTTTGCCTAACCTTTCATCTTCAAGTCTGGTAAAAAAAAAAAAGAAAGTTGTTTTTGAACCAGCACTTTAGGTAATGACATGGTGTTTTTCATTTTATTGTTCAGTTTCACAGTGTGTAATTGCAGCCTAGAGAATTTTGTTTAGCAAGTTACTGATAATATGTTTTAGTGCATCTCCAGGATCTTTGGGATTTGCCATTTACTGCAACAGCTGCATTTAGCATTGATGAATCACTGTCTCTTTCCTTTGTCAGTTTTGACTGCCATTGAGTTTGCAATGCAAAATGGCAAAATCAATCTGTCCACTCTGGCATTATAAATGACCTTCTGGGGTTCATAACTGTTCTCTTGTGTGCAAAAATGTAATCTTTTATTAATCTGGTAGTTATACTGACCTGCGTTATGAAAATTCGGGCATTTCTTTCAGGATCTGTAGGGAAAAAACTGTCGGTTATGGTCAATAATAAAATTGTCTGTATTTTAGTGTTTTGGTATAGTACTGTCATAGTTTGCTTAACAATGAAGCCTCTGTGGGTGAGTAGCATGGTTTTAGATTCTTTGTTATTTTCTAACTAGATTTAGCATCTCATCAATAACGTTTTGTTAGTAACCATGTTATTCATCCAAGACTGTCTCTGAAAATTACATTCTGAATATTTTTTACTTTTTGAGAAAAAATACAGTGGAATGGATTTTTAACCAGATTGTTTAACACAGTCGTTGAGAGTGGTGAGAGGATGCCTGAGAAATAGAGAAGAAGATCACTAGCACTGATTTTCAAAAGCAAGGGTGATGCTGTAGTAACTACAGAGAAATGAAGTTGATGAGCCATGAAGATATGGGACAGAGCCGCTGAAGCTAGGTTAAGAAAAGAGGTGAGGATCAGTGAACAGCAGCATAGATTTTTATGCCGGGAAAGGGCACTACAGATCCAATGTTTTCTTTGAGAGTGCTGATGGAGAAGTATAGAGAAGGTCAGAAGGAGCTGCACTGTGACTTTTGTGGATCTAGACAAGAAAGAATATGATAGGGTGCTAAGAGAGGAGGTGTGGAAGTCAGGAGTGTCAGAAGTATGTGAAAGTGGAGCAGTACATGTATGAGGACAGACAGTGGTGAGGTGTTCAAAGTGAGGTTGGGATTACATCAGGGAAGGGCAGGTTGAATAATGAGGTTAGGCAAGAATCTTCATGGATGATGAGGTTTGCATGGTGGTTCTTAGCGAGAGTAGTGAGCAGGTGAGAGCCTGGGGAGGTGGAGGTATGCAGTGGAAAAAAGAGGAATGAATGTCTGTAGAAGCAAGACAGAATACATATATGTGAATGAGATGGAGGCAGGTGTAACAGTGAAGCTGTACGGAGCAGAGGAAGTGAAGGGAGATGAGTTTACATATATGGTATGAACCCTCTAAAGCAACAGATGTGAAGAAGAGAGTGCAGGCAGGGTGGAACTGGTGGAGATGAGTATCAGGATTGATTTATAACACAAAAAGTAAAAGGGAAGGTTTACTAGATGTATATGCCATGATGGTTTGGAAACCCTAACACTGAAAAAAGACTCGAGGTAGGAAAGATGATTTTCAATAGGAGAGATTAACGATAGTGCATGAGTGCATCGGAGGGACAGCTCAGGTTGAGTGGTTTGGAGGCAAAGTTAGAGAGACAAGGCTGAAATGGTTTGGAGATGTGCAGAAGAGGGATAGTGGATGTATTAGTCAAAGAATAGTTAGTATGGAGCTGGCAGGCAGGAGGAAAAGAGGAAGACCACAGAGGATTCATTGATGGTGTGAAGGAGGACATGTAGAGAGGTGGTGTGACATAGGATGGTGCTAGGGATGGAGATGGAGGAAGATGATCTACTGTAGCCACCCTTGAAGGGAGCAGCCCAAAGGAGATGATGGAAGTTGGCAGGCAAAATGGTGGAGGCTTAATCCCCAAGATATCAAATCACTTTGGTTGGACTTGAGCACCAAAAAACTTTGTTAGGTTTTTAGATTCAGGTAAAAATCATGGGTTGCCAGTCAACACATGAAAAGCATCTCTCCCATTTGTTTTTTTTTTTTGTTATTACAAGTGTGCCATATACAAGTCTGACATTAGAGTTAAAGACAGTCCCACATTTCATCAAGTCATGAGCAGTGGAATGACAAGGTGCACAGATTCGATGATGTGATTATGATTGTCGACACACGGTATGTGGCATTATAAAAATTAATGTGGCACCGATCGATATCAGACAACTTTCAAGCACCTCAATTTTATACTTGCTGCAGGGAACAGATGGTATCCGCTGATAATGTTGCCCGAGTTGGATCCATTGCAAAAGAGATACAGAGAGGGGAGACCAGATCCGGAGCGCACGAGACAGGAGAATAGAGGTTAAGGCACTGTGTAATACTTATTCGCCTAACCTGTGTGGATGACTAATTCCATAATCAGATTTATGTAATGAATAGTTAATTGCACATCAGCTCCTACTGGTTATGTACACAACATGTGACCCCCTTGAAGTTGTGGATTCATTTACACAAACATCAGCAGCACAGTTGCTGTGCAAACTGATGTCTGCGCTCCGCCGCCGTTATCATTAGCGGCAATGCTTTATGTAGCTGGAGGGCATAAATTTGTGTTCACACTGTGTTTCGAGGGAAAAACGTTCCAGTGACACTCAAATATTAAAATACACCCACAGGCATGCTAAAGCCTCAGTAGCAGAGTACTTTATGAGATGATTCTGCTTTAGAGGCCTTAGAGTAACCTGTTGATGAATTTCTGCATGCAGAAACTTGTTTGTAATTGATCGGCCTTGGCGTGGCATTGATAGGAACGAGAAAATAGTCCTATGTGTACACCTCGTAAATCTATGTCATGTCGCGTTGAATCTTCTCAAACTACATACACGTCCTTAGGGAACTGGTGAATGAGATGAGCGTCCACTGCTGAAAAGCTTGTTATTGGAGTCCATTTCTGTTCTGGGATTCCTTTTGGGCCCCTGTGATTACATTGTCTTAGCCCGCTGTGTTTGTGTGCGTGCCTGCCATTATATGTGTGTGTATTTCTGTCTGTGTGCGAGAATATGTGCCTCGCCAAATTTTCTGCTCTGAAAGTAGGCCCGAATAAGGGATCAGAATTCTTAAAACGAGTCTGGGCACATCTGGTTTTGATTGGCAGAGGGAAAAAAGGGTCCCTGTGTTCTAGGGACAGGCAGTAAAAGCCTGACCCAACCCAGTCTAGCCCAGCCCAGCACAGAACCAGCCAGCACAGGGGGGGGAAAAGTGCAGGACTCTCCCTTCACCCCTCCCTAGTTATTTTGATTTTTGGCCAATTCTCATAATCCCACAGTAAAGCCCCTGGCAGCAGTTTTTTATAAACAGTGCTCAGAGCTCTCCCATTCCTTCCATTTCAATATAAGAAAGTAGGAGCTGCCATGAGCCAGGTAGACCCAGAGCTCCATTACTTTTGGCGGCAACTCTTGTGTCTGGGATAATGATGCCCCGGGGGGTTGAGTGTGTGCCTGAATGTCTGTTTGCTCATCTTGCCACCTTAGTCGAAGTAGAAGGGAGGAAAATTGCTATGGGCAGGCAGTATATTGAACGCCCTTTCATGGCGGGTGCTAAAGTGGGTAATTCTTCCATCTGTTTGATGTTCCCGTTAAAGGTGGGGAGGTCTCAACGTAGCAGATGTGTAAAGGATGGGCACGCTGCAGATTGAGCACGACAGAACAGACACCTGCCCCCCCCCAATTTCCCTTCAGCCAAGCGTAACTGAGAGCAGTGGCAATTAAAAACTGTTGCCAGCATTCACAGCGACTACCTGAAGCCATTGTTTGCCTTGCCTACTCTCATCACGCTCATTATTGGGACCAGCATTTTCACCTGTGGCACATCACTGCGGTGCTGGTTTAGGAGATAGCCTGGCTGCCTTCTCCCCCAGTGGCTGCGGCTGAAAACAAGCCCTGTCACCTCATGAATCCAGCTCTAATTCAAATCAAGCGTGTGTGTTTAGCCTTCTGAACCTTCAGCCCTCTGCTTGGACATGGAGACAGCTAAACTCCAGCTACAGAGAGAATATCATGGCTTCTGTTATTGTGCCTTTAGTGCTGAAGGGACTATTTGCTGTCCTTATTAAGCAGGCTGACTGGTGACTGGGCAGCAAGCCTGGGTGTGTGGGTATTCTCTGTGTTCGTGGTACGGCTCAGTTTGGGCTGCGCATGTGTGTCTGAGAGAATGTGGAGGCAGGCAGGACGCCTAAGGCAGAGCACTGAAGCCAAAGAACGACTGGTGTTTCCACACATGCCGCAGATCTAGTGACCCTCACCAGCATAATGACTGTGGGGTTAATTCCCCGGGAGTGGCCCAGCAGTCAGAGGGAAGAAATGAGGAGGGCAATACAGTAGGCCCCTTGCAGCAGGCTATACAATGCTGCTGCAGCTCTTATTCTTCTATGTAACACAGAGTGATATGTTTCTACCCCATCCTTTCTGATGGGATTTAGCAAGCTGCCAATAATCCACTGGCACTGCAAGGAGCATTTCTTCCTCTTTCTTGCTGTTTCTCATTCTCATGGAATCCTAAACCTAAAAATAATTTCACCACAAATGGGTGAAAAGCGCAGAGGGAAGGGGGTTGTGTTTCCCCCCCCCCCCCCCCCCCCCCCCCTTTTTTTATCCCCAAATCATGGCTGAAATGTTTGAGAGAGGATTTTGCTGGCACTGAGCAAGAAGTGGAATTACACAGTGGCAATCTTGTACTCCATCGCTGAGGCGCAATAAGTCGAGGCAAAAATGCCCATTTCCCCACCGCATTAAGTGATTTGCAGGGCACCATCTGAGGAGGATTTGAGCACATGAGAAATCATCCATTTGCATGACATTTTCTTTCTCAAGAGGCAGAGGAATGTTAAGTGCCGTTACCGTTTTCTCCCAGACACTGTTTGGGAAATTGTTCTCATAAATAATGTTTTCAAATGAAACTGCAGTCATGCTGTACACAGGAATGTCCCTGAACAATACCTCTGAGGCCTTTTTAGCTCTGATTGTATCTTCGTGTATTTACTTTCCATAGCTGTAAATCATTAGTGCCGTGTCACTTTGCCAATAATGTCCACTAGTATTCAAAATGCACTAAGAATTGGAGGGGGGAAATGAAAGGCAGTGTAAAAAGAAAACCAAAAAAAACCCCCTAACAACCGTGCATTACATAGACACTCTGATTTCCAACAACACTCACCAAATCCACATTCCCATCTGCAGCAGCTACAGTTTGTTTTTTGTGTGTGTCGGGATTGTAAATGGATGTGAAGGGGGCCAGTTTGACTGTAATCTGGAGGGAGAAAGAGAGAGTGTGTGTGTGTGTGTGTGTGTGTGTGTGTGTGTGTGTGTGTGTGTGTGTGTGTGTGTGCGCGCGCACATGTAGGCAAGTGTGTGGAGAGCAATGGCTGCACTCCCCGTTGTTACATAATGATGAGATATTGAGTGTGTGACCTGGTACCACTTTATCTCTCCGTGCACAGATTGCATTCCATGATATAACGAGACAGATATTCTTAAATGGAAATCCTGGACAGGGTCGTGATTACCGCGATAAAACTTAAGGTCACACTTCACGTTATACAAGACAGCCTTGCATATATGCATATTAAGCTAGGGTGTTACTGCTATGGAGAACATACTGTAATCATGTGTCTCGAGGGTTTTTTTTTTTTTTTTTGGTTATTAAACAAGCCGACATTGCTCGTGCTCACAATAATAAAAAATTTTTAAAAATAAAACCCATCACTGTGCAATAAATTAACCAATAAATCGGTTAACAAAGAGCTCGCGGATCAGAGTCAACAAGTGCGATATGCACAAATTGGTGGATGGAGCTGCTGTGAAATGAATATATTCAATGTGGTCACATATCAAATGAGGTCAGCACAACTACTGGCACTGGTTGGGCATTAGCTTATAAAATGGGGACTTTAAGTAATTTACACATCGCACAGACAGCATGCAGGTTTAGCTTGTGCTGTGTGCAGAACACAGAAGCAACCATATGTAAAGTCTCAGGAGTCCTGCAAGTTTGTTGCTGATTAAAAGCCTTATTGTCATTAACTAGTCTGGGACATTTGGCCAAGGTCTTTGCTAGTTTTGGCACTATGGAAGCTTTTCCTTTCCAACCCAAAAAAGAAAAGATTAAGTCAATATTCTTTTCTAAAAATGTTTGTCTGCCAGTAATTCCTACATGAGGATTCTGTCAACATCAAAAGCCTGTGTGGGAAACCTTCTTTCAATTTAGCTTTTATGTTTAATGCATTGTTTGGGAGAGCAGCCGTGTTACTATTGTGCTAAATTTTTGAAGAGGTTTGATGACAACAGAATGAGTATGGTGCTGGCAAATGAGATATGAACATGGATGGAGAGGCACTGTGGCCGACATCATAATATGTAAAGTAAGTGTCAGCACAAACTACAGGCCCAGTTTTAAATACATTTCTTGGACTGATCAACAGCGAGACTGAGATGCTGCGACAACAATGCCATCGAGCAAAGAAACACAAAGTCTTCACACCAGACGGTGAATCATCTTAATTGATGCTAAACAAAGTAAACAGTGGGTTTTAATTATGCCTGAATGAAAATAGATAGAGACACACCGTGTGAGCTATACAGCTGGTACGAGACAAGAAGAATTATTGCAGAGAGATTTGTGGTGTTTTGTCTTGCATTCCTTCGGCGCCTTTGGAGGGCTGCTTTTGGTTTCAGGTCAGTGTGGTGGATGCTGAGGGGGGAGAGAGTCTGGGTTTCAGCATCTCGAGTCAGAAGCTGCACATGCCCTCAACTTTCCTCTGTTTCTGACTAGCTCCGTCTCAGTTTCCACTTTGAATTTCTCCTCTCTTTTTTTTTTTTTTTGTCTATGATCCACATTCTTCTTGCTGATGGCTTTGTATGCTTCATGCCGCAGCGGGAACCCAGCTGCACAGATCTGTTGCCCAGCTCGCAGTTTTTAGAACTTGCCTGGAGCAGCCACCCCTCCAGGACCACCGGCCCTGATGAAGAGCTGCAGAGCCTCCGTTTGGCAGCTATTCGACATGGGGCTTCTGTCCCCAGACACCTCGACCGCCTCCCCCTTCTCTCATCCTGAGTGTTCCTTTGAAACAAGGGAAAGCTGCCAGAAGGGGGAATCCATCATAGCTTTGGCCCAGGGCGTTAAATTTAACGTTAGCGCCCAAATGAAAAAACGTGCACAGCACAACAAGAGCGCTGTGATGTAGGGACCCTCTCTTCCTTTTCCTGCCGCCCATTGAAAAACTAGGAGAGGAGCACTCAGCCCACCCTTTCGTTCTGATTATCCATCACCCCGGAGCTTGTTGAAAAATCATTTACTGTACGCGAAGGTGATTGACGACTCCGAAACTGAGTCGGCATGCCTTTTTCATCAGTCCACCCCTGCAGACATAATACTTTCCCCCAGAGGACAGACATACACACAAACATATTCCCACCGCAATCTCAAATTGTTTCTGGAGATGTGACACTTAAAGTTCAAAGGAGGCCGGAGGGCTGTTGTAGGCAGAAAACATCACAGTTCTCAATAGTTAACACCCCTGGAGAAATGTTTTCCTTGTCACTCTTTGTCTGATTCTCTCTCAGAAATCCACACCTAACACACAGCGGTAAACTTGACCTGGAAAAGGACTGAGACCGAGGCTAAAGATAATTTTACTTACTTACTTTTTTTTTGTGCAAAGTGACAGCAGTACTGACCAGCGTTTAGCGGCATATCACTCTGGAGTAATTTAGCCGAAGACAGGGAAGATGCTGCCTGATGTAGTGGGGGCGCCGACATGTCAAGTAATCTCGATTTTTGCTATAACGTCTACTGGTGGGTACATTTTATGCAGATTAAGTGGAAACTTCTGGAGAATCCTTTCTAATCCACCATTCCTCCTGATCAAAGGGAACCAGATAGTTCTGACTTTCCCTTCCAACTATGTTTTTTTAAATATCGCTGCTCTACTGTAGATCTGTTCAAATACCCGCTTTGGCCCTCCGATTGCTGTCTGAGAAAGTGGGGGGCCAAGATAGGAAGAAGGAAATTGGACTTGGAAAATCTTTTGTGCAGTAGGTGCTTTTCCAAAGCTATTGTTTTCCTATTCTCATTAAGCACAAATACGCAGTCTGAAATCACAACTTTGCCTAACGAGGTTTTACAGTCTGTATAGAATACATCCTGCAACAGTCGTCAACTGTTGTAGCTAATAATGTTCTCACAACTGGTTATAGGTTGTTGTCCATGGTGCTTTTACATTATAGTTTATTGGAAGCAAAGCTTTCGATGGTCACTAGAGAACATTTAAAATGTAAACCCAAATGTCTACAGAGAAATTATGAATATAGGAATGATTAGATATGAATGAATGGATTTAAGTAAAAAAAAATAAAATAAACGGACAATTTTGTATATTATCCTAATACAACTTTCCATTGTATTAATTACTACAAACAACTAGAAGCATTGCAAGAGCATGAACCTCTGCCAAGGCAACTCGTTATCATACAATTAGCTTTTAAAGCAAAAGGTCAGAGATCCAAAGTAAGATCATATATTACAATCCACATATATGTTACCTATATGTTGTCAATACAAACAATGGCAGTGAGAAACAGTTTTTAAAGAATCAATGTGTTGACCTTGAAGGAGAGGTCAGAGGTCAAATGCAACGTTATATTTTAAGTCTTTGAGCGATACTTTCTATATGTTGATAATACACAACACTTGTAAAAATCATAGTTTCCACACTTTAAGGATTTTCATGAATTTGACCTTGAAGAGCTCGGTGCGCCACAAACCTACAAAGTTTGATCAGAATTCATTGAAAACCATTCACACTATTGTGTTTATACCAACCCCAAGATTGGAACTTGCTTGACATTATTTAAAATTAGCTCCACCCTGACCATCTTCCACCGTGAAATCCTTAACAGTACTGGTACTGCACAAAATGTCCAGGCCAATTATCTGCAGAAAAAAAATACTTTTTCATTCCTAAAAGTAAATTCTGTTGACAACTTAAGGAATTAGACATTTTTAAAGTGGGTGTTATTGCTTTTTGTTGATTACAACTTCCAGCACTGACGATAAACATTAGTTGTAGAGCCTACATTAGGAAATTAGTGTTTGATTTAATTTTCTGAATCTGTAAACAAAGCCAAACAATAAACAGTCCAAGATGAATTAAGTGTGGAAGTGTGATATGTTGCTGGCTGGCCCACCATCTGCTCGAGCTGATCAAAACAATTGACATGCGCGTTTTTACTGTGATGTTTTATTTAGAGGGCTTAGTCTCTGCGGGCTTCGTAAGCAGAAGGCACTGTGTTGCAATCAACATTCGCAAAGAGCTGAGACTTATTTAATGCAAGCTTGGAATGCCCCACACTATCACTGCCAGAAAGAAAAGGAAAAGCCGACTACAGTAGTGTCTGCTGCGACTGAGGGAGGCCCTCAAAGCCCACTCTTTGCTAGCTTAAATGTGATATTAGAGATGCACCCGTGGCTTTACTGAGCCTGTGTTTGAACGCCCTCCAGAAATACCGCGCTTTGTTGTAATATTTCATTGGAGGGACTGTAGCGATGAGAAAAAAAAGGAGGGGAATTGGGATCTCCAGGAAATAAAGATGTTTGATCATCATTTTAAATAATAGTGCATGGGGGGGATTTTGAAAGCATGTGAATGCGCTGTGAATCAAGCGCTGACACCTGCGAGGCAGTTTCTCCTCAAAGAAATGGACAGCTTTGTGTCACTGCCTGGCTTTCTCTTTTTCAGTTTTCATACATTTATCTTTCAGCAGTCTTAAGTTGCGCTAGAACAACAGTAATGCATTTTAATGACGTACACCTACTGGGTGATATTTTAAAATGGTACTCCCCTTCACGGGTCAGAGAAGACTAAAAGTAACCGATATGGATTGTAATTTTCCCGTCTCATCGTCTTAGCATGCATTAAAAGTGCTGAAGCGTAATGGTCTATGGGAGCTGCCATTGCCCTTTAACCAGTGTTGACAGGCTTGCTGGACAATTTATTTTCCCAGTATGAAATGTAAGTCTAAAATATCTGCACTAACAGGTCAGCTAGAATCTTCAGATACTGCAGATGATAAATGATAGGAAACAAACATGTCGTGTTTCCAGAAGGAAAAAGTGAAGGGAAAGTAAAGAGTATCTGAATTTGAACAATTTACTCTTTTAATGATGTTTACCAAAAACAGAGGTCATTAACTCCACTTCAGACTTGCTTGAAACTAGAGCTGGGCGATAGAACGATAACGATATGTATCGCGATATAACTTTTACTCGATAGAGAAATTAAGCTATCGCGATAGACCTCGCCGCTCTTGTCCTCTTAAATTAAAAAAAAATTAAAAAAATAAAAGTTTAGCCAATCCAAACTAAGTAGCGCAGCGCCGAACCAATCACAGCCGCAGCGTCACGTCGCGTGACTTGTTACGTACAGCACAAGTGCCAAGCCGCACGTGTGTTTGTTTGGGAAGCAGCCAGCGGGTAATGGAGCCAGCGCGTAATGGAGGAAATGAGTGTGCCGACTAGAAAAATCAACCGAGCGTGACCGAAGAGAAAACAGATGATGGTTTCAATGCCGGAGAGATTGTCGAACGGAAGAGCCATAGGAGTTCCGTTGTGTGAAGGTATTTCGGCTATTTCAAGTCTGACAAAAAACAGAGTAGCGTGCACTGTAAATTGTGCCGAAAGCAAGTCTGGAAATACAATAAACCGGTGCATGCATCACACTGTGCGCCACGTTATTGTTTCGGTGAAAAGAATTTCTACAATACTGTTAATTCTACTCTCTGCAGTGTTTAAATGCTTACATATACACACAGTTACTGTCCCTCCACACATACGACTCGGTTCTTCTTCTATGCCCCAGCTTTGTTTACTTTTTCCCACCGAGGCTTCTAGACTTCTGATTGGCCAACATTTCGGTACGGTTAGGAATCTAGCGCCACCTGCTGCTTTGGCATGTTCATAGCAGCGTTTTCCTTCATTTCTGCCTTTATGTGTGGACGGGATTATTTTTTAAAACGAAAACGGAAAATCTCCGTTTTCAAAAATACCCGTGCACGTGTGGACGTAGCCTCAGTCTCTGACTGGAAGCGCTAATTCGTCATTCGGCTTTTGTCAGACTAAAGTAACTGTTAAAACTGTTTGAAAAGCTCAGCTATACAACAAGGAGAGATTGAGAATTTCCTTTTAGTTCTCAGTTTATTTGATATTGACAAAAGTTAGTCAGTTTTGTCTGTTCTTCTGTAACACAAACTAAGATTTATTTTTACAATTAATATTTTGTTTCTAAGTGGAATTGACAATTTAGTCTGTTTTGTTTGTTCTATTTTGAAACTTAAACGCTTTAGCGGCTGCCTTTTGTGTAGTTTGCAATATTTGCCTTTATTTATCTGAAAAAGTCTCATGTTCCTTAAGTACATCTACCCTGTTGAACTTATTATAGGAAATAAATATTTAAATCAAAACAAGCTGCTGATTATTTCACATTTTACTTGTGAGCAACGGCACATTTAAATCTTACAAATATAGTTATTTGGCTTATATCGTGATAGATATCGTTATCGCCTGAAATGAAAAAAACATATCGTGATATGAAAAAATCTCATATCGCCCAGCTCTACTTGAAACCCTTTCATCTGTGCTCTCAAATTTGTTCATGGGGTTTGCTCTTCGGAGAACCATTTGCTTGTTTTTGAATAACACGATGAGGTCTTGTAGTGAGTCCTGTAAAACATGACATACAGTTACTGCTCCTCCCTCTAATTATTCTATCCACAGAGGTATAGTGACACTGATTACTCCCCAGCTGTTCACGTGTGTCTTTAAGTGGAAATAAAGCAAACTTTTTCCCAAGTTGTGTTTTCCATTGTGAATTAAAAACCAAGGAAGTAAACTTCTGGTGTTATTTCAGCATTTCTGCAGAAGTTGCTCTCACAGGGAGTCATGACAGAATATTGATGGCCCCCATCTCCCTAGTTCCCTCAATTTCTCCCCTTTTGCTAAAGAATCTACCCCCTAGCCAGCATTTCCTTTACCCTTATGATCCCAGCCGACACACCCTTCCCTCCCTGCAGGACAAAGAGTTCAAACCCCTGGCGGAGAGGAGCTGTCTGGCTCACTGTCAGCTGTCCTCCCTCACCCACGGGACTGCAGAGTTCAGATGTTAGACGTGAGGGTGGTGTGGGGTGATTGAATATAAAACCAGAATGGGGCAAAGGGATGCTGCTCTTCTGTGTGCGGTGGCTGTTAACATAAGTGAGTGGCTGTCACGCATTTTGTTAGCATCAACACTTTTCTTTGGGCAGGCCTGCGGAGAGGGATTGCTTGTCGCAGGGAGGAGATAGTTGTCAGAGCTGCGTTTGTGCCCCGAGGATGGCGACTAGCCCTTCTTCATTTCTAAAAGAAAGCGGCAGCGAGAGTAGGGGGAGGTGGGAGCGCGGGACAGCTTCTGGAGCAGACGGGTTCCTGCAGATCTGAGCAGTGAAGTGGGAAAAAAAGACACTTTTTATCAAAGCTTCACTTCAGACAGCACGGTTTTTTTTTTTCAGACTAGTCTTTTTTTTTTTCTTCTTTTTTTTTTTAAACACAGCACCCCATGGCCTAGGCACGAAAAAGATTGCCCACATCAGTGTTCGGGGGAAGCAGAGATAACGGGCAGATGAGAAACAGGGATGAAGTAGAGTCCATCAGCACATAAGGTGGAGATGGAGCGGGACTCCTTTTCTTTGTGAATGATGGGGAATCTGCCCCTTAATCACCTTAGCAAAGAGGAAGTCAACAAAATTAGTACCTTGCAGAGCAGAACATTGTAGTTACTCTGTGAAAGTGAGAGTGGCAGTCTAAAAACTCATTTTCAGGGCAGTAAATTACTGCACAGCTGATGCTGCACACTGTTCTGCTCTTTACAGCAAACATGATTTCCCGCCCTGCGTGTCCTAGCCATCTCCACATGCCTATAATCATATATAAGTAAAGAAATCGTCTTTCTTGAATGTGCAAAATGTGAGTTCCAAACCATGCAAGTTAAAGTCCTAATGTTGGAAATGCTACCTCTGCTATTGGTAATAGTTTGTAGTTTACAGGTAATTGTTTACTGAGCAGTTGACTCTGTATGATTGAATTTTAAAAACATGTTGCAAAGTTGAGTCTCAGCTCAAATAAGGCTTTTAAATTGCTGTGGAATAAACTTCTCTGTTGCAGTGCAGCATGAAAACTTTGCTTTGCTTTTATATCTGGCGCTCTACTTTCTAAGATGGCAATTCTCGAGCTTCCCTTAATGAGATGTGTTAACACCTCAGCATTTATAAATACCAACGTGGTTTCACGAGCATTAGCATAGTTTCCTGGTTTGTTCAGAGACCACCCTCACTAACACCTGATTCAAACCCAGTTATTTTGTTCTATGGGTAGGCCCGAAATATGACAGAAACCGCTCAGTTCACAAATGAGCTTTATGGTTTACTCCTAGTGGGCTTTCAAGAGGTAAAGAGTTCAAATTTGGATCAGAAGCTGATGAAGCTCGGTGGATTGTTTTGGTAATTGAATTATTGATTAAAAGCAATAGTGTCTGGACGCAGAGCTCTAAATGTTAACCTGTCCAGAAATACCTGGATGATACCTAATGATATTTGTTATGACTACATTAAAAGGGTATATTGTGAGTGTCGCTTGTGTTATTGAAAATATGGAGCATGGACAAAAGAACTCTGAATCTGTATCGCATTTTTCAATTCTGCAGCCTTGGTTCCTTGAATGTTCTCCTGGTGTTTGAAACAGAGCTTTCGGTGTCTTTGAGGTCAGAGTACGTGGCAAACAGACTTGTTTGTATGACATTTAGACTGACCAAGTCTGAAGGTAAAAGTGTTTATTGCTGTTGCAAACAGCCACACTTGCAGGCAATATGAGAAAGCTGCCACCACAAAGTGAGGTAAGGTGCGATAATCATTCAAATGGTGTGTGCTTTTTGAAAATCCTTCCTCACAGGCAGTCATATGAGAAAGGCTGTAATGTGTACATGCGAAATGGGACTGAAGTACTTGTGTCAAGAAGGAGAGAAAAGTTCAAATCATGCCTCTGCTTACCTGCCCAGTTGCTTCTGAGTTGAGCATAAATGTCAGTGTGATATTTTTATTTATTTATTTATTTTTGTCGTTGTCTTTAGATAGTTGCTAAAATAGCTTTACACAGCCTTTCCCAATTGGGATGTCAGAAAATAGTGTGAGGGAGGCTTTTAGACACCATAGAGAAAGCACTGTTCAGCACGCTGAAGCCTTTAATCTCTCGTACACTCCATTTCCCAGTTTTTCTCTAATTGTCTGTCATCTTTGCCTGTAAATTTTTACATATTTCTGTCTAGCCACCCATGGCGTTCTTTATCCTCCGCTTGCTTTGATGCTCCTCCCCACTTTTTATCTCCTTTCCTGCCTCATTCCCTTGGGCCCCATCTGTCTGAACTCTGTCCATTTCCACTGCTGACCTCATAAAGACGAAAGTAAGAGGATTCCACTCTCTACGGTGTCAAACAAAATCACACTGCAGTTCTATATAGGATAAAGAGCTTAGATATTAAATATATTACAGCTTCAAAAAAGCTCCCAAAACACTCTGTATATGATGTCTGACTTGTGGTCATAGGCCGTTGCTTGATTTATCCTTTCCCCATATACAGTGTCATTGTGACTCTTAGAAACAAAAAAAGCTCACGTGTCTTCATCAGTGCAAATTCAAATTCAAATTCAAATTTTATTTGTCACGTACACAGTCATACACAGTACGATATGTAGTGAAATGCTTGGACAACTGCTCGTGACCTAAAGAAAACAAAAAAGGAAAGGCTATGAATAAGATAGGAAATAAATATGAAAAATTAAAAAGGGTAAATTTAACTAGGAAGGAATAAAATATAAATTAAGGTTAAAAATGAAATAACTGTACAACACAAATTAGAATGAAGGGTAAATTTAACTGGGAAGAATAAGATAAAATATATAAATTAAAGTTGAAAATAAAATAACTGTACAACAAAATACACAATATAGAACTATATAAGAATGTATGAAGAAACACTCTGAAAGAACAATTAATTATTCATGAGGAAGCACAGCACTTTAAATGGCATTTTAAAAAAAAAAAAGGAAAAGAAACTTTATTTGCTTAAATGTGTCTCTTGAGCGTGATGCTCCTTTCTACTAAAAGGCTGATGCTATTTTTTCTCTCCCTGTGTTGTTGTTTCCTGATATAGTAGTTTAATGAAAAACCCAAAGACCAGGCCGATAATCCCTGACAACAACCAGGCAATCCCCGATTTGTAATGTTGGGCATGCTGCATTGTAAACAGATCCAGACAGCATGCCGAGGTAGCAAATGTCGAAAAGATCTATTAAGCCGCGCAAGGTCATAGCTCTGGAGAAGATTCTGTTTTTCCCCCACTTGTGCTGAATAACTGTACATTTAAAACTGAGTGATATTAATGGAAAAGTAACTTATGTTCGGTATGAGCAGATAAATTAGAC
The DNA here is from genome assembly GCF_057381915.1 of Diplotaxodon limnothrissa. Taxonomy (NCBI): domain Eukaryota; kingdom Metazoa; phylum Chordata; class Actinopteri; order Cichliformes; family Cichlidae; genus Diplotaxodon; species Diplotaxodon limnothrissa. The sequence goes on along the minus strand of NC_140602.1, from coordinate 18,958,583 downwards.
GAGAGCTGCATGCTAACATCATTTTCCCTCCTTTTTATAGACAGAAGTAAAACTAAACGTCTCATTTGTGCAGAGCCCAAGTATAATTCTGGTACTTTCCCTGCTGTCAAGAAGTCATTGTAGCAGCTCAGGATTGGATTTAGCTGAAAACCATTCGTCTCTGCTACTGTGACCCTCGGTTGAACTGTGTCTGCTGAGAAAATGCTTCTTCACCCAAAGTGTGCACCACAGATTATTTTCAGCAGCGACGCTGTCATTACGGGTTCAGTTTGATTTGTTTTTTATATTTTTTGGGGCTTTTTTAATGTTCACCTCTGCCAGGGAAATGTGAGCCAGTGCTGTTTCTTCATGTATGCATGTGTCCCGCCAGAAAACCCCATCGTGTCTGTTAGTGGTCTGACACTCTGACTCACTGAGAATCCGATATTGCTAAAGGAATGACTGTGACTACCCTGCTTAGTTTCCTGCTGCGCAAACACACACACAGTCAATCTCTTATTCTCTGTCTCCCTCACGCCCTCTCGTACATATAAATCCGAGCCAATCTCCTATTATTCATTTCCACTGCTCTTGTCATCTCTAAACCCCATCCTCCTTTGCACTTTAATTTTAACACCCTTCCCTCAGCATTTAGCATTTGTAATCAATGTTATTTATTGTGATAGAGATTAACTCAGCCTAATCGACGCAACCCACCCAGAGAGAAACTCTAAACGTGCCCGTCTTTATTAAGTGCCTCCTAATGAAAATTCACTGTTTAAGTTGATGATTGGAGCGACTCAATGAGCATACCACAGCGAAATAATGATTAGATTTTTTTTAAAGCAAGCTGGCATTGATTAGATCCTTAATGCCTATTGCATAACTGAGAGCTGCTGTTGGTGTACATACTAGTTATTGATTGGGAAATAAGAGAGCACAGGCGATGTTGGATCATTGTGCAGCAGAATAGCTGTCTGTTTTTATAATCGCGACATAGAGCGTGTCTTGTTAGAATCATAAAACCTGCTTTCTTAAAAATGTTTTTTTTATTTTATTTTATTCTTTAGCCAAAAAGTAAGAACCCACAAGGGACCAGTAAGAGAAGATTGTCACTCATGAGAAAGCTGGTAGGTAGGATTTTAGGATTTGAAAGCTTAGGCCAGATGAGTTTCCCAGGAAGATTGGAACACACTTTTGTACACACAAACACACAAGTACACACGCATAGGCAGACGTAAATACACATTTGTGTGCATAGACCACTTGAGCTCCTGGCTGACAGTGATTATAAACCTCTGGAATATCTCCCACGTGTGTCCTCACGCAGCTATCAAGGGCTGCACGCCGTGCGATCTAACCTCCTGATCCTTGGTCTGCCATTGCCATGGTAACAATCAGCAGTTACACCCCAACACCACCCCCACCACCACCTCATTCCTCCTTCCACTCCTACCACTCAGATGTGACTTGTCAGGGGCTATTCAGGATGTGGATTGCCAGGCCTCAAGCCCAGCATGTCTCCTGCAGAGGTAGAATAGAACCAATCAAGGAAATGGACTGGCTCCACCAGATGCCACTAATTGTAATTATTTCACTCAGGAACAATATGAAAAAGAAATTAACCTAGACGGGAAGCTCTCATTAATTCACTTTAACAGCAGAAGTATGTACTCTAATTTTGATTTCATTAAGGACTATTTGCAACAATTTTCTCGCCCCTTTAGTGTTATAGCCATCACTGAAACTTGGTTCAATGTCGATAAAGGAATAGATTTTTGTTTGAATGGATATGATTTAAAATACATGAATAGATTAAATAAGGCGGGCGGCGGGGTTGCTATATATGTTCATAACTCTATAAAATATAATGTTGTAACAACTATGTCTATGGCTATTGATGGAATTTTGGAATGTTTGACTATTGAGATTATGAATGAAAAAAAGAGAAATGTTATAATAAGTTGTATATATCGGACACCCAGTTCAAGTATTGACACTTTTAATGAATGGATAGAAAAAACGTTTGCTTCGGTGAACCAAAAATTACTAATTATCTGTGGTGATTTTAACATTGATTTGCTAAATCCAACAAGGTTAAAAGCCATTGATGACTTTACTGACACAATGTACAGCTTATCACTATATCCAACAATAACAAAGCCAAGCAGAATAACTTCACATAGCGCCACTATTATTGACAACATTTTTACTAATGTCATGGATTTCCAAATTAATAGTGGTCTGCTTGTCTGTGATATAACTGACCACTTACCAGTTTTTACTTTGTGTGACTGTGATTTAAAAAAAATAGATACCAAGATCATGATAGCAAAGCGAACAATAAATGAAGAAGCAATTCATGCCTTCAATTTCGATTTAGCACAACAAGATTGGAGTTCGGTGTATGAAGAGTCAGATGTGGACAAGGCTTATGATAATTTTCTAGATATTTTTACTATGTGGTACAATAAACATTGTCCTGTAAACGAACACATGACAAAGAAAAAAAAGATAAAAAGTCCTTGGCTCACAAAAGGAATTATTAATGCTTGCAAAAAGAAAAACAATCTGTATAAACAGTTTATCAAAGTAAAAACAAAAGAAGTGGAACAAAGATATAAAGCATATAGAAATAAATTGACTGATATTATAAGAACGAGCAAACAACTTTATTATAGAAGAAGATTATATGAAAATAAAAACAATATAAAAGGAACTTGGGATGTGTTAAACAACTTAATTAAACAAGGATCTTCTGGAACATCATATCCTGAATATTTTACTGATGCAAATGGTGAAAATCACAACATGAGTAATATTGTCGATGGGTTCAATAAATTCTTCATAAATGTTGGCCCTGAACTAGCAGCGGACATCCCGTGTCATAAAAATGAAAATATCAGTAATATAAAATCAAATCCCTTTTCACTGTTCCTCTCAGCTACAAATGAGCAAGAAGTAATAAATATCACATTAAAATGTAAAAGTAAGTCTTCAATGGATTATCATGACATAAATATGTCTGTAGTTAAACAGGTTATTCTGAATATTGCTAGTCCCTTAACATATATCTGTAATTTATCATTTCAGTCCGGTTGTTTTCCAAAAAAAATGAAAATTGCGAAAGTAATACCACTATATAAAAGTAATGACAAACACAGTTTTACCAATTATAGGCCTATTTCTCTACTGCCTCAATTCTCAAAAATTCTAGAAAAACTTTTTAATTCAAGATTAGAAAAATTCCTTGAAAAACATCAAATAATAAATGTTGGTCAGTATGGTTTCAGAACGCAAAGAACCACTTCAATGGCGATAATTGAGGCAGTAGAAGAAATTACTGATACACTGGATAAAAATAAATATGCAGTTGGTATTTTTGTTGACCTCAAAAAGGCCTTCGACACAATCAATCACTCAATTTTACTGGATAAATTGGAAAGATATGGTATTCGAGGGAAAGCTGGTAACTGGTTAAAAAGTTACCTAACAGGTCGGGAACAATATGTTAGCATAGGGCATTACCATTCAGAGAAACTTGGTATTACATGTGGTGTTCCCCAAGGGTCAGTGTTGGGACCAAAACTTTTCAATGTATACATAAATGATATTTTTGATGTTTCTCAAGTACTTAAACTCATACTGTTCGCAGATGACACCAACATATTTTTCAGTAGCGATGATTATACTGATCTTGTAATGACTGTAAACAGGGAGCTAAAATTAATAAAAAAATGGATGGACATAAATAAATTATCATTAAATATAAATAAAACTAAAGCAATGTTTTTTGGTAATTTAAAATATAATATAGAATTACCAATTATCATTGAAGGTGTACCAATTGATAATGTGAGTGAAAACAAATTTTTGGGAGTTATAATTGATAACAAAATTTCATGGAAACCCCACGTCAGACACATAAAAACCAAAATTTCCAGAAGCCTCGCAGTTTTGAACAAAGTGAAACAATTCCTTGATAAAGATGCACTTCGTACTCTGTACTGTACCCTGGTTCTTCCATATCTTACATATTGTGTGGAAGTGTGGGGAAATACATATAAAAATACAACTAATCCATTAGTCACAGTACAGAAACGAGCACTGCGTATTATTCACAAGGCTGGTTATCTAGATCATACTCACAAATTCTTTCTTCAGGCAAAGTTACTTAAATTCCAGGATCTGGTTAATTACAATACATCCATAATTTTGTATAAAGCTTTTACTAAACTTTTACCGGCAAATTTACAAACTAGATTTGAAATTCGAGAAAAGGTTTATAATGTGAGAGGCTTTGGAGAATTCAAATTACCCAGAACTCGAACAACCCGTAAAGGCTTTTGTGTGTCTGTATGTGGTGTGAAAATCTGGAACAGTCTGAGTTTACAATTGAAACAATGCAAAAATATTCATAGATTTAAATTTCTCTACAAACAGTTGGTCTGGTCACAGTATACTCAATGATGGGTTTTAGTGTGCTCTGTAATGTCTGTCCTCTTACCATTGCTGGTATGGATTCCAAAATAAAAAATAAAAAATAAAGTGTGCGTATGTATGTACATATATGTACTTGTGTGTGTAGATATATATGTATGTATATGTATGTGTGTCTGTTACTTGTAGTTATTACTGCCTGTTACCTGTGGTAATGCAATTTATAATTTATATATTCTGTATTCAGTTATGAAGGCTCTAATTGTTGGTTGCGAGCTGCCGCTTAGATGCTTGTATCTGCCCGGGGCTGTTGATGGGTCTGTATGCAATGATGGGCGTAGCTGCGGGAAGTTTATTGGTTTTTTTTGTTGATGAGTGAGTATAGGGGTGGGATTTAATAAGTTTTCTTCGTCCCACTCCTTTTTCAGGCAAGTTTTGTTTTTTGTTTTGTGTATTTTATGTTCAATATAGGTATTTGTTGTGCCTGAAAATGAATAAATAAATGAAATGAATGAATGAATTATTAGCATTACTTTCTTTGCGCTTTCATATGTGCATCTCTACAGCTACTTAGTTATTTTGTACCCCTTGATAACTGTGCATACTTCACTTTGCTTGAGTAATAAAAAAAAACGGCATTAATTCAGACAAGTTGTCTTTATGAGTCTGACGTTTACGTGGGTACCAAGAAAAGCTCCTGCTGATTACCGTTCATGCTGTAATCCCAGTGTTGCCAAATGTCACATGTTTCAAGTAAGACAATTGCTTTTAGTCTCTGTGTCACACTCTTCTGTCCAAATAAATCTTGCACCTAATATGAGGAAAGTTCAAATGCCCACCCTAATTAGATGATCTGCAAATGTAATTTTGCATAGACCAAAAGGCTTTCTCTGCATGTGGGACACAAAGTAGATTGGTCTTTTGCATGATTGCCAATTCAGCACTGGTCAATAAACAGCACATAAAGCACACAAGATGCAGTCTGTGTGCTTGGAGGGACTACATGCGCCTCTCCAAACTCAAAAAGCCCCTTTCATACATGTCGGGTTTTGTTTCATTAATTTTGGGCTGTTCATAAAATTTTTCAACTGCTGCATGTGGAAAGGTCTACAAAAACATAGTTTTTTTTCATGAAAAGGATTCTGTAATGTGTCGGATTGCTTTCCAATAATAAATATAAAAAACCAGGTTGTGACAAAAAAAACCCACATTCACAGTTGCTGAAGTTATGTTTCTTGCCTACAGCCTTTTGTAGAAATCTTTCCTCTGAATCTATTAAATCCATGTAGTGTACAGAATCTAAATGAGTCTCCAAAACGAGCGTGCGTGGATTCAAAAAATAATACTTTTTGTGAAGATATGTATTTGTCTTCACTTAGGGGATCTGTCACACAGTTACGCATCGGTCTCGAGCTTCATTCCAGCTTTAGGGGGCAATTTTATATCACTGTTTGTAAAAGTGCAATTCATTCACTAAACTCGGAAATAGTTTCCTTTCATGTCAAGATTTTTATCTCAGGTTTTTTTCTTTTTCTTAGGTTGTGTGCAGTTCTGACATTATTGTGCACATTGATCTTAATTATACGCGGAATGTGATTTCTCTAATAATTACAGTAACACAACAAATTAAAGAAACAGGTAACCAGAAAAACAAACTGCTGCTTCACTGTGCACTATTAACATTTAAAATGAGCATTATTAATTGTCTAGCCTCTCGGATGATATTACCCCGTTGGTTCCTCGCCCCTACAACCACCTCCTGCCCCTACAACCCACCAGTGCTGCTCAACTGTTAGCTGAAAATTGGCAACACTGTTTAATAGCAGCTGTGAAAAAAGAGGAAAAAAAACACTACAGGAGTCCATTTAACCGTGGCTAATTTCGTGATGCACTCCAGTTGCTTTTCATTGACTTATGGGAGCAAATGCAGAGTAGAGTAGACCTACAAAGTTGTTAGCAGCTAACAGGGGAACGTGCAGAAATGAATCACAACAATACCGTCTCCCTTTGACTCTGCCGTAGCAATGCCCCAGGAGACCATTATGTGCGCTCTGAAATGCGGAAAATTCATACGCGGGAGGGAAAGAAACCTTGCCGTGCTGAATGTTAAACTTTTTTTTTTTTTTTTGCAATAGCTGGGGAAGTTTCTGGGATCAGTTGCCCCTCTGCGGAGAGGGGAGGCTGTTCTTTTGGGAATGAAGAAAAGACTTTGATGTAGATTTACTTCCAAAGTGGTTGAACTTCTCATTCTGTTTTACCCACGTGTGTGTGTGTGTGTGTGTGTGTGTGTGTGTGTGTGTGTGTGTGTGCGTGTGTGTGTGTGTGTGTGTGCGCGCGCGCATCAAGTCATTAGAGAAACCATTTGTATATTAATCATTTAAGCTCTGCACTCCTCATGTCAAATGTTTCTTACTAGGTTATATCCTATCTTCCCTGAGGACCTTTTTGACAGTTAGTTACCACAGAACGAAAGCAGTACTGGCACGTACGCCTTCTGTAAATGATCAATTGATGTCATCCCTGCTTTGCAGGAAAAGCAAAACGATTTGTGCTACAATTATTAGGCTTCAAACGGTCATCTTTTCTTCTTCTTCTTTTGCGGTTGTTTGTGGGTGCCAGCTGGTGGATCTCACTCTGCAGGCTGTACTTTGCCAGTGTTAATCCACAAACTGTTGCATAAAATGCCGCAACTGTAAGCTGTGTTGTTTAGCCTTTATTGTTGCACAAATATATATTTTTTTCACCAATTTTGTTATCGGCAAGCGAGACAAAGAGACGGGGACACTGGCATGCCAGGCAGCCAGCTGCTCACACAGGGAGCATGTCTTTAATTATTTTAAAGATAGATGGGCTGATCGTGACATCAGCAACTTGGGCAGTTAAGCACCCTCTTTACTTTCCTCTGTTATTTAAATAATACTGTGCAAGAACAAAGACGCGGAGAGTCCCCTCATCTGACTGTACGATCCTTTTGATTTGGGTCTAATTGGGTGCACGTTAGCCTCTGGTATAACAGATACAACTAATTAGGCCCTTGCTCGTGTAATTAAAATGATGTAGCATGGCCAAGCTTCCAGCAGGGTATGTCTTTAACAAAAGTAATTAAGAAATTTATCACCTGGAAAGATCCTTTATCCATTTTTGTCTTCATATCAGGCCCATCTCTGTTTGTTTTCACATGACAAAGGCAAGTCTGTGCTTTGTCACCATCTTCTGCAGCTGAAAGGGGCTCTGTGGTGGAGTTGAAGGTGTGAAGAATTAGGTTTGATCCTGGGCGGCTGGCACTTATCAGGAGTGTTGTGATATGGGGAGCTCAGTAACCTCCTCTGAGATTCCGCTTCTTTTCCCTCACACTCTTTATATTCTCCACTCCTCCCTGCTTCCCTCCCGTACCATTAAGCCCTGCATTAAACATTCATATGGCACCTACAGTGTATTCAGAAGACACACTACATCCCTGCTGCTCTTCCTCCCTCTTCGCTCTGCCCTCTTCTTTTTCACCGTAACCCCCACTACCCCCGACTTCAGCTCCCCCCCACCCCCATATCAGTGAATTCCCACTAATAAGGATACTTAGAGTAAATCCTCACAACTCCCCGTTTCACAGCGGATTAGCGTTCTCACCCTTGGCGAAGAGAACAATTGGTTAAGAAGGGCAAAACAAAAAGAACTCCTTGTTGGTGATGTTCTGTTTGGATCCTTGAGCTTGTTTTCTGTCTTCCTCGCTCTCACGCTCTTCTTTCCTTCCTCTGGCCGAAACAAAGCGGTTACCCACTCCCTCCGTTTTCCCTTACCTCTTGCTCTGACTTTTCACTCCGCCTTGAACGCTCATCTCTCATTACCAGATTTGCCATCACTGCACATGTGCCCCTCTGACCACTTATGGATTTGTTTTCCATTAATACATTTCTAAGTCTGACTAAAGCTAATGACGTCCTTCAGACTGAGCTCAGTCTAACAAATGATACTAGTAATTTCTGCTCAAGTGAATATAAGTTCCCCGAGGACAAAAACACAACTCCCCGACTCTTTTTATGTGCACTTTCCTCACTTTAAAAAAGAGAAAACAACGATAGAAGAGACAACAAAGTTCATGTAAATGATAAATAGAGTTGACGCAGGAGTTTATCCCTCTCTGTCTAAACCTACTCTATCACATGTAGAAACGAGGCAGCGAGCACTAGCCCCACCGGAGCCTTCTAGCAATTAGGCAAGTGCCAGAAAAACACATTAATCTAGCTGTTATATCTAGCCTTGTTAATTTATAGTTGGGTTGTGGAAGCTCACTCATTAATTGGCTGTGTTGGATGACACACAGCGAAATTACATTTGCATAGATCATTTTTAAATTGCCACCCAACATCCAGCTGGGAGCAATGCTGAGAATAAACCCTCTGGTTTTAAATGTTTGCTTGCTTGATGGCAGTTTAGTGATGAGAGAACACGGAGGAAAGGTGTCTGAGAGAGGTCTGTGTGAGCTGTTTTTTTTTTTGTTTTTTTTTTTTAAAGCTGTGGTAGCCATCTCGCCCATGCCTCCATACAAGCGGAGAAATTGGCTGTACTCAGCAGACCAGGACGAAGATAGCGAGCAGTGGTAGTGGCGATGAGGTGGGGAAGGCAGAGGGGGTGGCAGAATGGGCACCCATGCAGGAGGGGAGAGTCAATTCCAAAAGGACTGTTGAGTTTCTTTCCAAAAATTGAATCGTCAATTTCCATTCAGCTGACCACTCTGCAGGATTGGAAATGAATGAGTGTCAAAGCAGTGGTTGTCCTGGAAATAGAGGTTAGCCCTGAAGTGAAATTCAACGACGACAGCGTGGGGAGGTCGGGAGGGAGGAGTGGATAAGTGGTAGAGGAGAAAGAAAGGTGGACTGGAATCAAAAGTGAAATTGAACACGGGGCCTGACCTTGCTGTGCTCCCTCTCGCGATGGCCTGGGTGATAATTCCTCTGGCTTGAGCTGCGCAGACTGGCAGCTTTGGTGTGACCGAGTCTGAAAGAAGGGACGGCTGTAATTATCGGCAGAAGGCTCAGGAGATAACGAGTCTGAAATGCAGGCTTCCACTGGCAGACATCAGTGCTATCTCATGCCCAACACTTGTCATGGCCGGTGCATCCGAGCACGTGTGCAGAGGTGTCTGTACCTTTTTATGTGAGGCTGCTGTATGCATCTTTGTTAGCCCCCCGCCAGCAGAAACCTGCAAGGACCCCCCACACCCACACACTGTCTGGATGTGACAGAATGTCAGCGCTCTCACCTGACATGAAAGACGCAGTGACACCTTTAGAGATGAGGTGCAGATGTTATCGCTGACATGCCTCAGCTACGCCACACGACTGGCCCATAATGCCACCTTGCTGCTTATCAGGCCATCTGCAAGTTGATTAAAGCAGCTTATTTTTAGACGGTGGGGGACTAATTCCCTCTGACCTTTGTGCCTCTGCATTTGATTAGAAATGGCAATCACACGAGGTCTGAGCAATTAATCATGAAGAAAAAGATTCCAAAATGAAATATAATCAGGTGAGAAACCACAGATATGGATCGCATTACACCTAAACCTTCAGCAGCGGTGGAAGACATATACAAATACTTTAAGTAAAAAACAAAACAATAATACAACAATGTACCATCACTCAAATACTAAAAATGCTTCAATAACAGCTCTATGTTAAACCCTAAACCCTTTGACAGTATTCACAGTTAAATTTTTAAGGGAACTGCATTACATTTGTTACTTTTACAAGTAAAAGTATATCATTTGGTAAACTGAGTCGGACTGTTGCAGAATGAATAATTTCACAAGTATTAAATATATATTGTTTCTTATCCATTATCTTTCCAGTTGGTCAAGGTCCAGCTTCTTTTAGTGAGCACTTTAATCATTCACAATAAAAACACTGGCACTCTTTAGTTTCTGTTTGAAAAATTTGGCTTAACCTCGGAAGAGGATTAGTGCCACATCGCTGTTGTAGAAATATGAAAAATTATACTTTTTGTCAGAGCGATTTGATCCTAATTGATCTGCAGTGAAAAGAAATACAAGTGCATGTGTACGCAACAGGCCACTGGGAATGCAAATCACTGTTTTCATGATCAGTTAATCTCCTGAAAATCCAGTTAATTATTTGATTGTTTTGTTTGTCGTTTCTCCCAGTTTATCCAAATTTTCAATTGCCCCATGTGATGTGTTCAATTTACTGTGTGACCTCGAGTCCAGAACCTCATACTTATAATTTGCAGTGATATAAACCAGAAAAAAATGCAGCCTGTCATTCAGCAATTGAGAGACCTGGTGTGCTCAGGGTGATAAGCAGGGGCAGCATTGTGGCACGGGGTTAGCACTGTCGCCTCACAGCAAACTGGATTCGACTCCACCATCTGAATGGGGCCTTTCTGTCTGGAGTGTGCATGTTCTCCCCATCTCTGGATTCTCTCTGTGTACTCCAGGGTCCACCCACAGTCCAAAGTTAGGGGGGTTTAGGTTAACTGGTGATTCTAAATTGCGGGTAGGAGTGGATGGTGTGAATGGCTGTCTGCGTTAGCCCTGCGACAAACAGGCGACCTGTCCAGGTTGTATCCCACCTCTCGCCCTATGGCACCTGGGCTAGGCTCCAGCCCCACCACCCCACCAGAGACCTGCCATCTTCAGAAGTTTTCTGATGACTCTGCGGTGGTTGGATGCATCAGCAGGGATGATGAGACAGAGTACCGGGCTGTGGTCGACTCCTTTGTCACGTGGTGTGAGCAGAATCATCTGCAGCTCAACGTGGCAAAGACCAAGGAACTGATCGTGGACTTCAGGAAGACCAGGAAACACTTGACCCCTGTTTCAATCCAGGGGGTCAGTGTTGACATTGTGGAGGACTATAAATACCTTGGAGTACACATTGACAATAAACTGGACTGGGCTAAAAACACCACAGCACTTTACAGGAAGGGCCAGAGTCGTCTCTATTTTTTGAGGCGACTGAGGTCCTTCAACATCTGCCAGAAAATGCTGAGGATTTTCTATGAGTCTGTTGTGGCCAGTGCGATCCTCTATGCTGTTGCATGCTGGGGGAGCAGGCTGAGGGTCGCAGATGCCAACAGACTTAATAAACTGATCCGTAAGGCCAGCAATGTTGTGGGGATGGAGCTGGACTCCCTCAAGGTGGTGTCGGAGAGGCGGATGCTGTCCAAGATAAAGACAATGTTGGATAACACCTCCCACCCACTCCATGACATGTTGGTCAGTCACAGGAGCACGTTCAGTGAGAGACTGAGATTACCGAAAAGCACCACTGAACGACACAGGAAATCATTCCTGCCTATGGCCATCTCCCTGTACAACGCATCCACTTAACACACTGTTTGCTGCTACAGCTACACATGTTTCTTTTCCAAATATTTATTTATAAGTGACTTATGTATGTATGTATGTATGTATGTATGTATGTATATATATGTATATATTGTACTATTCTTAGTTAGCGTATTGTCTGTCTTGTCTTAATGTTGGTTTAAAATGGAGCACTGTAACAAAAAATAATTTCCCCCAGGGATCAATAAAGTATTCTGATTCTGATTCTGATATCCTGATATCCTGATGGATGGATGCAGCAGTTGTTTAGCATTTAGAGTTCAGCATTCTTATTGTATGACTGGCTTAAATGATGTGCTAATTGCTTTAATGTTAAAAGGTTAATAATTAAAATGAGTTTTCCATTGAAATTAAGTCTGTATTTGTATCCAAAAACAAAAAGTGCCTCAGTGGCTTGTAACACTGCGTATCCTTAAACCGAAGTTTCAAGTGAACAAAAAGAAGGAAACCTATATTTTCTAATTAGTTTGTTGTTTAATTGCTTCAGCACCACCAGCTCACTCCCATTCCTTAATTGTTTATCTTTCTCCTTCAGAGTCACATACAAAATTACAGTCTTTCTCTCACAGTTGGGCAAACAAACACCCCTCTACTTCTCAGATAGACTTAACGCTCTGGTAGTAGCAGGGACACAGCAACGGGAGGGTGTGTGTGTGTGTTCGGGAGGGGGGGGCTCTGAATGAAAGTAGCACTGATCATCTCTATGATTTCAAACTTAATTAACCTGGGCATTGCGACACACACACACACACACACACACACACACACACACACACACACACACACACACACACATCATCATCATCATCTGGCCCATCAGCAGTGGATGATCACTATCTCCTCTCAGATCAACTGTGATGGCAGGAAGAGAAAGAAGAGAGAAAAAGGGCAAGACAAGACTGAGACTCTGTCATCCCACCAGCATCAAATACCTTAACCCGCTATTAAAGACCGATTCAAGCAATTCACAACCTGGGTCTTTTCATAGCTGTTGATGTGATTTCTATTGGGTATGACACTGTTGTACTTACCAGTTCATTTACTGAGATCTGGGTAGATGATGACATCAGTCAAATTTGTCAGACTGAATAGGAAGAAGCATTGAGAGGACCAGACAAATTGAAAACGGTTAGCAAAGCCACCTTATTTGGGAGGTAAAATTGAAAGTGAATAATGTACTGGAGCATGAATGATTCCTCACTGCAAAGGAAGAAATTTACTCTGCTATCGTGAGTCAAAGTTGAGTTGGGAAATTATAAACTGGACTGAAGATGTGGTTAATTATTTTATATTTGTTTACTTCCAGATCAGTTGGGGTAACTTGGGGTTTGCTTGAAACCTCTAACTGTCCCTTCATACTTCCTGCCTCACTGAATGTTATGCAGTAATATTTGTGGCTCCAGCTAACAATTATTTTCTTTCTTCAATTAATTCAGAAGTGATTATTTAATTAACTGTTTGGACCATAAAACTTAAGAAGCCTAAGAACCCAAAGTGATGTAGATTGCTTCGTCTAGCCAACAGCCAAAAATCCAAAGATGTTCAGTTTATCACAGTCCTGCCGAAGTTAGAAATTATATATATATATGATCCAATGTTAACCTGTATATGATCCCCTCAGAAAACTGAAAAAACTGGAACACAGTCTGTTGTGTACACACATGCGCTTTAGAGCACAATTCAGAAGAAGTTATAAAAATATAATTTGGCTAACTAACTGCTGCTCTCAGCAAAACAAAACCTCACTTGCCCCCTGCTCATGCCCTCCCCAGAGACCTGACTCAGACCGTCTGGCTGTCTGTCTGAGCTTTGAGAACACGGAAGTGCAGACTCAACCATTACCACAGTCAAACGAGGGAGGTTTGTGTACCCACAAGGGCCTGTGCAAAATTCCCAAAACTAACCATGAATATAAAAATACCTCAGCTTTGCTGCTTCTCATGCGAAGCAGTAGAGAAAGAGCCCAAGACAGCAGATTGATTGGTGACAGGGCACTCTCTTTCTTTCAGTTCTTCTCTCTTCCTTCCTTTTTAAGTTATTCCTCTTTTTTTTTTTTTTTTTTAATCTTTGTCTCACAGCCTAAAAAAAATCCCCTCTTTTTTTAAATGTTTTTTTTATTTATTTTTTTGTCCTCTCATTTAATGTCAAAAATGGACTGCATTTATATAGTGCTTTTTGGGGGGTCTCTTTCAACTGCCATAAAGTAATTTCATATAATTAGCCACTTCACCCAGTCATAGATTACGTATCCTGTAGCTACGGTACATTTTTTACCACATACTCGCACACCAGTGATACATTAGGTGTACTTCTGAAGTTCATTATCTTGCCGAAGGACCTTCTGACATGCAAACTTGAGGAGCTCGGTACTGAACCACCAACTTTCCAATTAGTGAGCATCCCAGTCTACCTGTGGAGCTGTCCTTCATATCTTTCTGTGTCTCCTTTCCTCAATTGTCCTGTCTGTGTGGTCATCTCATTTAAGTCGGTGACATTTGATGTGAAGTGGCGCAGGCCCGAGAGCTTATAGACACTGACTCATAAAAACACACATGTGCACTTGACTTGATGTGCAGGGAAAGGTCAGACCCACTCTCAGAGGGCCTAATCACCCACTCTCATTGAGTGGCCTGCTCGCTCAGTCACACTTGATTGTGTGCGTGTGTGCTTGCGTGTGTGTGTGTGTGTGTTTGTGAGGATAGTGTGGTCAGGGTGTGACTTGGTGTATGTAGGCAAGCGAGTGAGAGTGAGTGGGATAGATCATGCCTCAAGAGTGTGGCGGTTTGTGTGCAAAAGTGTGCTTTCCCTACTTCTGAACGTACGATCAGCAGATGACCGTTTTGGGTCGGGTGACAGACACACATGAACTTGTGCATGCAAATACACGCGCCATCCTCTTGCCCCAAACATGTGGTGCAATCAGCAGCCTTATCGTGGGAGCTGTGGGGCAGTAACAGGCTCATTAACTTCTCCCTGAGCCTTTTTTAGAGAGGGAATTGGCCAAGACGAGTGGGCCACACTCGTCTTTACCCCCTCTCAGTCTATTTGTGACATTTGCAGTAAGTGATTGTGCGTGCGCGTAGGTGTCACGCTCATTTTTATTCTAGCCCATAGTCCCTTATGTTTCTGTGCTTATTCCACCATTAGTGGACCTTCAGAGCTGCCCATTGCTTAAAACAGAAGCTAGCAGAGCAGGGCAGCGGGGATTAAGTATTAAAGAGCCTCAGCTGCTCTGGGGCTCCTGTAGCTCAGCGTTCGGCCACTGCGGCCTGATAATGGTGTTTGTTTAGCCATTAGTCAAGCCCTGCTTAGCAGCTCTCTCCCCTCTGGCTGCAGCAGCTCTGATAGATGATGGATGAAGATTACAGGGGTTGGCGGATTGAGGAATGAGTGTCGTGGAGTGGTTTCAATAGCATCAAGAACATTCGGTGGAAGTGCATGCATTGAGGAGTTGATCTCAATGACAAATTGATTTTAAATCGGAAATTGTAATTTGAAACGATGAATATGACAAATGGTAAAGTTACGTTTTTTAACGCGGTCATGTTGTGTAATAGCTGCTGTATGTGTGATTGTCATATGCACATTTAAGAAACTGATAAATGTTGCAAGCTTTTTATGTGTTGTGGTTCCCCTTCTTGCATTAAAAGATAAGAGCAAGTAATATTTTGATGATATCTTTAATGAGGTGCCCGAAACGCCTCACCTCCTAAGCACGGTGTTTCACGAACCTCATTAAGCACCAGAGCCATGTCCTGCCGGAAAGAGGCCTGGGCAGAATCAGGACACACTAGAGAGATTATATCTATTGACTAGCTCGGGAACTGGCTCGGTGTCCCCCTGGATGAGCTGGAGGAGTTTCTTGTGGAGAAGGTGTCAGTGAAAGGATAGATGGGCCTGTTTTAAATCTATTAGAACTGGTGCTTGGTTTTTGTTTTTTGTTTTTTTGTTTTTTTAAATCATATTGCAAATCAAATTGCTCTTGCAGTCTCTCAAGTATCGCATGCAATTTTTTTCCAAATCACTGCGCCATACTAAGAAGGAGCAGAACTAGTCCAAGCAAATGTGTTTGTGCGTGTGTTTCATTCGTGAGAAAAAGAGGCTGTTAGATGGTGCCCTTGTGTTATGAGTTGAGGTTTTGTGTCGAGGCACATACAGTTTATCAGACACTACCCTTCCTGTGATTAGTTCCCTTCTTCGGACTAATTAAAAAGTAGCCCAGTCTATTTCCTTTTGCACCATCAGCGGAAAGTACTCCTTCTCACTGAAAGCTATTTAATTTTATGAGGTATTTCTTGCAGCTAATTTAGCCATTACCTTTTAAGCTCTAAACGTGACCTTTTCTCCATATGCTGAACAGCGCTTGCTAATCTTTGGGCCATTACCTGATAGCTGTTAGTCATTACTAAGAGCTAGAATCTTACTGGGCCTCAGCCAACGCTTATATCCCCACCATCACAATGCTCAAGTCACCATCCACACTCTGACTCATCCTGACAAGTGACAGGCACCTGCCAGCTCGCACAAAGGGGCTATTGAGACTCAGTCAGTAACGTGTGTGATTGCCCTCCCTCTGTTCCGGTCCTCCTTCCTTTCCATTCTGCTTTCTTTGCTGAAGTTACTAGAGCTTGTGCTCTATTCATACGTTACCATGTCTCTGTTTAAAGGATTGCATTTTTGGGAATACGCATTTGTTTTCTTTCTAAGAGTGAGTTAAGAAGATTGCATCAAACTCGTCCAGAGGGAGAAATACACCTACTGGCACTTCTAAAATGCAAAAGTTACCATGTTGTATCTTTTTTTCTTCTTAAATGCTTACGCACAGAAACAGAAACCACTCATGTGGTTTGGTGGAAACTGCTCAGCTGAACTATTTCTTGGCAAACATAAACGCCTTGTGGAAAGATTCCTCATGTCTTGTCTTCACTGTCAGCTTTCATAATTTCTTTAATGTCATGTAAGCAAGGAAACTGGTTTCTGTAATTGGGTGGGCAAAGAAAGCCGATCTCCCTGATCTCCCTGCATGGGTTATTGCGTTTTTAATCAGCCTTTTATTAGTACACATGTAGAGGGGGGGAAAATCAGGGAGAGAAAGTGAAAGGCAGAGTGGCTAGATAAAAAGGCGCATCATTACATGGAGAGTTTTTAAATTATTCCATCCCAGTTCTGACTCAAACTGAAACTCAGAGTATCATCTATTAATTTACACGAGTTGGTTTCCACTCCTGAACCACTGAATGTTTAATTCACACACATTTACACTAAGGCTGTTTGCCTGTCTTCTCACTATGGCGTCTGCTACCAGATAAAATCAGTAAGGAACATCTTCTATTGCTCATCGCTTATGAAATAAGTCTGATAATGCCCAGACATTTAGTCAGTGAGCAGTTGCACCAGCATTCACAGTATTATGTATGTGTAGATTCGCAGTCATACGGTTCGTGTAGTCTTGAGAGGCTGAAAAAAGAAGGCAGCTGGACTACTTTAGGTCTGGAGTTCAATATGCAGTTGGTGGAGAGTCTCAGGTATTTAACCTGTGGTGTGGGTTGTCCCTTTTGGGGGATGGTGATGGGAAAAAGAACCACAAAACCTAAAAATTCCATGTCTCAACCAAGGCATGTCATTGTACTGAGCTGGTCAGCAACTTAAAGGCTGTGTAGGAAAGGGTTATATTGAATACACTAAATGAACAGAGAGACAGCTGTTAAGTACCTTATTTATCAATGAAGTTAACAGAAAATGGCATATTCATAAATGGTATAAACAAGTTTTCTTTTTAATATACATATCTTTTAATAAAGTGCATTTTGATGTTTCACTGGGTAACCATGAGGCTTTAGCATTTGTGCTAACACCACACAGACATAAGTCCTAGATTGTGGGTTTATTAGCGTTCAACCGTAAAGTTATATCTTAATGTCCACTACTACACAGGTTTCTTGTTCCTATACATGGGAAGGCAAGCAAATCAGAGACTATAAGATCAGTGTTCTCCTTGAAACAAAACGAAAGCTGGGCACTGAGACTAAACCACATTACAAGATACCTTCATGGCTCATTGGCGTTTATGCTGGGGAAGTGAAATCATTATAACCAATAAGCTGTGTAATGGATTCCTTCCCAGCAGTCAGTCTGCCTGCCTGACTTCTTAATTGTCACTGTATGTGTGTCAGTATGTGAGTGTGAGCTGTTCTTTATATGTAAGTGCAAGGTGATTGTGGTCCTGGACCAGGGGATCACCTCAGGGTGGTGCACGGATTAGAGAAGCTGCCCTTCAACCCACGGAAGCAGGGATTTAACTTTCTGTGTGTGAGAGCAAGCTTCCGACGCGCTGAAATGCCCTTGAGCAATACACCGAGTTATTACCTGTTCTGAAAAAAGGAGTCTGGCCTCTGACAGAAGATGGTGAAATAAAAAATTCCCCGCAGCTAAGCAGTTGTTGAGTCAAAAGGAAATGAGGGTCAGCGCTGACACAGTGAGTGGATTGTTTGTGTAGTAGACTGACGAAACATTGGACTCGTTTTCTGATCTGTTGGTATATTATTCATCAAAACTATGTCAATAAAAACAAGACTAGAATATTAATTGACTGACGGATAATGAAAATATTTTAGAGTTTCAACTGTGGGTGTAGAAATACAATGCACGATACAGTACAGTTGGGACGCTTTATAAAGTTTAAATAAAAACAATATGGAATGATTTGCAACCCCATATATTATTCACACAGAAAGCACCAAGCTGGTAAACTGAGAAAATGTACCATGTGGGGGAAAAAAACCAGCATCTGGAGGAAGGTTTTGCATCTAATAAGGTTAACTGGCAACAGGTCAGTAACATGATTGTGTATAAAAAGAGCATCTTAGAGAGGCAGAATTTCTCAGAAGTAAAGATGAGCAGATGTTTTGCAAAAATCTGCATCTATAAATTGTGGAACAATTCTGTGATCTTTGGACTCCCAGGGAGCACTGAATTACAAACAGGCACGTTTGTATCATGGAAATCACTGCATGGGCTCGGAAACACTTCCAGAAACCATTGTCTACAAACATAGTTCACTGTGCCATCCACGATTTTAGGCTAAAGTTTTGTCACGCAAAGAAGAAACCATAAATGAACATGAACTAGAAACATCTTCAATGGGACAAAACTAAATTAAAATGGATTGAGGCAAAGTGGAAATTTTAATGTCTTTTTGGGAAAAAAAATGGATGTAATGTCCTCTAGACTAAAACGGAGAGGGAACATCCAGCTTGATGCCTCAAAAGCCTGCATCTCTGATGGTATGGGGGGTACATTAGTGGAACTGGCAGCCTGTACATCACGGTGTATGAAAGGTGTATAAGCAGATTAGAGCAACACAAGCACCCATTGACTTTTGACCTTGCATATTTCAGCAAGACAATGCTGAATGACACATGTCTCTATTATAAGATCATGGCTACATAGTGGAACTGTCCAGGAGCTGAATTGGCCCTCCTGGAGTCCAGACATTTGACCAGTTGACAACATTTGGACTATCATGAAACAAACAACACGAAAAAGACGACCCAGGACTCGAGTATCGAGAATTCCATATCAGACAGGAATGGAATAAGAGTCCTCTCCCAAAAATCCAGCAACTGGTCTCAGTTCCCATATGTTTCCAGACTGTAATTAAAAGAATAGAGGATGTTACACAGTGCTAAACTTTTTAATATTAAAATATAGGTTTATTATTTCCCAAAAATTGCATTTGTTTTGGGTTCGGGTATGCTTGTCTGCACCCTACAGCTGTTAGTATGCATTAGTAAATGTCTGGATGTGGCCGCAATGGCAGTCGGAAGAGGCACTGGCTCCTGAAAGTACCTTTTCTCTGCCAGGCCAGGCTGTTTAATCAAGTTTCCCGCATCTGCCAGCTGTGTCCACACTGCAAACAGCCACTCTGTCCCACTGGAGAGTTGCAGCATCCAGCTGGGGTTGGGGAGGCCAGTTAGCATTGGGAGATTAGCCCAAGCTGCTGTTGGCCAGACAGAAGAGGTTGAATTTCTGTGTTTGTTTGAGAGACAAACAGAGATTGAGAGATTACAAGAGACACAGAGGTCAGCTGCCGGGCGGTATGAGGCAGAGAAGCCTGGTAGTGAGTGAGTGAGTGTGTGTGTGTATGTGTCGCTGAACACAAGCACATTTAAATGTGTACTCTGCTCAAGTAGTTTGTGTGTGCAAGCCTGTGGTTTTGCGCTCTTGCTGCTCAAGTGTCCAGCTGGCAGAAGGGAGATAGCAGGAGCCTTGAAAATGGTGACGGAGCGGTAAACAGACACACAAACAGTCTATCAGTCCTAATGAGGAAAACTGCTGGGCCTAAAAGGATCGTGTGCATGTGTGCACGCAGGTTATGCTCGCACCGGCTGACTCATGGTCATACATCATAACAGACAAACATACACAAGAGGACAGATGCATGTAGACACACACGTACACACAGGCAGAAACCCAGAGATGTGAGAATTGGGGCACATACGGTCTAATAAGAGAGCAACGTGTGATACACACACTCTTGGGTCATGGGCCAACTTTAAAGGTGTTAGCAAATTTAGGCCAGAGCAGCTGGATCCCGCTAAAATGGACCAGCCCCATCAACCCCACCCCCTCTGTGCCTGGTGCCCTGAATACAATGGCTGGGCTGGCTGCTTTTGGTGAGCATGGTTTTCCCAGTCAGTCAAATTGAAATAAATGAACTGCCAGCCCTGACGGCAGGGTAATTGTTCATATGGAAATTGGATTACCATCGTCACACCAGCCCTCCTTTACAACTTGTGAAACAATTTTACTCCGAGCATGGGACAAGACTTTTTGCATGTCAAAAAAGGAAGTGGTGGGGGAATGGAAGACATGCAGAGAAAGAGTTCTCCACACTCTCCCGCTTCATGTTTCATCTTTTAACAATGCTTCTGTTCTGCCTGTGGTTTCCTTGGTGGTGGCAGGAAAATAAAGGACAAGGATCCACCCCTCAGTTCCAGTTCCTTGTCATGGCTCTCAACCTGGGTTGTTGTATCTCCTTGGGCTCATTTTATCATGCTTTTTCAGCATGCTACATGTTGTTAGAGACATGGTAAGGTTTGAATCAGAGCATTAACCCCGCGTTCACCTCTCTTTACCCGGGGTCGACTTCTCTGGGGACAGGCTGCTAATTTAATCGTACTTCACTTATATCAGTGTATAACAGGGAAAGTGGTTTCACATCAGTGTCAGAGCTGTCAAAGGCAGCTCTCCAGTAAAGAAAGTGCTGAATATGAATGATCGCAGTATGGGGTGATATCCTGTTAGATTTTCTGGGTAGGGTGTCTGTTTAAGGGCGAGGGGACTCATGCCGCTTCAAAACTTGCCGGGTCAGCAGTTATGTAACCGTTTGTGCATCTGATCTAATCTAATCATCAGAGACATATTTCTCCAGAATTTCAATTCTGCTATCTCCTTCCTGATCTTTTGCTCCCTTACCACGACACACTTGCAGACTTCCTCCTTAGGATTGGCCAAGAGGCGTGTTGACTGCCATGCTGGGTTTTAGTGCCCCTGTGTCAAAGAAACACAGCATGGCAGTTTGAAGAGAAGAGTGTCTTTGTGTGGTCTGAGCAGGATTACCTCGTCAGCACTTCAAGCTGAGCTGGTTTCATGTATTGGGGCTTGCACATGTATCTCTAAGCCTGTGGATTTGTGTGTGTGTAGGGTGCACACACCTTCCATTTTTCAATTTAATATCTTTCATTTTTCCAGACATGGCCTACCTTATGGAGGAAGGGTGGAAGAAATGGTTCTGTATTTGTCAATAAAAGGTGTGTGTTTGCGCATGTGTGAAATGATAAGCAAGGAAACAAAAAAGCCACACCTATGTGCTACAGGCAAGCCTGTGCATGCCATACCTCAACAGTTTAGCTGTCCTACTTCGCTTCTCTCAAACCGAAGGAGTACATTTGAATTGGAGACTACATATCAGAGCGGTGTAGCACATCGTGTTCGTATGGCTCATTCAACTCTGAGCTGAATCTTCAGTTTGGTGTCGTTATGGTGAGGTGAGTAGTCAACTTAGCTTAAACAAGTACTGTTTAGGAAATGCGGTTTATTGACAACACTACTGATATAGTTTGTCTGAGGAGAACAAAACAGTTTTCACAGGTCTTTATGCCAGTTAATATTGTAAGGACTGGACAACACAACTTACAGATACTGTTGAGCCTTAAAATGTTCAGAGCGTTTAGGTATTTGAGGTTTGTACATCTCATTTATAACAAATAACAAAATGTGTACTTCCTACTTTCTTCCACAATGGAAAAAAGCATTAGTTGCACCGCTCCTTTAGTTTTCTGTTGTTGCCTAGTTTCATTTTCACTTAGTTTTACATACCGAGTGCTAGAAATTGCTCTCTGGAGATCTGCCCCAAGACCTACTGGTAGCTCATATTTTCACAGCATTTGCATTAAAATTACTACATTTGTGCTACAATGCCATTCTTTTTTTTTTTTTTAGATCAGAGGGTGGATAACTGCAGCATTTTTCTTTATAATGTGTTAAAATTCAAGAACAACACAAATCAGCAAATCCAAAAGAATGAAAGCTGAATACTAAAACTGAACATTATAACCTCTCTGAATGATTTATTCATGAAGAATTTTCAAGCACCGCTGTAACAGACAGCATTAGTTTTAACTAGGTGACTAGACTAAAATCTTTTCTTTCGAGGCAGCACCTTGAAACAGTGATCCATGCTTTTATTTCTTCCCGCCTGGACTACTGTAACTCACTTTATGTGGGGGTCAGTCAGTTATTGCTCTCACGTCTGCAGCTGGTTCAAAATGCGGCTGCACGACTCCTAACAGGAACTCGAAAAAGAGAGCATATAACCCCCGTGCTGGCCTCTCTGCACTGGCTGCCTGTGTCTTTTAGAGTTAATTTTAAAATTCTTATGTTTGTTTTTAAATGTCTACACAGTCTTGCCCCGCCTTACCTCTCTGAGCTTCTTCATCCCCACATACCCTGTCGGTCTCTCAGGTCAGCTGACCAGCTGCTCCTGGAGGTACCGAGATCCAGGAGGAAGCTCAGAGGGGACAGGGCCTTCTCTATTGTGGCTCCAAAATTATGGAATAATTTGCCCATGCATGTTAGAGAGGCCCCTTCACTGTCCACTTTTAAATCACGTCTTAAAACCCACTTTTATTCCTTGGCTTTTAACCTCAGTGAGACTTAGTTTCTTTTTTAATGCAGTAGTTATTTAATTAATGATTTCACTCTTCTTTTATTTGTTTTTTATCTATATCTCATGTAATTTTATTTTACAGTTCCAATGTACAGCACTTTGTGTCAGCTGTGGTTGTTTTAAAGTGCTTTATAAATAAAGTTGATGATGATGATGATGATGAGGTGCAAACTACCTGTTAAACTGCTGAGTGACAGTGAGGTGACTACCCTGTGGTGGGACTGAATTAATTTTTCATCTCAAGGTTTCTACAAGCTTTGTAAATATATGCATAGTTAAGAAGAATGATACAGTTTTACATGTGTTTAAAGTAAATACAACCTACTATAAACAGTCATGAAAAAAAGTGCACCCCATGGTTCAGTAGCTTTTAGAAAAGACTTTAGCACGAATGACCCAAAGTAATCATTTTCTGTATGACTCTGTCACATCACTATGAAGGAATCTTTTCCCACTAGTCTTCTAAAAGTAGAGAAGCTTCTAAAACGTTGCTTCAGTTGTGGGCATTCATTTATGCACAGCTCTCTTAAGGCCCCAACACAGCAATCAGGTTTTCGTAATTTAATTTTTTTCTTTTTCAGCCATTCTGTTATAAATTTGCTGTTTCAGCTAAACTTTACCTGTCAGAAAAATAGCCTGTGTGTTGAGACACAACACAACACTCTAGACTGTGTCATTATTTATTCTTGTTAAATAAATAACACATTATAATATGTTTCGTAGTTAACCTGAAGCTGTACTTACATAATTGTAAAAACTGCTAAAGACCAGAATTGGCCCATTTAAGCATTCGTGTGAAGAGTTAAAGAAGTTCTAAAGCTCAAAGATTTTTTTTCTTTCCGTAACCACAAACAATCACGTGAAAAGGAATGAGGTGAAATGCCTAATTTAAGGTCAATTCAGTGCTGGCTTCAGGCTGTTTGAATTTGAAAATTGACTTTCACCAGATCATATTTTTCAGATGTGCCAGCTTCATTAGTGCATGATGTGTTTCATTATTATTTATTCCAGGCCATTGGAGGCTTCATTAGCTGCAGGCTGATGCAGCACGCAGCCTCTAAATTTAGCAGGCTTTTATTTATTCAGAATAGCCGCGTGTTGGATGATATGCCCAGTTGTCATGTTCTCTCACAGCAGACATGTTGAAAAAAGAGGTGGGTTGGTCTGGGGAGAAATGGGCCTCATTCCACCTGTGCCACCCCCACCAGGCGTCTGTATCTGCTCAGCTCTTTGAAGCCTCTTTAATTCCAGCGTTAAGGATTAAGCCCATGAAAAAAAAGGATAAAAAGTGACAGAGTGACAGAAGGAGACATCTTAGGAGAGAACAGGCTCTTTTGAAATATGTTAAGAAATTCGTTTGCACTGACCCACAATGCAACATCTGAGGGAAATTTGTGTGACACATTTTTTTGTCTGATCAGGGACTGGCCATAGGATTTGCATGAATAGGAAAAGCACCCTTTGAAGTTGCAGTTGTAAGTGATTCTGGAGTTTTCTGAAACCTAAATGAGTGTCCAGAGATGATTGTCCTTGAATTTGTGGTCTGAGAAAGTTTTATTGGGAGTTAAAAGAAATCAAGTAATTTTTTTTGTCACAGGATACTACTGACATAATCCACTTTTTTTCTGTGTGGTATGTCATATCAGGGTAAATTGATAGTAAAGGGGATATTATAGTTTTTAGTGAAAGACACAGAGTCATCTATCTACACCATGTCTGTAGACAATCCATTAAAAAGTGGGAATTGTACATTGTGGCAGTATACAAACAGCTGTTTAATTTCATTCTGTAGGTGTGCAGATATGCAGTAGGTGTAATTGTATGTACAGGAGTGTGCTGACAGTGTTTTTGACAGGTATGTTCTTAAGCAGAAAAAATGCACATTAAAGGTCATGTAGCTTGTTAGACTACCTGAATCTGTCTAGTCAAAACATAATAATAGTCAGATGGCACCTTTATATGATAAAATTAGTATACCAACCATACTACATACAATGTCACCCTAAATTTGCTCAGAGTACAGTTTTTGTTTACAGATCACAGAGCTGCTGATTTCATCCTATGGTGATTTTTTTCCTTTAATACCATTTTTTCCTTTTAGTTTTTCTCTGTGGACATTTTTGCAGTTTGCCACCTCACTTTGTCAGTGAAAGTTGTCTCTGTTTTGCTTTTGATGTCAACATTTTGAGGCTGTGAGGCTGTTTTGCAACTCGTGCAGTTTCTGTGAAGCTTCCCTGAAAACTCAAGCACAAGCGTTATTGTCCTGCCGCTTAAAGCTGACACGGGCTTGTAATTGCCGATGGATATGTCCTTTGAAATTGAAGTTGTGTTACTTTAGAGCTGAAATAATAGTTTACATAATATACCCTTTATTTTGTCCACTCTGTACTGTGCACGTAAACTCAAGATTTCTTTTCTGTTTTTTTGGTCTTTTCCTCTCAGTTAAATCTTGGCATAACACTTACCGCCCCTCCTTAATTAAAGCTGTAAAAAAAGCTGCCGCACACATTTCTGTCCTGAATAAGCAGAGAGAGGGATTTTATTGCACCATTACCATTTTAATGGAAATATTTAAGACTATGAATTGAAAAGGGCACAATACATTTATGTAATGAAATGGGTTAAGGGGGGGTGGATAGTTTGAGGCAGTAAATGGGGGGGGGGCTAAAAAATCAAGAAATCGAATTGTCTACTTAAATGAAAATGAGTGTTGCCAGTGAAATTAACGGCCATGCGCGCCCCCCCCCCCCCCCCCCCCCCCCCCCCCAGGCAAATGTCCAATCAGTGGTCTTCCCACTTAGTCCAGTGAGCAAAGGCAGGTTGACATAATAAAACACAGTTTTGGCAAGTGACTTTGACAAATGTGTCTGTGAACTTGACTGGCAAGATGATATGAGGAGGAGGATACTACTGAGTGTGTGCAAGACTGAAACCACATGCAAACATACACTAACATTTGCTGTGTGGGCAATGGCTGCTTCAAAGCCACCTGCAGTTCCATATTTACCACAGCCTGCGCAAACAGCAGTGAACGAAGGCTCCACAGGCACCTGCTGTTAGCCGGTACATGAAGCTGTCTGTAGTTTACAAGGATGTTGTGTGATCATATTTCCTGAGACAAAACAGTGTACTTCCTAAACACATTGTGTGGCTGTTAGGGCGGAAAAAAAGCAAGTGTAAATGAAGTTGGATGTGATCCAAGCTTTTTAAAGAGTTGTTTATTGTGTTATGGGTTGAGATCTAGTTGTTATCCTTGTCTTTTTTACCCCTACACAAACCAGTTTTATTTTTTTCACCAGTGATGGCTTGAGATAAGTCAATTGAATTCAACCCCCTCCCCCCCGTAATATAACTGGATCAGGGAGTTGAGTCAGACACAAACACCTACGCCATGCGCTGTCATCTCGAGGCAGTTTTTAAATGGTTTTAGCCCCATAACTTAAATCTGTGACTCTAAAGTGGGATATGCTTCATGTGTTGTACACCTTAAAATCCCAGTTCATTCAAATTACTTCCTGTTACTTTTGTATATACACTAGGCTATAACTTCAGGTGTATAGCCTAGTGCAACCCTATTAATGTCTCCATGTGCAGATTTTCTAAAAATACACTATATTGCCAAAAGTATTCACTCACCCATCCAAATCATTGAATTCAGGTGTTCCAATCACTTCCAGTTGAATATAATCAAGAAGCTAGGCATGTAGACTGCTTCTACAAACATTTGTGAAAGAATTTGTCACTCTCAGGAACTCAGGGAATTGCAGTGTGGTACCCTGATAGGACGTCACCTGTGTAGCAAGTCCAGTCGTGAAATTTTCTCGCTACTAAATATTCTGCAGTCGCAGTCACAGTCAGTGGGTGTTTCCTATTCCAATGTGCCAGTGCACACTGTGTGCCAGTGCACAAAGCAAGGTTCATACAGACATGGATGACGGAGTTTGATGTAGAAGAACTTGACTGGCCTGCACACAGTCCTGACCTCAAACTGACCCTCAGCCCCTCCCAGTGAAGCAGGCTTGTTGCTTAGAACCAGTGTAAAGACAACTGATTTACCTTCAGTTTTATGTATGAGTATATGTGTATGTATGTGGGGTTATATTAACTACACACAAACCCTTTGTTGATGTGTCATGTTGCTGATAGTTAATGTGCATTTAAAGTTCCATTTAACTTCATTAATAATAAAACACTTCTTCCTTTCTGTTCCTTCCAGAGATGGCAAGCTGGGTCTCCATCCTTCTCTTCCTCTTCTGGCTGTCAGTCTCTCAAGCCCAAGGGGGGAGTGGAAAAATCCCCACTGTGGAATTCATCTCTGAAACCCTGATTAACAATGTGGTCCAGGACCCACAGACTGGTCGCATCTACCTGGGAGCAGTCAACAATATCTTCCAGCTGAGCCCGTCCCTCCAGAAGGAGGCCCGCACTGAGACGGGCCCAAAAAAAGATGCCAAAACATGTACACCTCCTGCTTCAGGCTGTCAGGACACAGTGCTCATGCCCAACAGCAACAAACTTCTGCTGGTCCACCCATCCAATGGTTCACTAATAGTATGTGGCAGTCGGTACAGAGGCATATGTTCCCTCCTCAACCTGTCTAATGTAGAACAAGAGTTGTATTACAATGACAACAAAGGAGAGAGGACTTACGTGGCTAGCATAGAGGATAATGTGAACGTGGTGAGCGTCATGTCCAACTACACAAAAAATGGCCGGACCTTCAAAGTGTTCCTTGTTGGAAAGGGCTATGGAAGCCTGGACAGTACAAAACTAATCAGCACACGAATCCTTGAGGACTACCAGGACTGGGTTGTGTTTGAGAACATCATTGAGGCATCAGCGGTACAGACGGCGCCATTTGTCCTCAAGTACTTACACGACTTCCAACATGCCTTCAAAGAGGATGGTTTTGTGTATTTCCTCTTTTCTCGGACTCTCGATGGCACAGATAACAAAAACTTGACTTTTGTGTCTCGTCTTTGTGAAAATGACCAACATTACTATTCGTACACAGAGCTCCAGTTAACCTGCGGTACAAACAACCGGTACAACAAAGTCCAAGCTGCATATGTGACTTTTCCAGGAAAAGAGCTGGCACGGGTCATGTCTCAATCTGGTAATTATGGGACGGTCACCTCATTCACAAAAGTCCTCTTCATGGTGGCTCATCCAGATGACGACGAAAGCGACTCTGCTCTCTGCATGTACCCGCTGAACTCCATCAATCAGCAGCTGATGGATATAATCAGTGCATGCTACAGTGACTCTGGGGAGATTTCTGGGGTTCCTGCTGTGGACGTACCCTACTCATCTCAAACCTACACAGCATGCACTTCAAAAATTTCTGTAAGTGCTTCTTTGTCAGCTGACTCTAATTTAAAAGAATGTTTTGAAAAACTCAGATTGGTATAATTATAATCTTTAATGCAGTTATCACTTTTTATTATAAAATCTCAACATTTAATTCGTTCCCTGGATAACTTGTAATCTGACCAAGTCTTAAAAAACAAGGCTCATACACTTCCTTTACAATGCAACAGTGTCCAATGAGAATTTGTGAAAGACACAATTCTTGTAGTCTCTGTACACCACCACAGTGGATTTTAAATCACACAATCAAGACGTGGCTAAAGTGCAGACTTTCTACTTTAATTAGGGGGCTTCAGTATTTTGGGGGGTTTTTTGTTTAGCATTTGTCTGAATCTAAGCAGAGAGTATAGCCCTGTACACTTCACATTTCATCCTTCTGTTTCTGTTTCGATCAGCAGTCACAGTAATCAGACAGTAGTGACCCAGTTTCAGTGGCAGCTATATATGCCCAATCTGATCATGAGCTGCTTCTCACCCCTCCATATTTTTCTCTACCCATCATTCTGGTTCAGGCTGTTAATCTTGGTCTAAGAAGGTTGGAAAGAAAAGCGTCTGGACTTTAAGTTGCTTGAAGACGTTTCACCTCTCATCCGAGAAGCTCCTTCAGTTCTAGGGTCAAATGGTGGAAAGTTCCAGATTTAAGCCCTGTGGGAGGATTCCCCCAAAAGGGACAATATATTCTTTTCCTAATCACACAAGCCAAGGTGTAAAAAAAGGGGTGTAGGTCCCAATCAGCCAAGGTTTCGGATAAGCTCATTGTGAAACCTAGCCCCACCCTATCATGTGATTTCTTGAGGTCAAATGGCCCAGGATGCAAGTGGCCGTGAAGGGATCTCAAAACTTGATTATAGATAGCAGACAGTTGGTGTCGTAAGCCACCGCCTCTGTTCAAAGATGGCTGTCCACAGTGGACATAGATGGCTTCTTTCACTTCTCTTTAAATCTGGGACTCTCCACCATTTGACCCTAGAACTGAAGAAGCTTCTCGGATGAGAGGTGAAACGTCTTCAAGCAACTTAAAGAAGTCCAGACACTTTTCTTTCCAAGCTCCTTAGACTACGATGACATGGATGACTGAGAACCTTCACAAACATGCTGTTTATCTTCAATCAATCAATCAATCTTTATTTATAAAGCACTTTTCATACAAAAAAAATGTAGCACAAAGTGCTTTACATAGTTAAAAGCAGCCCACCCCACCCTCCAACTCACTCCCCACACTCTCATTAACATAAATGATGTGAATACACACATATCCCCCCCCCCCCCCCCCCCCCCACACACACACACACACACACACACACACACACACACACACACACACACACGCGCACACTTAAAGAGTAAAAATTGGGCTGGGCTCGCAAGAGCCAAGTGAGGAAACACTATAACAGGGAGCTGTCTGCACCGGGAGCCGGTCACAGACCGCAGCCTCCAGGCTGGGCACACAGCAGGAGGGAGGCAAAGGAGCCCCCCTTGGTTTCACCTATCCAAAGATTTTTTTATTTCAGAACTGTAAAGGTTCTTTCAGATTTTCTTTGGCAAAGTTTAATCTGATCCTCTTGTTATTGAGTGTAACCGATAGTTTGAACCTTGTTCTATTCCCATTCATGGAGGTGTTGTGATATGTCTACCACCCCTGGGTGTTTTTGACTTAGATGTTATGAAGCCATTTTTCTTATCTATGGAAATAATTTTTCTCAGGTCTTTATGTGTTGCTGAGCTGGCCATTTCATTCCTTATTTTCTAAGAAAGTACCAGATTTTTAATTTTTTTTTATTCCTGAAGTTTTTATTATTTCTGTCCAACCATCTATTCGCTTCCGCTTATCCTTTTTCAGGGTTGTGAGGGGCGTCTGGAGCCTATCCCAGCTGTCTTAGGGTGGGAGGCAGGGTACACTGTGGACAGGTCACCAGATTCTGGTTTATTTTTTCAGCTGAATGCTAGCCTATCTCACTTGCACTGACATGTATTTGGGGATTTTTATTTACAATTAGAAAGAAAAGCTATAAAATGTAAATTCGACACTTCAAACCACCTTCAAATATTACGTCCACTTCATTTGTCATGAAGTAACAAGGGAACTGGCCTCACCTGGAACTACTTGTCAGTCGAATATCCAGTTGGTTTTAAACCTCTAAAAAAGGGGGACTGTGTATAAAAATGGCTCAAATTCTCAAAGAAGTTTTGGCGAAGATTTGCTAAAATGCCTTGAGTTAAAGCTTAAAGTTTAACTTCAATCACTTATTGATTGTTTGATTTAGAACCAGCCTTTGTGGTGTAGAAAAATAAAACCACCAAAATTACGCCTTTGTTCAAGTTATGGGCCGAACTTTAATATGGATCACTCTCCTCTCTCCATGTACTAAATACACTTGTCAAATTTGGCGGTCTATTCATGTTTTAAAATTTTCCCTTTGCTGCCTCTGACATGTCAAGACCGCTGCTACCCTGCACCACTGGTTGATATTTTAGCTGTTTCACATCTCCAGCTCCCACCATAGGGTCTGCAGCTGTAGGGTATTTACTTTAGAGAGACTGAGCTTAATACCGAGATCAGTACCTACTCAGAAATAATTGAAGTATTCCATGAACAATTTTAATATGCCAAAGACTTTTTTAGTTATGGCCCAACTTAACTGGTTATTTTACATTTTTTACTTGCATGTATTAGTAGTTTCTTGTTAAGTGATCGTTAACACGAGTTTTCCTATTGTTCTCGTCTCAGACTTCCAACTCTAAAGCAAATACTTACTTGTAATTTTTATTCATTATTTTAATTCATTATTGTAATCAAAGAAATGATCAGTCAAAACAAAGTCAATTTTAGATTGTAGATTAAAATGGTCGAGTGTTCAAAGCACATTTCCCATCTCTGTTATAAAGTTTAAGTAGGATACGAACAGTACTGCAAAGACAGTTAATGTTATTGGAGTGAAAAGCAAGCAATGTCTGATCGTCCCTTCTTGTTATCCTTTCCCTTTACAGAAGGATGCATTGGGAAACTTCAAGTGTGGTGCAGAACATTTGCTTTCGCCTCTGGCAAGCAAGCCAGCATTTGCCTTAAAGGCAGATGCAGCGTTGACCATGTCGGTCCATCTGACTGCTGTAACTGTTGCTGTGGAGAATGACCACACGATCGCCTTTTTGGGCAGCGCCAACGGAGAGGTCTTCAAGGTTGAGTTCTCTTGTGGTTTTTTTTGTTGGATATTTTTTTCCTCAGTTTAAACTTTTATCTGAGGGAAGGTGTATCAAGTGAATTTAAAACCTCAAATTTCTCTTACCTTTTGTCTTTTGTTTATTTTGTCCAGGTACACCTGAGACCAGGTGAATATGGCAACGAGCCGTACTCCTATGTTGGCAACAACATAGGAGAGAAGGTCAACAAGAACCTTTTCCTTGACCAAAGCCAGAGCCACCTCTACATTACCACAGAGAAAAGGGTGTGTGTGTATATTTAACACTTATTATACATTAAAATTGTATACTTGCTGGTGCTAAGACTGAGCTCCACAATGACTGTATTCATTTAAAAGAGAAAAAATTGATCCAAACCCAAAAACTATGCTGTGGTTATGCACGGAGAAAAGCCTGTATGGTGCCACTGTAGAAAGCTGCCTTGATTAAAATGAGAGATGTTGCTTTCAAAATGTCTTATAATATAAAACAAAGTGTTAATAGCTCTGCTGAGCAGCCTCAGTCTAATGTGGAGAGGAAAGCTCACTGTCTTAGAGAGCGGGCACATACAATACCATTTAAATATTGAGATGGTATTTTTAGAAGGGAAGACATGGACTTCACAGATCACAATCAAAAGTAGCAACGCTAGCTGCATTAAGAATAGATAAACAGATCTATACAGAATCATGGCTTTGTTCTTACATCCACACAGCTGACCAATCACAGCACGAGTATTAGCATTTTATAAAAAATAAATAAATATATAATAATCAAAATTATTTGCTCCATTGCTTTTTTAAGTTTGCGATTTCAGAAGTTTTGCTTTCATTATATTGACTCACATCTGTTTCTGCAGAGGGGGAAGAGTTTCTAATGTTGATGCTGTTAAACATTCAGATTTTATCGGAAAAATACTGATGTCTTGAAATAAGATCTAATGGATTGGCTTTTACATGTAAAAAAGAAAACAATTTCACGCTGGTTACAGTAAACATTCAGTGCTTTGTGTTGAATAAACTAAGTAATTAAACATGGGGAGAAGACAGGAGAGACCCCACTCGCTCCCACTCTGCACACCTGCAACATACTAAGGAACATTTACAGCTACACTTTAAATACTTGTTATTTTTGTCCAGTGTCTCCCGTAAGGTGCACCTTTGATCATATTTCACGTTGTAATAATCCAGATCACCAAGGTGCCAGTGCAGACGTGCCTCGAAATGAAAGACTGCCAATCATGCGTGGGACTGAGGGACCCTTACTGTGGCTGGTGTGTTTTGGAGGGCAGGTAAGGATCTCACACACACACACACACACACACACACACACACACACACGTACATTCTTGCATGCATTTACAAATGCATGCACACAGCAACAGACTAACACAAACACCCACACATGCAATTCCATCTGTAAAACACAGCAGGATATTTGTTCAGTGTTTTATTGCAGACACTTTTAGTACCCCTCAGTGTTTATATTCCATCTCCTGTTGTCCGTGCAGCCGTAAGGAATTAAAGCTGTTTGTCAGCCCTACACGGCGAAGGCAGGCTGTGCAATTTACTCTCATCAGTCTATATTTATCAGGGTCTGGAGGGTAGAAAAGTGCGCATGTATCATGTGTTTTACAGGGATGTGATCATGACTAGGAAAAAGAAGCAAACTCTGTCCCTCTGGAACTATCTGATATATCCGATGCTCTTACTGTGCAACATTGTGCATGCTATTTAGTATTAGAGCTGAAATCTATTTATCAGTTGATAAGTCAATTGACAGAATATGAATCAACAACTTTTCATAAAGAATTAATCAATTCAGTCATTTCTCAGGCAAACGATTCGATGATTTGAGCATTTGAATAGGATAATTCTGCAATTTTTCTTTTCCTTCAATTGCTCCAAATGATTTGAAGCAGTGCTTAGTTCGTTTGCTTCTCATTTATGAAAAAAATTCAGTCCGCGTGATTTACAGTGCAAATTTGATGTTGCATTATATCCTGTACTTCTGTTTATGTGCACAATATCAGTTCATCTCTATGTTAGTTTGTATTTCCTTCAGAGTATGTATTTTAGTCTTTGCTGCATTTAGTGCTAGATTGATTTTATCAAAAAGAAGTCATGTTTTTATCGCTCCTGTGTATTTTGTCTGATTGCAAAGTCATTTTTTGTCTTTAACAGTTTCATTTCTTGCATCATCACATAATATGAATAGCTTCATTAAAATTATGTCCTATTAACCAAATACCTTAGATGATCACAGCTGGGAAGCTTGAACAAAGGAGTATTTTTTTAGTACTTTGCTTAAAGGTTTTATATATATATATATATATATATATATATATATATATATATATATATATATATATATATATATATATATATATATATAGAGAGAGCAGCTGGATAGCGTAGTGGTTAGACTACACGCCTTTGGAACAGAGGATCGCAAGTTCGATTCCTGCCTGGGGCGTCTGTATCCAGTAAGGGTCCTAAGGCTAGACCCCCTATGCTAAGCAAGCCTACCGCAGACATGAGCGAGATAGATAAATATGAAGGCATGCCGGCTCGGACGTCGCCCGGATCAACAAGGTCCGCGTCAGGTGTTGAGGAACCAGGGCACCCTGACGAAAAGTGGGCTACTGGAACAAGAAGGCATCGGTGGGCAAGAGACGAAAACAGGGCGTTGTTGGAATGCTACTATGCAAGTAACCCCGGCGGAAGGGGCTACATGAATTCGGAGCACTAGGTGCGGTGACTCCCAAGCTAGGCGAGTGGCTCCAGCAGATCCCGGGAACAACATCGGAGATCTCTGTCCAGAAGAGCGCAGTCCTGGGAACAGCTAAGATACTGCGCAGGACCCTCAAGCTCCCAGGCCTCTGGTAGAGGACCCGAGCTTGAAGGATAAACCGCCCGCAGGGGCGTGCTGGGTGTTTTTATATATATATATATATATATATATATATATATATATATATATATATATATATATATATATATATATATATATATATATATATATATATATATATATATATATATATATATATATATAAGTTAAAATGACCCTACTAATGTAGTTACCATTGAGGACCTTGCATGTTTTTCTTTTTGATACATAAATCTTTATTTTGTGCACAGACCCTGCTGGAAGTCACGTAGGCATTGAGTTGTTATTTACAAACTGACTTTTTGTGAAAGCATTCATGGCATGTGCAGCTCAGGCTGATGGGATTTTCTCATCCTTCGTCTGAAGGTGTACCAGGAGGTCTGAGTGCCGACGGGCAGAGGAGAAGAATGGCTGGTTGTGGAGCCCCAAGCAGCAGTGTGTCAAGATTGTATCCTTCTCTCCTTCAAACCTTTCCTGCAGAAAGACCGGCAAGGTACAGCTCTGTTTGTTCCTCACTCAAACTGTCTCTGACTTCCTTTGTTCTCTTTTATTGTCCCTCTTTTCTCTGCAGTACCTAACTCCACTTACATGCAGAGACTGAGTAATAAACTGGGAATCAAAGACCTCAAGCTCTAGGTCTTCCAGCTCTGTATTGATCCACCCAGAAAAATCCAAACTGTCTTATTATAACCTGCATGGCTGATTGTCTGAAGATGGAGAGCCTCTTCCTATTCCCCCATTTTTTACTTCTTCTGTGTTCCTGCCCGTCTGACTCACACATGAATTCCCATCAGCAGCATGTCACTCCTTTCTCTTTCTCAGTTTCTTTCTTTAAAAAGAGAAACAGTTTCTTTATTATAACTTTGGTTACACAGAGATACAAATTCAGTGAGATGTTACGGGCTAAGAAGCCACAGTTTCCAGTCAGTATGTTTTTGTCTGTCCAGGTGAACATCAATATTCCCTCCCTTCCTACCATTGGACACTCTGACCGTCTGCAATGCAAGATTGAGTCTTTCCAGAGTAACGGCATCATGTCAGACTCTGGTGAGGTCTCCTGTGATCTGCCCCAGCCTGGGCTTATACCGAAAACACCTGAGGGCCAAGGTATGGTCTCTTTAATTACCCTGCCATGTTTCTGTCGTCTTTAAGGTCTAATGTCTGTGCTTCTCCATGATGGTTAACGCTGCATTACTAACTGGCCAAGGTGGGAAATGGGCTGAAAAAAACATGAGGTTAAGTTAATGTCAGCTGGCAAATTCTCCATCATTTTGTTGAAGAACTTACAGTGTCCAACAAATTTGCACCAGAAAATTGCATGAAATCAACACACTAATCTAATTTAAGCTTTTTTATTTCAGTTTATAGTTTTTTGTATCAGTAGTCAGCAAACATCTTGCCCAAAACAAAGTGAGTCCCATAAAAAAAGTCCTTTATAAAACAAAACATGGAACTTTTTTTAAATACAGCTCAAGTTTTGGCTTTTATACACTAATATGCAGTTCAGGCAGTTAAATAATCACTGAACTGATTCTGAGGAGATTTATCAAAATATTTAATCGCTCTGTTTTTTGTCTTTAAATGTACAAGCATACTTCACATCTTTTATATGATAAAACTTGTATTCACATAAACAGCTAGTGTATCACATTTTAACCACTGTTTTACTGTATCTTCAGACTTTGTGGCCGTGGCTATCAGGATCTTTGTGAATGAGACTGTGGAGTTGGCCACGCGGGAATTCATGTTCTACAACTGTGCTGCCACAGTGAGGAAATCTGAAAACACACCGTGAGTCAGGCTGTTAATCTTTCAGTTCTGCTCTGTCACTCAGTGAAAATACACAGTGACATGGAACACAGCATCATCTGACAACCTTGATGTAAATGTATCACCGTGCATGAGCAGATGAGAGATCAAGGCTCTGTTTGTAAATTGTGATGCATGGTGGTTTTGAATGCACCTCTTGCATTTTCACTCCTGCTTCTATTACCAAGCCGAGGAAATTGCCTCAGTTTCCTTTTCATTAATCAAAAAAAGAAAGTCGATCCTGGCTGTTTTTTTCCCCTCATTTTTTTCTGCATTTCTTTCACACAGAGGAACGTGTGATGAACGAGCTTTGCTTATGTGAAGTTGCAGAGATCCATTTCATTGTCAGCAACATAGATTTTTGTGCCGGACGCTCTCTGATGAGTTTGCATGTTTTAGATGTTGTTTGTGTGTGCTTTTGTGTGTGCATGCTCTACCCTGATTGTGCATGTGAAAGTATTTCCTTATCCAAGTTGGTCCATATTTCTGTGTTTTCAGGTGCATGTCATGTGTAAGCAGTCAGTGGGGATGTCAGTGGAACACGCAGGACCACACCTGCAGCGATGCGGACAACAGCGTGGTTGTTTCCCACATCATCAAGCACCGTCAGGTTAGTTCTTTCTAGAGCTGTGAGTTCAGTGACAGGTCAAGGACTCTTTTCTGTCATGTATGTGTGTGATAGATGTGGAGAACGACTATACCACAAGTTTTAAAGGACACATCTAAACTTTACATGTGATTCACCGCCTGAGTGGTCCAAACTCCTCCTGAAAAATTAATAAATACACAAATCCCACTATCAGCTGCCACCATCTTGCATGACAAACGTTGCAGGGTGGAGGATATCAGATTCCAAGTCAGCGGATGTTTCAGCGATATAGTTATCTGTCGCCACAGATGAGGGTGTCCGTTAAGTGGTTAGCATGTTTAAAATGTAAATTATTAAAGTATCTAATTTGTTTTCATTCTGTTTCAGAGCGCAAACTGTCCTCGGTTCGAGAATCCAGATCCTGTGCTCATCCCTGTGGGCTACAAGACTCGAATCAGCTTTGAAGGCATAAATCTGAAACATTACCAGGTAAACTGGCCCCACTCCACCTCCAACATGCATCTGAGTTCCAGGGAAAGAAACACTCTCTTTCTGTTTGTGGATATCCCTTTGACAGAAAAAAGGAAAAACACAACAGGTTCATTTTTAGGCTAAAAGAAAGGAGAATGAGCCAAACTTGTTTCAGTTTTTTCTACTCTTGCATCTGTTAGTGATCTGTAAGTGATGATACCGCACTCTTACCAACTGTTTAAATGTTGCAAATAAAAAAAAAAAGTTAACTTAAAGAGATTGAAAGGAAGCAAAAATGGCTCCTTTAGACAGTGAATGAACTTTGGGGGCCACACCAAAGTCCAATATAAGATAAATAAGGATTATTTTGTCTGTGAATCATGCAAAGCTACTCTGGTAAAGTTCGATTTTGGAATTTGAAGTAATGATAATAGTTCCCCTTTAACCCTCTCAGGCTCAAATTAAACTTTTTGTTGCTAATGCACAACCAAGTCCTGCAGTGGTACTTCTGAGTAAAAAAAAAAACCCATAAAATATGTATGTGGGGTAATCAGGTTGTTAGTTTTTAACTGTTGCAAATCGGCAACGCCTGCCTTGAGAGGGTTAAGGCTGGAGTTTTCTGTTGGAAGAGGGCTTAAAACTTACTTTTTACCATTCAACCGTAGCGAACAGGTGTGAGGACACCCAACTTTGTGAACAGAATTACTCAAAAAATCTTGTGAATACAATAACTCAAGACGGACGTCTCCTTGGATGTTTAAACTTACCATAGGCAAATCAAGGAAGTTAAGGGGTGGCACTGGGGACCGTCAGTATTTTTGTTTTTGTCATGATTATGCAGAGTATCTTTCCACATGAATAACATTACAAATCCCAATTCTTTTACTATCAGACAGCAATATAAGCTGTAACAGTTCACTTAGTTGTCACAACATACATCTTGATCATTTTCTTTGAATGTGTGAGTTCTGATGGACTTTATTGGTGCAGGTTCCCGGGGATCCATTCATGTTTCATCAATCAAGGTTTTGACAGCTGATCTTTCACAGCTGTGAAAATCAAAACTTGTAAGCCCTGTGTGAAGGTTTTGTAATCACACAGCTTTCTGGGCTGTTTCCCTTTTGGTTGTTGTGTGTATATGTTCAGTGTTGCTGATTTGATTTTACACACTTGAGTAGGATCAGAGAAACTGCAATTGTTTCCATGCTCTATACAAAGAAGAGCATCAGAGAACAGTACTGTAAAAGTATGATCAGCATGAATACACATCAGCATTTTTGTGTTTGTTTGTGTGGTTCTGCAGGGTCATCATTTCACCATTGGCAGTGAGCTGATGACAAAGGAAGAAGATGTCTCGTTTGAGGGGGGACCATTCTACACATTCAGTGGCTTCAATGTGAGCATGACCCCTCGTTTGACATTTGTCTTGATGCAACACACTCAACACAGGTCTTTGCACTGTGACTGGTTTGTGGTCCTAGTATTCAAAGTACAACCTAGAAATACACTGAAAGAGTGAATGTATATATTCTGCAGCAAAAAAACTGTGTGAAGACTTTCTGTTTGTGAACAGCTGTATTTATGTTCCACATTTATAAAAGAAGTCAACCTTTAGCCTTTTTTCACATTCCCTTTGATATTCTCTAGCTCCCTCTAATGGACATGCTCCCCTCGCTGGAGAGTTAAACACCATCTCCACATTGTGAACTTTGTGATTGGGAAGCTCAAACAGTGCTTAGCCTCCAGCTATGTTCTTTTCCAACATTGATTTCTGTAGCTGAAAATCTGCCAGACTGGGTATATATTCTTTTTTCTTTCTTATTTTCCCTTGGCGTGGGGGAGCAGCAGCCCACACTGTTTGCAGAGAAGAGCTTAAGTGCCATTAATCACAGGATTCTGTATTAATAATTCATTTTCTTCCAATTTCTTAGTTTTTCTATGATAAGTCACCGGAGACCAATGTTCTGTTCTACGTGAAGGACAAGGAGTCTGGCGAGAAGATGGACAGCACGGTGAACGGTGTGTCTTCACATATTAATGAGGAGATTTCATTTTAATGCCCTGTGTGTACACGGCAAGTCCCACTGTGGGGCTTCAGCTGGATTTAAGGAAGCTACCTTTAATCTGCACTTGAAAATTACAAAACATTACTGCACAATCTAACAGCTTTGTACATGAAGGATTCAGATAAATGTATGTTACTGCAGGAGTCACTTGAAATTAGATTGTCCATCAATTTTTCATTGAGGATGCAAGAATATGCTCTTTGAATGTACAATAACATAATATTGTTTTTGTTTCCTCACTATTATCTCTACAGTCACACTGTACAACTGTGCCGTTGAGAGGAACGACTGTAGTCTTTGTAAGAACGCCGACCCAAAGTACAAGTGTGTGTGGTGCAGCAAGAAGCAGGCGTGTGTGTATGAGAAGCTCTGCGATCCTCTCCCCAGCAACACCGAGTGTCCTGACCCTGAGATCACCAATGTGAGTCGTCACAGTGCTGTCATGACTTCATGTTTACCTTTGAAATGGAAACTGTACCTTCTTTAAAATCTTGTGATTGGATGTAAAAACACATTGACTGTGGTGATTGGACTGAGGTCTTCACTGGCCGTGTATTTTTCTTCCACAGAGGAGTTGGGAGTGTGTTTCTCCTTGAGAGTGTGCGGCGCTGTTCCTTAGCACATGTCGATCGGATCAATTCTTTGTTTGTTCACCTAATTGTTCGTGCCTCTTTGTCATTGATAAAAATCCATCAGTAATTGTGTTTATATCATTCTGACAGAGGCTATCACCTAACCGGCTGCAGCCTGACAGACAGAGATACTGCAGATAAATCACCATGACTTTGTATGTTGTTGAGATTCAACTTAACAACTATACAAAGGATTCCAGTGAGATTTTCTGAAGACGTTGAGAGTCTGCAGTGTTGACCTTTATGGTTTTATTATTCATAGACACTTGTGCCCATGTTCAGGTTAAACATATGATAAGGGACACAGTGCAGTAAACATCATACCTGTTATACATTAGCATGCTAGCTTTGTCATTGTGAGCATGTTAATGTTACAGTGCAGTGTGAAGCACCATTATCTCTTTAAGTACAGCCTTGCAGGAATGCTGCACACTGTGTGTGTCTCGCATTAGTGTATTTTATTTGAAGTTGAATTCACATTTTTTAAATTAAAAAATTACAGGAAAAATATTCAAATTTCATATTTTACTATAAAATGTTCAATTTATCTCGTCACAAAAATGTTTGTTTTTGTTTTGTATTTACCAGAACATCTGCTTTTATATTTTAGTCAAATTTTCTGACCTACAAATACAATATGGGTCATGTTCAAATACATGCAGACATGCATACAGATGTGACTCATACAGTATTGATGTAATTCTCCACTTGGCCTTGAATGTTAAATACTTAAGTCAGCTCAATAGTGGTTAAACAGACTGTGTAAATCTCTTGTATGTTCTTATTGCACAAATAATCTGGTTAAATCCATTTCCAATCCCTTCTTCCTATAAACACCCTCCTATTGCATCTCCACATCCAGATCAGCCCTCTTTTCGGCCCCGTGCTGGGAGGCATCTCCATCACCATCAGCGGTTCCAACCTCGGCATCGATCAGGGAGACATTAAAAGCATCACGGTGGCTGGGAAGCCCTGCATTCATGAGCCAGAAAAATACTCCGTCTCCAAAAGGTAAAGTTGCCCACATGCAGTTGTGCACTATGCACAGGAAATGTAACCCACCTGGAGGCCATTCAAATGGCATATGGACAGGTTTTATCAAGTCTCTTTTTAAATGTTGTATACTTAACTGTGTTAGGAATACTTTCCTTTTGCTCAGGATAACCTGACTACAGGTTTTAATTAGCTCATTCTACAACTGTATTGATCTGAGTCTCCAGACACAGTTTGATTTAGAGACAGTCACAGTTTCCAGAGGGAAATGTCAGTAGTAGAAGTATTCACTTTTTTTCCTTTTCTTGTCACAAATGTGCAAGACAACAATGTAAAAAAGTCGCGTTACAGATTGATTGTTCAGTAAACTTTTTATAACCGTTCAAGCCAGGGTCAGTCTAAATAAAGAGTGGGCCAATCAGCCTTTTAATGATGTTTTGGTTTTTAAGCATATCATTTGAATATATTTAAGTTATTTTCTGGATAGGAACCTAAGGCGCAGATTAAAGTTGACAGAAACTGAAATTAAAGCTATAATATTTGCATGTAAAATATAGTGAGGTATAACAGCAGAATATTGAAACACTTTAGTAAAATACAAGTACATGGAAATTTTACTTAAGTTCTGCACTTAAATAAATGTACTGAACTTATTTGCTTTCTGCTGCTACTACACCACTGAATGGCACTCACATGGCTGCTGATTGAGAGGGTCTTCTCTTTTTTTTTGCCCTAATGTTGCACACATCCTTTGAGATACATGTGTTCATCAAAGCACTGTACAGGCAGTGCAGAATTATTAGGCAAGTTGTATTTTTGAGGAATAATGTTATTATTGAACAACAACCATGTTCTCAATGAACCTAAAAAACTCATTAATATCAAAGCTGAATGTTTTTGGAAGTAGTTTTTAGTTTTTTTTTAGTTTTAGCTATTTTAGGCAAGGCAAGGCAAGGCAAGTTTATTTGTATAGCACAATTCAACAACAAGGTGATTCAAAGTGCTTTACAGAGACATTAGAAACAAGAACAAATAAAAAGCATGATTTAAAATTGAATAAAACAAGCAAATAAACTAACTAACTAATTAACAAACAAACAAACAACAGTATATAAAATCAGAACAGATAAAATCAGAACAGTAGATAAAATCAGTAGTTAAATGTAAGTTTTGAAATTTAAGCTTAAAGTGTGGATTTGGTGCTTTATTCAAATGCAGCTGAGAACAGGTGAGTCTTCAACCTGGATTTAAATAAACTGAGTGTTTCAGCTGATCTGAGGCTTTCTGGGAGTTTGTTCCAGATATAAGGAGCATAAAAGCTGAATGCAGCTTCTCCGTGTCTGGTTCTGACTCTGGGAACTGATAAAAGACCGGATCCAGATGACCTGAGGGATCTGGATGGTTCATATTGGGTCAGGAGGTCATTGATGTATTTTGGTCCTAAACCATTCAGAGCTTTATAGGCCAGCATCAGAACTTTAAAGTCTATCCTCTGACGGACAGGCAGCCAGTGTAAGGACCTCAGAGCTGGACTGATGTGGTCCACTTTTTTGGTCTTAGTGAGGACTCGAGCAGCAGAGTTCTGAATGAGCTGTAGTTGTCTGACTGATTTTTTAGGTAGACCTGTAAAGATGCTGTTACAGTAATCAAGCCTACTAAAGATGAATGCATGGACTAGTTTTTCCAGGTCCTGTTGAGACATCAGATCTTTTATCCTTGATATATTCTTGAGGTGATAGTAAGCTGACTTTGTTATTGTCTTAATGTGTTTTTCTAAGTTTAGGTCTGCATCCATCACTACACCCAAATTTCTCGCCTGGTTTGTGGTTTTTAGATGTATAGATTGAAGTTCTCTGGTGACCTGTAATCGTTTTTCTTTGGCGCCAAAGACTATTACCTCAGTTTTGTTTTTGTTTAGCTGGAGAAAATTGTGGCACAACCAGTCATTGATTTCCTCAATGCATTTACCAAGAGCCTGTACAGGGCCTTGGTCTCCTGGTGACATTGTGATATATATTTGTGTGTCATCTGCATAGCTGTGATAGTTTATTTTGTTGTTGTTTATAATCTGTGCCAGTGGGAGCATGTAGATGTTAAACAGAAGGGGTCCCAAGATGGAACCTTGGGGAACTCCACATGTGATACTTGTCTGCTCAGATGTGAAGTTACCTATTGATACAAAGTATTTCCTGTTTTCTACGTATGTTTTGAACCAGTTTAGTACAGTTCCTGAAAGACCTGTCCAGTTCTCCAGTCGTTTCAGTAATATGTTGTGGTCAACTGTATCAAATGCTGCACTGAGATCCAGTAAAACTAAGACTGACATTTTTCCACTGTCTGTATTCAGACATATGTCATTAAACACTTTGGTCAGAGCGGTTTCAGTGCTGTGGTTCTGTCTAAAACCTGACTGGAAGGCATCGTAGCAATTATTCTGTTTTAAGAAGTAACTGAG
Source organism: Diplotaxodon limnothrissa (assembly GCF_057381915.1). Classification (NCBI taxonomy): domain Eukaryota; kingdom Metazoa; phylum Chordata; class Actinopteri; order Cichliformes; family Cichlidae; genus Diplotaxodon; species Diplotaxodon limnothrissa. Next base: position 18,915,117 of record NC_140602.1, on the reverse strand, counting down.
CTGTTGGGAAACTGCTTTTTCAATGATCTTACTTAAAAACGGGAGATTTGAGATCGGCCTGTAGTTGTTCATTTGTGTCTTGTCAAGATTGTCCTTTTTCAGTATAGGTTTGATTACAGCAGTTTTTAGTGATTCTGGAAACACACCTGATAATAAAGAAAAGTTGACGATCTGTAACAGGTCTGACTCTAAAGTCTTTGAGACCTTTTTGAAAAAACTTGTTGGCAGGACATCTAAACAGCAGGAGGAGGAGTTCAGTTGACCTAAGATGTCCTCCAGGTCTTTGCTGTTAATAGGTTGAAACTGTTTCATGGTGTTTAAACAGTTTTTTGGTGGACACAGTACATATCCTGGATCTGCTGTTGATGTACCAATTGCTTGTCTAATTTTTTGGATTTTTTCTGTGAAGAATTTGGCAAAGTCATTGCAGGCCATGGTCGAATGAAGTTCAGCTGCCACTGACACAGGAGGGTTTGTTAGCCTGTCAACTGTAGAAAATAAGACCCGAGCATTATGGCTGTTTTTAGTGATGATGTCAGAGAAGTAGGACCTCCTTGCATTCCTCAGTTGTAAATTATAATTGTGAAGTTTCTCTTTATAAATGTCATAATGAACCTGGAGGTTTGTTTTTCTCCATCTGCGCTCAGCTTTCCTACACTCTCTTTTTTTCATTTTTCACCAGTGTGGAGTTTCTCCATGGAGACTTTTTCCTTCCAGTGGAGACTTTTTCCTTCCTTAGGGGGATATCTGTGTGTGCAGGTGACTATTACTGTGCATAATTATTAGGCAACTTAACAAAAAACAAATATATACCCATGTCAATTATTTATTTTTACCAGTGAAACCAATATAACATCTCCACATTCACAAATATACATTTCTGACATTCAAAAACAAAACAAAAACAAATCAGCGACCAATATAGCCACCTTTCTTTGCAAGGACACTCAAAAGCCTGCCATCCATGGATTCTGTCAGTGTTTTGATCTGTTCACCATCAACATTGCGTGCAGCAGCAACCACAGCCTCCCAGACACTGTTCAGAGAGGTGTACTGTTTTCCCTCCTTGTAAATCTCACATTTGATGATGGACCACAGGTTCTCAATGGGTTCAGATCAGGTGAACAAGGTGGCCATGTCATTAGTTTTTCTTCTTTTATACCCTTGCTTGCCAGCCACGCTGTGGAGTACTTGGACGCGTGTGATGGAGCATTGTCCTGCATGAAAATCATGTTTTTCTTGAAGGATGCAGACTTCTTCCTGTACCACTGCTTGAAGAAGGTGTCTTCCAGGAACTGGCAGTAGGACTGGGAGTTGAGCTTGACTCCATCCTCAACCCGAAAAGGCCCCACAAGCTCATCTTTGATGATACCAGCCCAAACCAGTACTCCACCTCCACCCACCTTGCTGGCGTCTGAGTCGGACTGGAGCTCTCTGCCCTTTACCAATCCAGCCACGGGCCCATCCATCTGGCCCATCAAGACTCACTCTCATTACATCAGTCCATAAAACCTTAGAAAAATCAGTCTTGAGATATTTCTTGGCCCAGTCTTGACGTTTCAGCTTGTGTCTTGTTCAGTGGTGGTCGTCTTTCAGCCTTTCTTACCTTGGCCATGTCTCTGAGTATTGCACACCTTGTGCTTTTGGGCACTCCAGTGATGTTGCAGCTCTGAAATATGGCCAAACTGGTGGCAAGTGGCATCTTGGCAGCTGCACGCTTGACTTTTCTCAGTTCATGGGCAGTTATTTTGCGCCTTGGTTTTTCCACACGCTTCTTGCGACCCTGTTGACTATTTTGAATGAAACGCTTGATTGTTCGATGATCACGCTTCAGAAGCTTTGCAATTTTGTGACTGCTGCATCCCTCTGCAAGATATCTCACTATTTTTGACTTTTCTGTGCCTGTCAAGTCCTTCTTTTGACCCATTTTGCCAAAGGAAAGGACGTTGCCTAATAATTATGCACACCTGATATAGGGTGTTGATGTCATTAGACCACACCCCTTCTCATTACAGAGATGCACATCACCTAATATGCTTAATTGGTAGTAGGCTTTCGAGCCTATACAGCTTGGAGTAAGACAACATGCATGAAGAGGATGAAGTGGACAAAATACTCACTTGCCTAATAATTCTGCACTCCCTGTAAGTACTGTATATGTCAGTGATTTGATAGTGTCACACACAACTTCTTCTGGTGGTCTATTCATGCTTCAGGCACTACCTCATCCTTCTACCTCAGGTGTTAAATGGACTGAGCGCTGTGAAAAACATTGAATGAACTTTAGGTCAAGTCAAGCAAACTGTACTTCAATAACAGCTGTGTTTAAAAAGTGCTCACTTCATACAAATGGTCTATAAAAGAGAAAACGGCCACATCATTGCCCCACAGCCGCTGGCCAGAACTGTTGACACCTGGCAGGATGGAGCCACATTTATGACAAAATCTTGCCCCACCATCTGCATGATGAGACATAAAATAGGATTTATGAGACCAGATGGAAGTGTTTCTCCCTTAAATCATCCACTCTTGGTGCTAAATGCCTCTGTGCTCCTGCTGTTCCTCATTTGCCTAAAATCTGGGCAGAGTTTGCATTGTGTTATTTCACTCTTTCACATCTTAGTTGGAGCTGCTGGTTGTTTGGTCATGACCTTCCTGTTGGAGGCGTGCTATGAATGATGACCATTTCATCAGCTCTGCATTTTCCCTCAGAACTGTTTATCACATGGTTTCTGTTAAACTCCAGACATTGACATTCATAAAAGAAAATCCCTACAGGGACAGAAGCAGAGAAACTGTCTGAAGAAATCACGCTACACTCATAGCTGCTTAGTCAAACAAATAATTAAACAGTTGAACCTGAATGTGAACAAACAAAAACAACTGACTGCAGTTTTTTAACTGTTGCCTTATCTACTAAACTAAAACAAGAGTTTTAGTTGTTAACTATGTCAGTGATGGTCTAAAGATTACAAAATCAGACTTCTCCAGTGTTTCCAGTTTGTTCTCTTAAATGGCAAATCCAGGTTCAATAGTTGTGTAGGGTGGACACCCTGTCTAAATGATGAGACCTAAAAGGCACATACAGCTGACTGTCATCTGCATAGACATGATAAGAAATGTCAGTAAAAGATTGGACGATGCCAAAGAAAGGAAATAATATAATATGAACCCTGTGGACCTGGACTGAACCCTGTGGAACCCCACACATGAACCTGCTCATCCTAATAGAGAAAATCCTGTCTGATAAGAAGGAGGAAAACCAACACAGCACCAGAAATATAACCCAAAACCTAGAACCTATTAAGTAAAATGTTATGGTCAATGGTATCAAAGGTTACACTTAGATGAAGTAAAATGATTACAGAACAAACCCCTGCAGCAGAATCCACTGAAAAGACCTTTATGGATAAAGATAGGGGTCCAGTGGTGTGCTGCTTTTGAAAGCCAGACTGAAAAGGGTCAAAAATCTGTCATTTGCATAGTAAAGATTTGAACTGGCTTTCTAAAATCATTTTAATCATTCAAAATTACCAATAGAGCTGGCATCAAAATTGGACTTATTCTGTAAAGAAGTTACAACAGCATGTTTAAAGTAGGATTACCTCAATGAGCTATTAATGAAGCAATGATGGACCAATGCTTGTGAGAGTCCCAGACAGGACAGAAGGAGGAACTAACTGTATGGTCACCATGAGCATGATGAGGGTTTCATCTTGCCTTTTACTGCAGTCAAGTCATGTAGTCAAGAAGTAAATGATTCAGGACACCGAGCACCATTGTTACAGGCGGAGGAACCCGAGGAGCTTTTGAAGTTCAGGACCATCATCTTATTTACAAAATGACTGAAAAAACAATCACAATCAGAAAGTAACAGAACATGCAAAGGTGCTGTTGACGGTTTCAAATAATACCCTTGGATTATTCTATTACAGTTTATTATTAAAATAAGAGGATCTAGCTTTTTTATTGCCTTATTATAAAAGTGAAGAAATTCTCTGAAATATTTACCATGGACCACCCAACCCATGGACTTCCACAGCTACTCTGCTTTTTAAAAGGAATGTCCAAGGCCACAAGTTCAGAGTTATTACCAGTTTTGTAAGGAGTGACCCGACTGAGAATGGCAAGGTAGTGTTCATTAATGGTGGCAGCAAGGAGCTCAACATTATTATCAGAAGAATTAGAAAAATTTAAAAAAGAAGAAAACTTGAAAATAACAGAATCATCAATGAAGCTCCTGCGCTTAACACAAACTTTGAAAAAACAAGTACGAGTTACAAGAAAACAAATGAATTTATTAGGGGTGCAACGATACACAAAATTCACGGTTCGGTTCGGTTCGATACTTTGGTGTCACGGTTCGATATTTTTTCGATACAAAAAAATGTTCATGCCTTTTTAATTTGTCATTTATTAAAATTATAAATATATATTTTAACTCAAAAGTACAGTTTTTAAATTTAATGTTGCTGAAACAAAAGTAATTTAAAAAATAAATATATCTCAGGGCTCTCAAAATTTCAAAATCCCTGGTAGCCCTTCGGGCAGGGACTCTTCAGTTTTTGGTAGCCCAAAATAAATGTAAGTGGCCCGAATAAAAAAGAGAGCAATTTTTTGATTGATGTTTTGTTTCCTGTTTTGTTTCCTTTACAATATTATACATTAAAGTATAATATTGTAAAGGAAACAAAACATTAATCAAAAAATTGTTGAAAAACAAATTACAACATTGTATAAAAATTACAATCATCAACTCAAATACTTGGTTCTAATTGAACAGAAATTTCTATGAACTTGTAAGAACTGTGTAGGACATGAATCAGTCTGTGTCAGATCCTGAATTTGAAATTTCCACTGAAGTCACGGGTAAGAGGCATGTGGAACCAAGATCGAGGCCATTTGCTTTTTGAAGTTTGCAAAGACTGCTAAATTTTGCCAGTGGTAGTTCACTCTTTGCAACATAGTACGCTGTTCTAAACAGATTTTTCAGGTTTATTTTTAGTATGTTATTTGCAATTGGTGTTTGTTCTGGGAAAGATATTGCAGACTGAGCAATAATGCATTTCTTGCATTTCTAATGGGGGCCTTTCTTAAAATGACTGGTCCCAGTAACAAAGGCGCTTGTCGACTCAGAAATCGAGAGAAAACCAACAACACACCCGGCAGAACATTATGTTATTTACACGGGTGCACATAAGTGGTCCGCATGTGCGCATTCGCTGTCAAAATAAAAGACGCGCACCAGATAAGAAGTTGCAACGCGCGTTTGCGTCCATATAAAAAGCACTGTTTTTGTCCGCTAGAGTGGGATTTTCACGGCACATTCCGCACCACATCTCTGTGCGTTCATCATTTGTTTGAAACCAGCTCACCTCCTGCAACCACTTTTCCGAGAATACGCGCTTCTTTTGTGGTTCGGACTCCTGACATTTCTTTGGAGGTAGAGGAACACTAAAGTAATTGCTTAAAGGAGCTTCTTCGACATCTTTAAGAGTTTTAAACAAATGTCTGTCCTCCTCCAGAAAATCTTATGTATGCAAGCACGCGTTGCAACTTCATACCTTGTGCGCGTTTTTTTTGTTTTTTTGACAGCGAATGCGCACCTGCGGACCACTTATGTGCAGCCCCGGTTATAGCTCGTCATATTGCAGCCACAGAAATTCTTTTGTCCAAGAAACCATAAAGCTGCACTTTCTTTTTGCCTTATAGTCTGATTTGTCATAACTTTTCCGTTTTGTGGTAAGCTTTTCTTTGGCTGTCACTTCTTCACCCTGACCTGTCTTATTTGGCTCAGCAGAACTAAAATATATATCCTGCTGCTTTTACACACATAACGGTCAGCAATTCTCTGCGTGATCAACCTCTCACATGTTTAAGCTTGCTGCGGGAGATTTCACTTGTCATGTTTGCATAGTAAGCTAACGATTGATAAGATGATGTCAGAGGAATTGGTGCGCAAATTATCATCACTCATCAATCAGTGCTGTCGCTCTCTATACACAGTTCGTGCGATTGCAAAGTGAAAGCAAAAAACAAGCGCAAATTCAAACGCGATTTCAATATGTCACATATTGACAGTGGCTCACCGATGCCAATGACATAATTACCCAGCTACATTTCCGAAAGAATGCAAAAGCATTGACATATATTTTTCCTTCCTACAATAGCCCGACGGGCAGGGCAGAGATAGATTTTGGTAGCCCGACTGGAAAAATCGCTAGCCCCGGGACCTCGGGCTAGCGATTTTGCAAGCCCTGTATCTGATTGAGGAATCACTCATCTTTGGAAAAGAGAGTTTATTACAGAGAAATGGCTCTTTCCAAAATAAAAGCTATACTATACGCTTCTTCTGGGCTATATTCTCAGCAGCATATTGTAGCGGGTCAGGGCTGTTCGGGGTTCTGTTTGTACAGTTATGTTTTGTTTATGTTGCCATAGTGACGGGTGACGCCCTCTCGCTGCGACGTTGTGTCCTTCCGGGGTCAGAGGGCGCCCTGTGTGTTGGTGTTGTTGTTGTTGTTGCTGTGCGGTTGCTGCGCTGAGCAGTTAGCTAGCGGCAGTGTTCTTCTGCAGATGTCAATAAACGGCTGTGCTCCCTGGCTAGCTCACGGGAAGCAAGACCAAACGACACTTCCGTCTCCTCGTTGTCTGAGCTCGCCACATTGGTGTCAGAAGTGGGATGATGGTGGCACCCCATGTTCTGACCCGAGTGACTTTTCCCCCGCCGGGGCCCGTTCTTCGTACCTCGCTAAGTAAGTTAGCTGGATTTGATTGTTGACGATTTCGCGTGATCTTGGATCGTTCGGTTCCCCGAAGCTCATCCGGGACTTGCTGTCATAGCAACAGAGCCGTAAGCGTAAACCTGCTCGGGAGCAAGTTTACTTTATGTAAACAGGATTAGATCGCGGCCATGCAGGTATGTCCGCTTCATTTATACGAAAGCAACAGCGATATTCCACCACTGTTTCACCATAAATAAATAACATCAATGTAACCAAAGATAATGCAGCACTTGATCCTTTTATTGATTTCACACAGATACATACAGGTCATTTCCTAAAAAAGGGAAATGTACTATTAACATTCTATTACATGTATGTGATTATTACAGATGTAAGTCATATTTCAGAGTAGTAATAGTAAATTACTTCGTGTAAGCAAGATGAGAGACCACGGCTATAAAAGCGAAGGTGGATTTGGGAAGCCTGTCGCAGCCATGTCCTGTCCGTTTACGCGAGCAACCCATTGCGGAAGGTGCAAGATTGATAAGGAGAGTCCTCAGAATCCAGCGTATATTGCGGGACAGACAGGATCCTTTAGCTCAGCGCGACAGTGTGCTCATAGAGAGATATCGATTTTCCCGTGAGGATATTATTTACTTAACCAACTTGTTGACGAGGGGGTGCAGGACCACCACCTGTCTTTTTTTGCTCTGCCCTTTTCTTGGTTGCTGTTATGAACAAACAAACAGATTATTTCAGGGTTTCTTTGCAAGAGACTAAAAGCAATATAAGTGATAAATATTACCATTCTGTAGCATATTCTCATATTTCACTTCAAATCAAATCAAATCAAATCAAATCACTTTTATTGTCACATCACATGTGCAGGCACACTGGCACAGCACATGCGAGTGAAATTCTTGTGTGCGAGCCCCACAAGCAACAGAGATGTGCAAACACAACAACACAAACGAGCAAAATACAAGAATGGCCAACCTGAAACTAATAAATATATGTACAATATATAATAGTGTATGCATTTCTGGATGTGTATACTAAATATTTTCCTACGTGTGTGTGTGTGTGTGTATACACATTTTTACAAATTAAATAGTAAAAAAAAAAATAATAATAATAATAAAATATATAAAATATACAGAGTTGAATATGTGCAAAACAAGTGGCACTTTTACTTGTTCCCATGTTCTAGTGGGTCCTGTTGTGGCTCTAATGTGAAAGGGGATATAATATAACATGATATAATATAATGTAATATAATATTGGATAATATAGTGTGATATGATAAATCTACCCTACCGCCTACTGGTGTTGGCCAGAGGGGCCGATGGCGCGATATGGCAGCCTGGCTTCTGTCAGTCTGCCCCAGGGCAGCTGTGGCTACAACCGTAGCTGCCTCCACCAGTGTGTGAATGTGAGAGTGAATGAATAGTGGCATTGTCATGCGCTTTGGGTGCCTTGAAAAGCGCTATATAAATCAACTCCATTATTATTATTATTATTATTAATATTATTATTAAATTACTTACGAGTTTAATTTGTCAGCAACTTTCTGCCAGCCCTCTCTCCTTGCTTTTGCAGCCTTTGCAGTGTTCCCTTGCGTTTTAATTAAACTCTGAAACTCCTGAAATCCCTCACTCAAGAGTTCTTGCTCTGCTGCCGAAAAATACCGAGCGCGCTCCTTCGACATTTTCGCCGACCAATCAGAGGGTTGCCGATCAATGTTTCTACTATCGATGCGTAGCCCCTTTTACGACACCCAGTGATCTCACATTACTTCATCCAGCTGTACTAATCGTCAACAGCAGGTGTGTTCGGAGAACCGGATTAGCGAGCTCACGGTTAGCGCGATGATTTGGTCTTGGATGTGTCATTTGATCTTGGATGTAGTAAGCGACGTACGAAGAACGGGCCCCCGGTCGTGACCGGCCGGTGCGCCAAAAGAAGGCACCTGGACATTTGCAGGACTTTGTGTGGGGTAATGGGGTCGTCGGGGACGACTGACCCCTTAGGTGGGGGCTATGTAGCGGGTCAGCGCTGTTCGGGGTTCTGTTTGTACAGTAATGTTTTGTTTATGTTGCCATAGTGACGGGTGACGCCTTCTCGCTGCGACGGTGTGTCCTTCCGGGGTCAGAGGGCGCTCTGTGTGTTGTTGTTGCTGTGCGGTTGCCACGCTGAGCAGTTAGCTAGCGCAGTGTTCTTCTGCAGATGTCAATAAACGGCTGTGCTCCCTGTCTAGCTCACGGGAAGCAAGACCAAACGATACCTCCGTCTCCTCCTTGTCTGAGCTCGCCACAATATTAAACATATCAGGTCCCCATAAGGAGAATCATGTGCTAACGGCTGTCTAAATGACTCGGGTAAAGTTTGTAGCATGCATGCTTGTTGTTTTTGTCTGCTTCCACTTGTCTTTGCACTAGGATGATGTCGGCGTAAATGTGCAGTCATATTCCTTGTGTTCCCACTAGTGCTGTCAGCGTTAATCTCGTTGAAATGACGTTAACGCCACAACACGGCAAATCTCCGTTAACGAGCTACCCCTGCATGGGGCTAGACGGCCAACATGTTAACGAGCTAACTGAGCTAACACACTAGTTCCCACCCATGTAATTGAGCATTGCGTGGCACATCCAACATACTGTTTTACTTTAGTCCATGACGCGCTTACCTTCAGGGTCATACATCACATGAAAATGTCTGTGAAGGTTCTCAGTCATCCAGGTCATCGTAGTCAAAGGAGCTTGCAAAGAAAAGCGTCTGGACTTCTTTCCAAGACAAGATTCCAAGACACAAGAAGTGGAATCCTTCACTGCGCACATTAACGCTGTGGATAAGAACATCAAGTTCACCAGGGAAGACACAAAGGACAACTGTCTGCCTTTCCTGGACTGCGCTGTGCACATTGAAGAGAACGGCAAACTCAACATCGAAGTTTACCGGAAGCCCACACACACGGACCAGTACCTCCTCTTTGACTCCCATCACCCTTTGGAACACAAACTTGGAGTAATCAGGACCCTACACCACCGGGCAGAACATGTTCCCTCTAAGCCTGAAGGGAAAAAGAAGGAACACACACATGTAAAGGAAGCACTCAAAACGTGCGGCTATCCTAAATGGGCGTTCTTAAAGTCAGCAAAGAGGCACAGAAAAGAAGATCAGACACCAGCGAGGGAGGACAGACGCAACAACATTGTCATCCCCTATGTAGCCGGCGTATCAGAGAAACTCAGGAGAGTTTTCTCCAAGCATGACATCCCAGTGTATTTCAGACCCAGCAACACGCTCAGACAGAAACTGGTTCACCCGAAAGACAAAACGCCAAAACACAAACTTAACAATGTGGTGTATGCTATACAGTGCAGCGAGGAATGCTCAGACCTCTACATTGGAGAGACCAAACAGCCACTTCACAAGCGCATGGCACAACACAGAAGAGCCACCTCCACAGGACAAGACTCAGCAGTCCATCTGCATCTTAAGGATAAAGGACGCTCTTTCGAGGATGCCAATGTTCACATTTTGGACAGAGAGGACAGATGGTTTGAAAGAGGAGTGAAAGAAGCCATCTATGTCCACTGTGAGCGACCATCTTTGAACAGAGGCGGGGGTTTACGACACCAACTCTCTGCCATCTATAATCCAGTTTTGAGATCCCTTCCCAGACGCCTTAACGCCCACTCACATCCTGGGCCATCTGACCTCAGGAATTCGCATGATAAGGTGGGGCCAGGTTTCACAATGAACACACCCGAAACTCTGGCTGATTGGGACCCACGCCCAGTTTCCCACCTTGGCTCAGGCGATTAGAGGATCATCAGGGGGTCCTTTTGTCCCTCTGTGGGGGGTCCCTCCCACTAGGTTTATATCTGGGACTCTCCACCATTTGACCTTAGAACTGAAGAAGCTTCTCGGATGAGAGGTGAAACGTCTTCAAGCAACTTAAAGAAGTCCAGACGCTTTTCTTTGCAAGCTCCTTTGATCACATGAAAACCAAAATAATTCCAAACGCCAGATCTGAATGAGGGTGGGGGAGGTTCAATTTGCCATGTTGCAAGGAGAGCTTAACTTCTGTCTCGCTAGCTTGCCCTGCGCTCTTCCTTCTGACGATGCTGTCTGTGTCAGTGGATCTGCGCTCGACAGTGCAGCCTAGGCGGAGTAGTCGAACGCAGATTCACTGAGCGCTCAACACAGACAGCATCGTCAGAAGAAAAGTTGATAAAATAAATTACAAATTTTGTATTGTTCGATACATATGCGTACCGAACCGAAAGCGTAAAATTCTGTTTCTCACTACAAAAAAAGTCATTTTAAAAATATGACTTGTTAGCAGTAGAGTGGACATTACCATCATAAAACAGTTGAAACTTGCCTTAATATGTAAATAGTAAATAATTCTTTACCCAGTTTTGAGTTTCCAGGTCAAGTCCCAGCATTTATTTTTGTTTATTTATTAATTTATTTTTTCTGTTCTGATCAGAGTTGTGTGTGAGATTGGACCTGCTGATAAAGCTGACTGGGGACAGGTTGAGATCGAGGTGAATGGAGGGAAGAGAGGAACCTCCTCTGTTTCCTTCACCTACAGGGTAAATGCATATACACACAAACACACTCACAAACACACACATACACTGTCCTCAGCTGCACGTCCTCTGTTGAGTTGTACAACTTTTTATTGAGAAATTAAACTCATCCAAAAGCTTTCAGCTGATTTTGTTGTTTTATGGACTGTTTTATGTTTTCCATTTATTAGCTCCAGAGAAACTCTTATCAAAACATACCAAGGGCATGACAGTTAAGAAGACTGACCAAACATGCTAAATGTAACAGTAAATTAGGCACCTAGATGCACATTGCTGTGGTAATTTACTGTACAGTAAGTCAAAATGTGCAGGCATTCCTCTTTAACCAGATGCTGTGCAGCCGTTCCCTTTGTCACTTTAATACTCTAAGAGGCTACAGCGTAGCTATTTAACTGGCTTTTCATATCTCTGGCTCTGCTAAAGCTTCCCCACAGGGGAGTGCTCCTCCTAACTGTTTGCTCAGCAAATTGAGGCAGATGTGGTGCTTGTGGGAGTTTGTGTGTCTGAATGTTTCTGAAAGAGTGGGTCGGGTTAGATCAGGCTGAGAAGCAATGTTTCTGACATGGAGCTGTATCTGTGTGTGTTATTCTAGTGTGTGCCAGCATCTGCCAGTAGTTAGTGTGTACTTGAAATATGAGTGTGTATTAAGGTGGTATTTGGTGACACCCTCTCCCCTTCATTAGGACCCGATGCCTGAGGAGGTGATGCCAAATAGAGGTCCTAAAGCAGGGGGAACCCTCATTACAATCTCTGGACTATTTCTGAATGCTGGCAGTAAGGAAGATGTCCAGGTTACCATCGGAGGGGTGAACTGCAGTGTGTAAGGATTTCTTTTTTTCAATAATTCTCATTCAGACCAAACCTTTTCAATTCAGCCTCTTTAGTTAATAGAGCTACTTGTTATTCAGACATTTAATTCTATGCAAATTCTGCTTTGCGCACATTTTGAAGTCCATAAATTGATTTTTTTTTTATATATATGTGTATATTCTTGAAGCAAAAAATTGAATTGACCTAAACTTTAGTGTCACAATGAGGAGGGAGTTTTTTCTCTTACAATTTTCCTGTACTGTTGTGACCACCAGTGCTCTGTCAAAACCGATTCGCGGTGACATTTTAGGCAGAGGTAACGGAAAAATAACGAGCAAGAGAAGCAGCAAAGACAGATTTTAACAAGCTGTCAGCCTGCTGCCATGTTGGCTTCCACTGCACAGTGACCTTGTGCCACCCCCACTCCTTCAGCCAGCGAGTACTGAGCTATGTCCTTGTCTTGGCAGGGAGCACTTTGGAGAAAATATCACCTGCAGGACAGGAGAATACCGCGTGGATAAAGTGCCCTCTGACCCTCTCGACGTCGTAATGAAGTATGGAAAGAGAACCACAAAAAGCATCCCGGCTAGCTTTCGGTTTGTTGAAAACCCCACTGTGCAGGATCACCAGCCCAAAGCAAGCTTTGTCTGGTCAGTTTAACACAGCAGTATGCAGTCATGGTGTTTGTGACATTCACTCTATCTGTTTGTTACATGTTGTATTTTTACCTTTTTTTTTTTTTTTTTTTTTTTTTTTGCTGAAGGGAGTTCCAAGGATCTACTTTTCATATTCACTCTGAAGTATCTGAAATATCTACCTAATAAGACCAATATGACCAAGTACTAAATGCATTCTGTACATACATATGGTCTTACTGAGTAGGTATGATCAAAAATTCATAGTTGGATAAGAAACTCTCCCTCTCTGACTTGACTAACTCTGTTATTTTGCGAGTCCAAATTTCCCCAACCTGTAAACCTCAGAAGTGTGAAAATGCCATTCTGATTACTGTCTTGATGGCCAAAAATAAGAGAATAAGACACAGGCTGACTTTTACTTTTGAATATGTGCTGTTGGCGACTTTCAAGCCTTTGAGTCGCCGAGCAGCTGAATAGGGGAATAATGTTGACGCGCCCGCTGTTTAAAACGTTAGTCAAAGTTCCAAGTTAAAACTCCTTTATTTGTTATCAAATCCTTAAAATCCGTAGAAAAACAGTGATCAAAAACATTCCAAGCTTGAGCGGTCAGCAAAAGTCGACTTCCCCCATCACCCACTCATTCACAAAATTTCCCTCGGGCCGTGAACAGGTGATATAGCAATCACTATTACAGACACCACGTGACCCAAAGCTACGCCTATCCATAACATTCCGGCCCCTAATTATTACATTTTTACAGTAATAATTACACATCCAACACCACAACTCACAACACACACTTCATCATATCACAGACACCCAGTGAGACAACATAACATACTCAAAAAGTCCACCAAAGTTATTTTCTCATGTCTTCTCTTCTGTCTGCACATGGTCAGTCAGTCATAGGCCAGAGGTTACCAGCACTTAGCCTAAATATAGTCAGTCTGTAATGTACATCTCATAACATTAAAGTCAATTCAAAGTTAGTTATGTCACACTGTGTCAAAATGTCATAATCATGGGTCAGAAGTCTCCTGAAGAAGGCATATCTTTGTGATGGGTCTGCACACATGGCTGGTTGGGGTCTTAATCCAGACCTGACGCACAAGCCCCTTTTCATCTGGTACAGCTCCGGTGACTCTCCCAATGATCCAGGAACCACGAGGTGCAGAATCATCCACTATAAGGACCACATCTCCGGGAACGAAGTTGCGTTTAATCCTTCCCCATTTCTGGCGCTCTAATTCTGTGACTGGGACTCTCTTTGCATATCCTCTAGATATAAGATCTGTCATGAAGGCAGTGTAGTCTTTGTGAAAGTCTTTATCTCTGATGAACCTTTTCTTCAAACCTAAGGCTCGTTGCTCAATTGCACGGTTGTCAGGCATTCTTATGTCTCGGTCTTTTAGTGGCAGGGCAATGCTGTAGTGCCAATCCCCCAAAGTCACCGTCTTGCTGGCCAATTCCAGGAACTTCAAGTCTTCCTTTGACAGCCCCATCTGTTCATCATTGCTGCTCTCAGGAAAATCCATCTTGAACTGCTGTTTCCATAGCTTGTCCAGTATGACAGCAGAAACTCTGTTGGCGGTAACTGTTGCCAAACATCCTGGCCTTCCACAGCATTCTCGATTAAGTGGCCCATTCACAGTCCAGCCGAGCACAGTCCTAATGGCAAAGGGTCCATCACCTACACTCCGGATGACCTCCAAAGGTTCTAGAGCTCTGGGCATATTCATGCCAATCAAAAGCTCAACATTGGCCTTAATTTCTGGCAAATGAACGTGCTTCAAATGTGGCCAGTCATCCAGGTCCTGTTGATTTGGGATGTTACCAGTATCCACAGGCATTTTATGCTGAGTGAAGAGGTTAGGCATATCACAGTACATGTCACTGTCCAATCCAGCAACTTCAAGTTCAGGTACAATGAAACTGTCCACCACTTTCTCCTGTCCCATGGTGCGCAGGAGAATCTTTGTCTTCCTCCCAGCAATATTCAGCTTGTCCATAAGACCCACTGTACAAAAGGATGCTGAACTCCCATGGTCCAGAAAGGCATACGTTTCCACTATTCTTTGACCTCTCTTTGATTTTACTTTAACTGGCACAATGGCAAGCTTACAGTCCTGTTCACCGGCCCCAGTAAGACCACTAGTCTGGATCGTAACAGGAATGTTATCTGCCTCATTATTAGGTTTGACTTCATTCTTCTCTTTGTGGTGGATATGGAGTATACTTGCATGTCGGAGGCCACAGATTTTACATGAAAGGCGTTTTCTGCATTCTTTGCTTATGTGCCCAGTACACAAACAGCCAAAACAAATGCGGTTCTTTTTAAGAAAAGAAATCTTCTCATCATGAGGTTTCTTATCAAGCAGAGCACATGACTCCAGTGTGTGTCCGCCTTTGCAGAAAAAACAAGCCTTCACAGTGCTGTGACGATCTTGAGCCTCTATCTGATTCTGTCTCTTGACGTCAGAGACTGTTGTGGCGAAGCTACTTCCTTTAGCTTTTAGATGTGGAGAACATTTCCCTCCATTGCTGCCCTTGGCTGCTAGATGTGTTGCTGGAACGTCACATAGATTTCCAAAGATGGGATCTGTTACAATTTTAACTTGACGCTCAAGGAAGGAAACAATGTCAATGAATGCGGCTCTGCGATGTTGCCTCTCCTGAATGTCATATGCTACTGTTCGCCATTTGTCTTTTAACTTATATGGCAGCCTTCTAATCACAGCAAGCATATTGGCAGGTGTATTTAATTCAGAGAGATCATCAATCTCTTCCATTGCATTGCAGCATCCACGTAAGAACAAACAATATGCCTGAAGAGCTTTTCCATCTTCCGATCTAATCAGTGGCCATGAGTGAACTTTGTTCAAATAGGCAGATGCAATCACATGTCCATTCCCAAAGTGCTCATACAGCAGAGTCTTTGCCTTTACATATCCAGCACTTCCAGACATATGTTGGCAGCTTTTAACAAGTTCATTGGGCTGCCCCTTGGTGTACTGTGCAAGATAATGCAGGCAGTCACCAGCATCGCCAGTCTTTGCTTCTATGACCTGTTCAAACGAGCGCATAAAGGCCTGAAAATGTAAAGGGTCACCATCAAAGGTTTGAATCTCCCTTTTGGGCAGTGAAGAAAGACTTTGCTGATGGACCAACATACAAGATAATTCATTTTGTTTTTCCATAATGGACAACAGATTTTCATTGGCTACTGGAAGAGCAGCTTGTAGCTTAGGCAAAGGTGGAATTGATCCAAAAGCATCAGAAGGCCCCATAAAAGCTGGTGCAGGCCTTTCCCTTTTGATATTCTGTTGCACTGTTTTTACTTGAAGCTCTGCATTCCCAGTGATTGCATTTCCTTTTGTAAGCGTCTGAGGAACAAAAGTCTCTGCATCCGCATTAAGAATTTCAAGGCTGTTTCCCTTTGTTTTAAAATATGATTCCATTCCATTAGATTTCCGTGAAGCGACGCTCCGCATAGCGGATCCAGTTCTCAGCACGTTCACCTTTGCAACAGTTGCAGCTATATCTGCTTCAAGCTGAAGTTGTTCTTTCTTTCTCCTCAATTGTTCCTCTTGTTCTTCAAGAGAGTGTTTTTCTTTCAGCATATGTTGACGTGCGAGCAAGGCGGCCATTTCAGCTTCTGCCCTGAGACATGCAGATGAAGTAGATGATACTCTTGAGCTTGACCTACTGCCTTGATTTGACACACTGTCGGATGGCAACACGTCATCATTAACATCATTCTGAGGATTAAGAGATAATTGTGGTTCTTTTCCAGTGTGCTCTCGAACCTCCACTTCTCCTCCCAGGGAAGTTTCCTGTGACTGTGCCTTGTCAGATGATGGCCTCCCTGAATGTTTATCAGTTTCAGAAAGCCATATGTTAACATCCTCCATAAACCCTTTATTGTATTTAGAGATGCTTGAGAACCATGTATTTTGTTTATCTTTCTCATCAAATGAGATTAGAGAAAGTAAAGATTCATGCAATGCACTGGCATCCTTAAACAGGTGTGTTAACTCATCAAACTGTTTTTTGACTTGTGAATGATTTTTATCATCTTTCATTAGCTCTTTAAGAGACATAATAACACTTTTCATTTTGTTTACATGCCTTTTCCGATCTGTTTGGATGGTTTCAATTTTGTTTGCAAGAGCTTTCTCAGTGAGGGAAGTTATTCTTTTATCCTTTTCAGTTTTTCCAACAACAGATGCAGCCTGTGATCCACTCATTTTAAGCATTCAACATAAGCAGCATGCCAAAATCCAAAACAAAGGCAACAGCAATTCCTTCAAACTCAGTTGAACGCCTGCAGAGCCACAACTCACACACACCAAATCCAACAGCAAACGTAGCGGTGGGCGTGTCACAAAAACATCTTCGTATGGTCAGAATCCAAACTGCGTTCAAACAAACAATACGCAGCACAAAAACACAGTTTACATACCACCGTCGTCTTCTCCTTATCTGTCGGTCTAGCCGCTTTTACGGGTGTAGTGGCGGCGGTGTGTGGGCTCGCATCGGCGTTTATTCAGCGCTGATTGCGGGACGGTCCATTGCCGTCGCACATTTTGCTGACAAATGTTGGCGACTTTCAAGCCTTTGAGTCGCCGAGCAGCTGAATAGGGGAATAATGTTGACGCGCCCGCTGTTTAAAACGTTAGTCAAAGTTCCAAGTTAAAACTCCTTTATTTGTTATCAAATCCTTAAAATCCGTAGAAAAACAGTGATCAAAAACATTCCAAGCTTGAGCGGTCAGCAAAAGTCGACTTCCCCCATCACCCACTCATTCACAAAATTTCCCTCGGGCCGTGAACAGGTGATATAGCAATCACTATTACAGACACCACGTGACCCAAAGCTACGCCTATCCATAACATGTGCTTTAAAATAAAAAGAAAAAAGCTTCTAAGTTGACATTAGTGACACAGGCAAATAGGATTGTTCTGTATGTAGAAAACTGAACACTTAGAAACTTACCTGCCTTGTTCTTTGCCCTGCAGATTTCTGTCTGAAGCTTTGGGAAACCTTAATAATGTCATTAAACTTCTTGTGTTTAAAACTAGGATCTAGGATTTTTTCCTCCAAGAGTTGCTGAGTGTGCGTGCGTGCATTTAATAGTGATTGGCTGAAACTGGCTGAACCATTGCTGCTTTTGGTGTTGTAACAAACTGCTTGATAATTGCTGAAAATTGATGCATTTGATGGTTCCCTTGCTTTTTCTGCTGCAATTCTGACACACGATTAGGTACACTGACTAAAACAACAGACGACAGTTTGTTTTCATCTCCAGTGAAAATTACCCCAGGTGCATTTTAAGAACTGTCTGTCGTCCTGTGAGCTTGTGCTCTCGTCTTTGTTTGGCTGGGAATACATTTGATTAATATGTATTTTCCTGTGTTTTTGGTGTGAATAGATATGTTTGTTTGTGTGTTTTAGTGGAGGGAGGAACATTGTGGTAACCGGCTCCGGATTTGACATAATCCAGACTGCAATCGTGAAGGTCCAGGGAGGCAACTGGTCGGCTTCAGAGGTTCCTGTTCATTTTCCGTATCTTCATCTGAGTCAATGCACTGATGCATCTCTGACAGTCATTATCTTAGATCTTCTTACCCTTTCTCCTAAATGTTGCTTTTTCTCCCATGTTTTCCCTCTCTCACAGTACCACCACTCTTCAATTCCCCCATTTCTCATGAACCCCAACTCTAGTTTTGATTCATTCAAACTCTGTGAAGCATTGCAATTAAACGAACACACAACAATAAACAAAACACACATGTCCACTCCTCCTTGCTGCCACTGATCAGTGAGATTTTATAATACTTCATGTCACTTCCTGAGCCATAAATCCCTAAAACCTGTAGGATTGCAGATATTACCACCAATGTTTCACCCTCACCCAGAATGTAACTATGGCCCTCGTCCAGCTCAATCAGGTAGGACTGACTGTGCCAGGGAACTTTAAGGACCTGCACACAGCTTGCCACCGTCTGCCCTCCAGTGTACTGGGCAGTCTTAAGAAGTAGCAGTTTTGTTCATTTAATTTAAAGGAAATGATTTTAAACCAGAATCAGGGTTACTGAAGATTATGTGCCTGTTTCACTCTTCACGATTTTACTCCCGTCCCAGCGAAGTCCCCTGGCCCAAATATGAGGACCCATTATGGCTGCTGACATATATTTAAAAACATGTAGATTTCTAGGTCAAGTTGCTGACCTGAACTTTATTTATTGTGTGTGGTTTTATTCTCTGTAAAGACCAACTAGTTCTTATTTTGGATTTTAAACTTCCTGTGAGTCCTTGAGTCTGTGCAGCATATGTTTGTAGTTACAACCTAGATGGATTTTTATAGACTTCTAAATCGCAGTTGATTGGACCGCAGAAAATCCTACTAAATAGTTGCTTCGAAATGTTTACTTATACCAAATGTGACTGTTGCTTCCATTAGGTGTGCAACAAAAAATAACGTTTTAATGGATGGATCATGTTAAAGTTCCAGCACATACCTATGGTACAGTATTGTTTGTGCTGTTGGCAAAGTGATGTACCTAATCACACTGAGAAAAGTTCCTTTAAAAGGGGGTTGGTAGAACTTGTTTATCTAGAAGATAAATATGGGACTGATTTAATGTTTATATACAGCAAAATGCATTTATGTGTATGTATGATTATGGGACCTCCATTGTCTAAAAAACAAAAGTGTGCTACAGTCAGCCAGACACCTTCCCACAATGTTAAATGTGTAGTGAAAGATTGGTATGGATTTATATTTGTTCCATCAAATAGAAATCTATATAATGTTAATAACATTCAAAAGTTATTTTGAAGACTGGACAAATTCACATACCTTCAGATCTCATTGTTTCAGGTACATTAATGCAGTGATTTATTCAACATTAAATTTTTGATACAGTCTCTAAATAGAGTAAACTATTTTTGTGGGTCCCCTGGAGTTCTTTACTTTTCCTCTACTATATAAATGTAATTGTAGTTCAGGTCAGGTGGTTGCCAGGCAATGTAATGTTGTCATAATAGATGCCATAATAGTCAAATTAAGTGGATGCAAATTAGATGCTACTGCTGTCAAATGAAAATGATACAATGCTTTTATGAAGTTTTATATTTGCATATATGCAAAAAGTTGGTCATTTGCAGTTTGATTGTAGGTGGCTGCTAGGCAACATAATGTTGTCAAATCTAATCCAGATAACATGTAGCTGTGTGCCACATGTGGATGCTGAATCCTGATTGTGTAGGAGGAGTATACGGACAGATTTGGCATGTTATAGTAGTGAGTGTAAATATACATTCAAAATGCCTTCAAATGGGCAATTTGCAAGATTTTTAAAAGGTGAAGGGGAGAATTTGAAGAAATTCTGGTTTTGATATTATGCCAGAGACTTCTGTGACGTGCTTCTTCTTTCAGCTGCTCACAATAAGCATTAGAGAACCCGGTCCCTGCGGAAAGGTGTGAGTGTGTCTAAAATTGGTAGTTTTACACGTATTTCTATTGTATTCTACTTCTAAACCAATTTTAGCCCTGTGTGAATCACTATTTAAAAGACAAAATATTTCAGAAAAAATAACAAATATCAAATTAACACCTTTTATTAACTTAATTATTAGCCTTATTTTCTGAAGTTTGGCACTTGAATTTACAATGACACCCTGATTACAGTCCAGATGTTTCCTAACCACCTATTGACATGTTTAGAAAGAGGGTGAGTCCCAATCACAGGATATTGTACATTGTTACACTGCACACTAGATACCAAAACATAGGAATTACCGGTACTATTATGTCTGAAAACTTAAAATGTGTGTTCTCAGTCTTTCTGTTATGTGTTAATAATGACATTTTGACGCCTTTGCTTTGTTCTGTTGGAAAACTTTACCTACTTGTAGAACCGTGGAGTTTAGCTGTCATGCACGTAGTGTCGAAACAATGAGAGTGACAGAAATATCACCATCAGTCCAGTTAATCACAAACAAGCATAGAAAGGCAGTGGAGGAGTGACTCAGTGTGAGTTATGATTCATCAGAGGCCTCATTCTATGATTGAAGATTGAGATTTTAATAGAATGACTGAAAAGACGCACATCATTTTACCTTCCCCATTGTACCAAAACAAGCTTTTTCTTCCCCCCCACAGTCTATTACCATGTATTATATTCACTCCAGTAACGCCCAGTGTTTGCATTATTATTTTTAGTGCTGCTCCATATTTTCCATGCTGTAATTTCCTGCATTTTTTGTCATGCTTGTATTTGTAAAACGCTTTACTGTCCTTCTATCCAACTCAGCTTGCCCATGAGAAGAACGACACAGTCATCCAGTTTCAGTCTCCAACAGTAAACGGCTCCTTAAACCAGCACTTGAAAACAGTCATCAAGCTGGACAACTGGGAGAAGGAGCTGAAGCCCTTTCACTACCACCCTAACCCCAGCTTCAATAATCTACAAAACAAGATCATCACTGCGAACAGCATGATTATCGTTACTGTGAGTACAACCACGAGGTCACTCTAATGCAGTTGCAGTACTATGTTTTCCCTTTTTTCCCTGAAGAGTCGGTGTCTGCTGTGTGTTCTAATTAAGACAAACTGTCTTATTATCTGACTTGAGGATAAAAATGGAAAAGATGCTGAGTTGCATTTGCTGCACATTTGTCATTTGAGCTCAGTGAACGCTTTGGCTTGGAAGCAAAAAAGATTTTTTTTTAAAAATGTTCATTTTATGATATAATAAACACGCTTTTAGTGTAATGCTGTAAAACTGTTTTATGACAAACACTGCAGGGTCACAAAAAGATTAACACCAGAAAACGCACGTGCAAGTGTTTACACAAAAAGTAGTTTCGTAACACTTATCTGAAATCATGCAGTGTTTTTTGGGCAGGGGCCCCAATTAAACAAAGCTTTGTTCTCTTTCATAGCATTCGTTTCGTGTCTCACTATGGGAACGCCTCCTGCGTGACCTCATCAGAAGCTCAAATACCATTACGCCAGCCCTTACAGGCTGGCTAGGTGACGCCCATGTCAGGAGGGGCCAGTGCCTCCCTATATAATAGGCTGACATAGCGTCAGATGTCATTCAAAAACCTCTTCTCGCTTCTCACAGAAGCCTGTAGACAACTGTGCTATTGGGTGCTAAAGCTAAACTGTCCACAGATTCGAGTGAACAACTCGGTCGCCGGGCGCTTTGTTCCCAGCTTTCAGTTGTCCACTAGCATACAAGCAGTAGCAATACTGTTCTGTGGCTAGTGCGGGTGCCAAGTAGCAATACTTTCACCCAGGGAAGTAGCAATACTTTCCGAAAGCGAAGTAGCAACACTCTGCTAATAAAGGTACCCCTAGCTTCACCATCAGGTAGCAATACCCTTCGACGCTAGCGGTTTTACACATTAGGTAGCAATACCTGTAGAAAAGTAGCAACACTTTTCACCCCACGCTAGCGAGGAATAGCAATATTCTCCGCACTCAGTGTCAGTCTCGCTAACGTGCGCAACCCTCTAGCTAACCATGGCTACGACGGCCAACGAAGTTGCAAAACTTTGTCCTTGCGGCAAGAAGATTTCTGCCTGGGATACACACCCCGTGTGTGCGGCATGCCTGGGCTTATCTCACGCTCAGGCTGCCCTGACACCTGCACACGACTGTATCCACTGCGCGGCTGTCCCACGCAAACTACTCCGCCGCAGGCTAGCTCGCCGGGCTAACCTGTCGGGCGGCGACCCTTTGCTGTGTGAGGCTGCTGCGGCGCAAGGAGAAACTGAGATGCCCGATGATTTGGCCGCAACGCCAGGGCCGAGCTGGGCAGAGGCAGACCCTCAGCCCATCGCGACCGCTTTCCCGTCGCTGGAGGCACACGGAGATCGTGTGTTTTTCCGCGATGCTGAAGTCACCTGGGGAGGAGATGCTAACGAGGAGGACGATTCCACCTCCTTGGCTAGCATCAGCTGGGCTGCAAAGCCCTCGGCTACCGGCGAGGTTGAAAAACCGACACCGCCGTCTCCCCTGGATCTCGACATGCAGGACATGTGCAAGCGCGCAGCCGCTAGGCTCAACATCCTGTGGCCCGCCATACAAACAGAGGTTGTAAAGTCTCGTTTTGACGGTAAGAAATTGCCGAAGGCGAAAAAGACGGGGAAGCATGTGTTGCCTGTTTTTCCTGAGCTACTCGATGAGATAGCGGTGACGTGGAAAGCAAAACCTTACAGCGAGAAACACCCCATCAAGGGGAGCTCCCTGCTGGATTGTGAGGGGATGGAGTCTATCGGCCTCCGCCGGATGCCACAAGTGGAGCCGTTGGTGGCGAGCCATCTTCACCCGAAGACGTCTCTGTCCTCATCGGCCCCATCTCTCCCCTCCAAAACAGACCGCTTCCTGTCTAGCCTTACAGATAAGTGCTACAAGGCAGCGGCTCTGTCAGTAAGAGCCCACAACGCCTCTTCTATGCTAATGGCTTACCAAGCTGAGCTAGAAGAGGACATGACAGCTAACACAGATACCACAGTGTGGGATGAAATCTGCGTTATAACTGACCACGTCCTCCGCCTCCACAAGGTAGCCATACAGGCTACTGGGAGAGCCATGGGCCTCATGGTTCTTCAGGAGCGAGCACGCTGGCTCGGGCTCACCAACCTGACGACTAAGGAAAAAGAGGAACTCCTCGACACCCCTGTCGTCCCTCACGGTCTCTTCGGTGCGGCTGTTACATCCATGCAGAAGAGATGTGAGGAGAAAAAGAGAGATAGAATAGAATAGCCTTTATTGTCATTGTACAGAGTACAACGAAATTGGAGTGCCACTCCCTTGGTGCAAGTTTCAATAATAAATATAAATGTAAAATATAAAAAGTACAAAAAAAACAATCGTAAGTACTCAAACAATAGTATGTACAATATATACAGGATAGCAGCATTAATATAATGACAGTATGAATAGCAGCATAATATAATGACAGTGACGGTATGGAATAGGTTCAATTGTTTTTGTGCTTATTTACTACGGTGATAGCTCTGGGAAAGAAGCTATCCCTGAATCTGTTTGTCCTGGTTTTATGTGACCTGTACCGTCGGCCTGACGGTAATAGTTCAAACAGTTGGTTGCTGGGGTGAGAGTGGTCCTTGATGATATTGCCAGCTCTGCTGAGGTACCGAGAGTTTGCAGTGACCTCCAGGCTGGGCAGAGAGCAGCCAGTGATCTTCTGGGCTGTGTTGATGACCCTCTGCAGTACTTTCCTGTCTGCAGCTGAGCACCCTGCATACCATGTTGTTATGCCGTACGTTAGGATGCTCTCTATGGTGGCTCTGTAAAATGTCACCAGCAGCCTCTCCTCCAGGTTGTTCCTCCTGAGCACTCTCAGAAAGTGGAGACGCTGCTGGGCCTTTTTAACCACCGCTGTAGTATTTGCAGTCCAGGAGAGGTCATCAGATATCTGCACGCCCAGAAACCTCATGGAGTGTACCCTCTCCACACAGCTCCCGTGAATGTAAAGTGGGGCCGGGTCTGCTCTGCCCTTCCTGAAGTCCAAGATAAGTTCTTTAGTTTTCGTGGTGTTCAGTTGGAGGTTGTTAACTGAACACCACTCAGTCAGTCTGTTGACCTCATCTCTGTAGTCCGACTCCTCCCCCCTTGAGATGAGTCCAACCACTGTGGTGTCATCCGCGAACTTTATGATGGTGTTTGAGAGATGGGTAGGGGAGCAGTCGGATGTGTAGAGCGTAAACAGGAGGGGACTCAAAACACATCCTTGTGGAGACCCGGTGCTGAGTGTGATGGTGCTGGACCGGTGGGGGCCGAGTCTGACAGACTGTGGTCTATTTGTCAGGAAGTCCTTGATCCAGAGGCAGATGGGGGTGGAGAGTCCCAGGTGAGACAGTTTCTGGACCAGGATCTCCGGGATGATATTATTGAATGCTGAGCTGAAGTCCAGAAAGAGCATTCTCACATAGCTTCCTCGGTGCTCCAGGTGACTCAGCGCAGTGTGGAGCGCTATGGTGATAGCGTCCTCGGTGGAACGATTTTTCCTGTAGGCAAATTGGTGGGGGTCCAGAGTGGGAGGCAGACCGGCCCTGATGTGCTGACAGACCAGTCTCTCAAAGCACTTCATCACTACAGGCGTAAGTGCAACAGGCCTGTAGTCATTTGGGCTGGCCACAGCTGTCTTCTTGGCGATGGGGATGATGATGGAGGTTTTGAGGCAGGGCGGGACGGTGTTTGATGACAAGGAAAGGTTGAAGATTTTAGTGAAGACTCCGGTCAGTTCGTCAGCACATGCTCTGAGAACCTTTCCATGTATTCCATCAGGACCTGCCGCCTTCCTGGGATTCACAGATGATGAGGCTCTGAAACTCTGCCTGCCGAGGAGGGCCCAGCACGCCACCCCAGCAGCGCCGCGCCAGTCATTCGCGCAGGCAGCGTCTCGCCCGGTCCCCGCTTTCAGGATTCCCAAAGTGCCTAAGACGCAGGCAGCCCCCCAGGCTGCCAGGGCCACTAAGAATCCATGGACTCGGAAGCAGTCTCCCCAGGCCAGACCTCAAGCGGCCCCTCCTCCTCCCCCCGCTGCCGCGATCGTGAGGAGGAAGAAGCGGCCGGCCTGACAGCCTCTCCTCTAGGCGGGAGCGAACCCAGTTTCCCCCCTTCATGGGCCGCCCTGCCGCCTCCCAGCTCCGTTCCAGAGCAAGTTCAACGGGACATGTTCCACACGAGCACTTCCCTCATGCATTCTGTATTAAAAAAGCCCCGACACGCGCATCCAGGCAATTTGCCGAGGGCGCTGTCGAGTGTTGCAAAACACATGAGAAAATCAAACATGCTGAAAAACGGAGCACCGTCTGCCATAACGCCGCCCGTGGAGACTCACGTTTCCACGGCTGCGATGATGCAGATGAGCCCGTCACCTCGCTCGCCTGTGACAGAGGTGACGGGACGCCGAAATGGCGTGTGTTTCGCGCTGCGACCACAAGGGGGCGCCAAAACGCCATATTCGGTGGAGTGGCCAGTGAGCGCTCTGTCTCTCCACATGAAGAGCTGGGCCACCTGCACTCAGTCAGCATGGGTGCTGAGGACATTGAAAAAGGGCTACAGGCTGCAATTCAGTGTCGCTCCACCACAATTCAAAGAAATTGTTTACTCTCGTGCTCCGGGCGAGTCTGCCAGTTTTCTCCTGGAGGAAATTTCCACCTTGAGAGACAAAGGAGCTATAAGAGTTGTCCCTCCCGAGGAAATGCACAGCGGATTTTATTCAAGGTATTTCCTTGTGCCAAAGAAAGGGGGGAGGGGGATGAGAGCCATTCTGGATCTCCGTGCCCTGAACCGGCATTTGAGGACATACAAGTTCAGGATGTTGACGCATGCCTCGCTGCTACGGTTTGTACGAGCGGGCGACTGGTTCACATCAATCGACCTGAGGGATGCTTATTTCCACATCCCCATATATCCCCCACACCGAAAGTATCTGAGATTTGCTTTCCAGGGGATGGCATACGAGTTTGTAGTCCTGCCTTTTGGTCTCTCACTGAGCCCAAGGGTGTTTGTGAAATGCACCGAGGCAGCAGTGGCCCCGCTCAGGAAAAAGGGCATTCGGGTGGCCACGTACATCGACGATTGGCTGGTGGCAGCCCCAACCCGCCAGGGAGCGACTTGTCACACAAATGCTCTCATACACCATCTGGAGAGTTTGGGTTTCCAGATAAACGTGGAAAAGAGCACATTGACGCCAACTCAATGCATTACTTTCATAGGGCTCAGCCTAGACTCCCTTCGGGTGAGGGCTTTTCTGTCCCCGGAGAGAACTGCGGCCATACAGTCATCCCTTGCACTTTTTCGCAGAGGCAACACAGTGACCCTCAAACAGTGCCAGAGGCTGCTCGGTCTGATGGCTTCTTCTCTAGTGGCGATAACACTGGGACGCCTGCACATGAGAGGCTTTCAGCGCTGGGTGGGCTCGTGGGGACTGGACCCTCACCGAGATGGCCACCGTCGCGTGAGAGTCTCTGCAGACTGTTCACTCGCTCTCCGCGAGTGGAAGAGGCCAGGTTTCTTGTCTCAGGGCGTTGCCATGGGGGCAGTTTCAGCCAGGAAGGTGATTTCCACAGATGCCTCTCTTTCCGGCTGGGGGGCCACCCACGAGGGCAGAACAGTGAATGGGGAATGGGGCCCTCACATGCGCTCCGCCCACATAAACTGTCTGGAACTGCTGGCGGTTCACCTGTCGCTAAAACACTTTCTCCCTTGGCTGAGAGGTCATCATGTTTTAGTGAGGTCGGACAATTCCACCGTTGTGGCCTACATCAACAGACAGGGGGGTCTGGGGTCCCCCAAGTTACACACGCTGGCACACAGACTGATAGTCTGGAGCAGTGTCCACCTGCTGTCACTGAGAGCAACTCACGTGCCGGGGATCTTGAACTTTGGAGCAGATCTTCTCTCCAGGGGCAACCCGCTGTATGGGGACTGGAAGCTTCACCCGGAGGTGGTGAAGCAGATCTGGCTGCGATTCGGTCAGGCGACCGTGGACGTTTATGCATCCAGGGAGAATGCTCAGTGTCCCCTGTTTTACTCGCTGCACGATCAGAGAGCTCCACTCGGGGTGGATGCTCTAGCTCACGAGTGGCCGAGAACCCTCCTCTATGCTTTTCCCCCAGTGGCCCTCATTTCTCCAACTCTGGCCAGAGTGAGGGAGAGAAGTCACTATATGGTCCTGATAGCCCCGCACTGGCCAGGGAAACACTGGCTGGCGGAGATTTTTCAGCAGCTGTGCGGCCCCCCTTGGCCGTTACCACTACGCAGAGACCTCCTGTCTCAGGCACAGGGGGAGATATTCCACCCCCACCCAGAGAGGCTAGCTCTATGGGCTTGGCCCGTGAGTGGTTTAACCTGAACACGGTGGGGCTCCCTCATAGTGTTATCGACACTATTCAGTGTTCTAGAGCATCGTCTACTCGGACGCTATATGAGCACAAGTGGCGTGTGTTTGAAAGCTGGTGCTTAGAATCACAGGCCATCTCTTTTCAGTGCTCGGTGGCTGTGATTCTGTCATTTCTTCAGGCCCTGATTGATAAGGGTAAAGCCTTCTCCACCATCAAGGTGTATTTGGCAGCAATTTCAGCCTGCCATATTGGTTTTGAGGGAAAGACTGTTGGCCAGCATCCCTTAATATGCCGTTTCATGAAGGGTGCACGCCGTAAATTGCCTTCGTCTAGGCCGTTGGCTCCATCGTGGGACCTTCCCACAGTATTGGCTGCGCTCTCCTGTTGCCCATTTGAACCCCTGGAACAGGTTGGGTTAAAATTTCTGTCCTTGAAGACGGCTCTTTTAATTGCTTTAGCTTCTGCTAAACGTGTGGGAGAGATCCACGCTCTCTCGGTGCATCAGTCATGCATTCAGTTCTCCTCGGATAATACGAGGGTCTGTATGCGGCTCAACCCTGCCTTTGTCCCGAAGGTTGTCGGCGCATGTTCCCCTATAGAACTGCCGGCCTTTTGCCCACCGCCTTTCTCCTCAGAGGAGCAACAGCGGCTGCATACCTTGTGTCCAGTCCGTGCCCTGCGCATTTACATGGACCGAACCCAGAGTGTCAGACAAAGTGACCAGCTGTTCGTGTCCTGGGCTAAACCGCATATGGGAAAGCCTGTGTCTAAACAGCGCCTCTCCCATTGGATAGTGGGAGCAATTGCCTTGGCCTATACTAGCGGGGGCCTTCAGCCCCCTGCTGGCTTATGTGCGCATTCCACTAGAGGTCTGGCAACCTCATGGGCTCTCTTTGGGGGAGTTTCTATTCAGGAGGTGTGTGCAGCTGCATGCTGGACCTCGCCTCATACATTTGCTAGGTTTTACAGGTTAGATGTGACAGCACCTAACCTAGCACATTCAGTCCTCAGTGCAGGTTCTTCCCGGGTGGGGGCCTCTCCCCTGTGAAGTGCTGTTGGGGACAGTTGTCTTCTTAACAGGCATGTCTGGCAATCCGGGAGTCAGTATTTCTCCCATAGTGAGACACGAAACGAATGCTATGAAAGAGAACTTAAGGTTATGTATATAACCCCGGTTCTCTGAGTAGCATGAGTGAGTGTCTCACCAGACCGCCCTCCTTGCTATGGAAGCGAGGAAGAGGTGGGCTTGTTTTGAATGACATCTGACGCTATGTCAGCCTATTATATAGGGAGGCACTGGCCCCTCCTGACATGGGCGTCACCTAGCCAGCCTGTAAGGGCTGGCGTAATGGTATTTGAGCTTCTGATGAGGTCACGCAGGAGGCGTTCCCATAGTGAGACACTCACTCATGCTACTCAGAGAACCGGGGTTATATACATAACCTTAAGTTTTAAGTGGTGTTAAGCCAAATGGTTGAAAAGCCCTCCAAGTCTACCCACGACTACACATTATTGTTTTAGCCACAGTATAACGAATGTTCATCTTTACGATAGCTAATCTGACACTTTGTGCTCTCGATATCAGACAGTATGTAGATGAGCTAGTAAATAAAAACCCGGTTTCTTTCACTTTTAATCTTTTCATCATCATGGATTTATTTTCTCACGTGTTTTGTAGCATTATTTTTACCTCTCAAGGGTGCCACTTCTTCTTTTTAAAAAGTCCAAGGTGACACTTTCACATTGCTTGTTTTGTTTGACAAGTGCAATAGAGCATTGTCACAAAAGGCAAAGATATGCAACAAACAAAAACGACTGAGAAGCCTGAGCCAGAAAATGAATCGATTTTTCTTATAGCTTATTTTTATGGCTGTTTTGAGCTCCCAGAGTATACCACCTCAAAGTTTCTGTTGATAAACTCACTTGTGGGGAAAGTCATATGCAAAACATGTAAAACCTTTTCAGTTACTCAGGCGCTGATTAATTTAAGCTGGTTTCACCTTCTTCCAGCCGATATTAGAATAATTAAATGTCTGTAGATCCACAAGTGTGCTGCAAAATCTCAAGAAATTACTGAGAGTGAGGTGCTTACAATAACTCCAATCTTTATCTTTTTAATTACTTTTAGCTCATATTGGAGCAGTAAGGAGCTGTCGTACAGCACACTTCCTACCCATTACTCATAAAATGCTGCCGATAATGTTTTCAGTGCTCATCGTAGGATCTGTCTAATTAATTTCTCTCCCATGTACTTCAGTCACTGCCCTTAGAGCCTCGCATTCACTCTTCCCCCTGCAGGGTCGGGGATTCTCCAAAGCGATGACAACTAAAGAAGCACAAGCCTTCGTAGGCGACGTTCAGTGTGTGGTCAACACCCTTCAGGATGATAAGCTGTTCTTGGAACCACCTTCCACCACGCCTCGTGCTCCTACTCGCTCCAAACATCAGCACAGAGAGACGGGGTCGGAGAATCTGGAGCTAATGGTCAGAGCACACTAACAGATGAGTCCTGGCTGATGATCACTTATTTCAGTGAACGTTTTAATGCAACACTGTAAGATCACTGCTTCATAAATAAAAGTACTCGCCTCAAAATCTTAGTATGTTAAAGTTTTAAAGATATCTCAAGAATGAACTTTAAGTACTCAAAATAATGGTCTGTAATGGATAAAGGCTCCTTTTGGATTCTATGTAATCGTTTATTATAATTATACTGCTCTATGTCATGCGTTACACACAAGCAAGCTTCTTTTTAGCCATTTATTTGAATCATAGACAAATTAGTAGGCTCTTTTCTTTCTTTTTAAAAAAATTATATTGTCTGGTTTGTAATAAATAAGGAAATGATACGAATGAAGGCAGAGGACACTGGGTACTACTCAGGCTATTAGATTACGGTAATGGATAGTGGAGTAAAATACAGCATTAAAACTGAGCAAAGAAATCTTTCGTGCCCATGGTCTTTATCCCTTGTACATGTACCTCAACTGTGTACTTCAGCAAAGTACTTGAGTAAATGGACCATTGCAGATCCATACACAGACTTGAAGATGAGAGCATGCATGCATCATGAACCTTTACTGTTCTTCTCCCGGCAAATCGTCTATACAATTTGAGATCCAATTTTTTTTCCACTGGTTGAACAATTTTCATGTAGCTACAGGCTCTATAATTGCCTGTAATTATAGGTAAGCCACAACTATGATGAATACCATACCTCTCCCTGGGTAATTCTTATTGTTATATGTCAGCGACTGCTTAAAGAAGTGACACCGCTAGACTATACTGTAATCCAGCTTTTTCTATATTGGTATCTGCTGCTGTTGATAAAGTGTCAGACTTGGTACGTTTATGTAATTATCCTCTTTATGCAACCCTACCAACCTGAACATACATACTTTAAAAATACTTTTAAGGTCCTAGAGCTGCTTTAGCTGAGTTGACGGTTGGAATCTAAACTATTCACATTTAGATTTAATCTTTCTACTTCCTCCCCGGTATCGTCCGGTCTTTGCTTTTGACTTTGGCTAAAATGTGGAGAGCTTGTGCAAATAATAAGATTTTTTCTTTCTACAGATCAAGTTTGGGAAAGGGGAGTGGGTGGTCGACTCGGTGCAATACGAGACGAAGAATGATTTCCCGCTCTACATCATCATCCCTGCTGTCATTGTGCCCATGCTGCTCATCATCACTATCTCTGTCTACTGCTACAGGTGAATTGAGCTATTTTAGGTTAACTTTATGCAGCAGGAGCACACAATTGATTGTGTTTTTTTAAGAGTATAGATACTTCTCCAGTCAGTCCCAGCTTTTTCTGCATTGTGTTTGCTAGTTTGTTTGTTTTTTTAATAAAACGACTTTGTTTGTTTGTGTCTGTTCCAAGAAATATGTTCATATTCATAAGAAATTATTAGGAGCGCACCAACAGCGACTGCGTAATAAGAACTAATAGATACCTTGCAGCTAAGTTAATGGCCAAAAGAAAAGAACCTCTTTGCAACAAGTTAACATTCATCTGTTTGACCTTATTTTCATGATGCGTTTTCTTTGTGTGTGTGTTTAATCTTTTCAGGAGGAAGAGTCAGCAGGCAGAGAGGGAGTATGAGAAGGTGAAACACCAGCTTGAGAACCTGGAGGAGAGTGTACGAGACCGCTGCAAGAAGGAATTCACAGGTATAAGCTGTGCAGCTGTGCAGAAGCGTCACAATATTGCTAATGTCCCTCTAAGGATCCGTGTTTCTAAGAAGCTGTAAAGTAATGAATTGGTTCATAGCTCTGATTAAATGCATAAATTCTCCCACTCAATGTCATCTTATCATCATTATTAGAAGCAGTTTTGCAGTAACATTAATAGAAAACAATATTTCACTGTTGAAATCATTTTCCTGGCAATGCTCTCCATTTTCTGCCTCTTGCAGCATCGTAATTGAGACAGACGAGCAGTGTGAAAGTGACAAGAGTTGCTTATTAAAAAGAAACCATGTGGTGTTTTTTGTTTCTTTCTCGCAGACCTAATGATTGAGATGGAGGACCACACCAATGACCTGAATGAGGGACGAATCCCTTTCCTGGACTACAAGACGTACACAGACCGAGTCTTCTTCCTGCCCTCTAAGGACGGTGCCAATGATGTGATGATCACAGGGAAGCTAGATATACCAGAGGCTCGCAAGGCCACCGTGATTCAGTCTCTCAACCAGTTCTCCAACCTCCTGAACTCCAAGACATTCCTCATTAATGTAATTATACTGCACACGCATCATCAAATTGTCAGCTGTGAGCTCGGACCGATAATGCCTGCTTACAGAGAGTTTGCAGTCCTTTAAAACTGTGCAAAATCAAACCTCCAAACACTGAACAATGCTGGATACATCTAGATTTTCAAAGCTTTCTTTTTAGCTTCACTGGGACCAGGACTCTGAGGATGTCAGAGTCAGTTGGTACACTTCAAATAGATCACTATCAAGTTTTACAAAGACATTTATGATTCTAGGATGATGGATGGCTTTGGTGATCCCTCTAACTTCTCTAATAATACCACCAGCAGTCTGGGATTTGCTTGTCTGAGTGAAATGATGCCGGTTGCTTGAGAGACTGCACAGACATTACTGTACCCCACAGGATAATTTGGAAAAACTTGGGTGTTCCAGTGACTTTTCCTCTTGAACTACAGTCAGCTCAGAAAGAATATTTCAACTAATTTGGGCTAACACAATAAGAAGTACTTAAAAAATATTGACATTCCTATCAACCTCAGCTGTAGTTTGTTTTTAGTGCTAAATGGCAAATGCTAATTAACATTACATGAGATGATAGTAATGTGAGACTATTATACCTGCTAAATATCATGCAGCTTGGATCATTTTGGCATTATGACTTTAACATTTAGCTCACAGTAAAGACTCTCAGCTTGCAGCTAGCACAGATTTAGACTCTTATGAAACATCAGTCAGTCTAAATTTAGACACGTAATCACTAATGTTACTTCATATGTTATATAAATGTCAGTCACTGGAGGCTTATTTCTAAACTGCATTATTTCAACTGCTCATCCAAGTGAATCCAAACCCATCAGAGCACCATCAATACCAGAGTCCTTATGCATCAAGTTTCAAGCACAGTGGGTGAACAGATGTCGAGAAGGGTGAAGAACAGACAGACAGATATAAAGATTGGCCTATTAATTCATGAGATGTAGCATACTGTATACCATAAATGGAGTTGACTTGCAAAAGTGGCAGCATTGCAACAATTTCCTCTGAGCTTGCCAGATTTGCACCACTGCATAAACTCTCTAGGCATAAGCTGATTTACTGAGAAAATCACAAATGTAGTTGTGGAGTTGTTTCTGAATGAACTAAAGTGGCCTTGTGTAATGAAAGAGGTAAATCACTGAATGCACCAATACAGCTCTTTTATATGTATTTAGATGACAGTGGAGGTTTGTGGCACAAGGAGTCACAAGGTGGCTGTGGTAATAGGACGGGAGAAAATAGTCTTGAAAGGCAGCAGGATAAATGCAGGGGAGGTTTTCTTTTTCACTAGCATTTCTGATAATATGTGTGTGGGGTTTTTTGTTTTTGTTTTTTTGAAAAAGAAAAAAAGAAAAAGAGAAGGTCAGCTCCAGCCATTACCTTGAGCTACTTAGCTAAATGTTTGTATGATACTATATTGATGGTGTTTTTAAAATGGGCTGAATACCTCACAGATTAAGGATCTATTGTAACTTTAAGCCGCCCCCTTCCTTTGAATTGAGCACTGTAGTGTGTTACAGTTTTGCGGCATATCTACAGTAATACAAGCGAGAGGCAGAGGACATAGCAGAGGGAGACGTGTGAAGATTCCTGTTAATCCAATATTGCTGGCACAGAAACAGCCTCTGAGGTGCTAACTGCACTTGTGGGGTGATTCTTCTTCCACTAATTGGTATCATTTCTAAGCCACAGTATTTTACAGGGCAGAACTAAATTTACCTTGATAATTATAATTTTCACTAGCATTGGTCTTTTGATAATTTAAAAGCATATTATGTTGGATTTGCTTCTGTGTGTGCTTCATCACGATGATTAATTCACCTCATCATTTGCCTCCTGTTTCTGTGTGTGTATGTGTGTGATTTTTGTGTTTTTGCAGTTTATCCGTACCCTGGAGCGCAGTCATGACTTTAACGCCAGGGCCAAGGTTTACTTTGCCTCCCTGTTAACAGTAGCTCTGCATGGGAAGCTGGAATATTACACCGACATTATGAGAACACTGTTGTTGGAGCTGATGGAGGAATATGTCAACAGCAAGAACCCCAAACTAATGCTGCGCAGGTGAGTGTGGTCCAACTCTCTGTTGCTTATTAATGGTTCTCCTGTATTGCTTTCAGGCTTAATTAGCACAACATTTTTACATAGCATGAATCCAAAATGTTTTGGTGCTTGCTTCCCATTCAGTGCCTTGAAATCTGGTGCAAACATTCATATCCTCTTTCTAGATCTTTCTAGGTCAAAACTGTAACAGTAAACACCTGCTTTTTGCATGCTAACCTACTTAGCTCTGTGTGCTGCTGCCTCAGTCTAGCCTCTCGGTGCCACTCTTCTGGGTGGACTCTTAGATTTGTTTAGCAGTAATTGCTCTGAGATTGTAAAATGTCCTCTTTCTGCAGTTTTGAAGCAGAGTCGCTCAACTCTGGCACTGATATGAACCAGTTGATGCGGACTGGGATTCAGTTCAGAATGCAGCGGACTGTTTCATTCTGTTGCCATGTTTTCTGTTGAATTTTGTAAAGACTTACTGTAGTCCATTATCAAGAGCCAGACTGCTGCTCCATCTATTCCAGTCTTCTTCCATCTGCTCATCCTTCTGTTTTTTCCTCTTTTTTTTGTTTTTCCTCATTGGAATCCAAGTAAAATGTGCTGGACAATTTTCTTTCTTCTCTTTCATCTCGTCTTTGTCATCTTCACCTTCTTATCCCTGCTGATTATAACTAAAAAGATCAGCTTTAGTGCTTGAGCCAGCGTAACCCTAACCCAGATTCTATTTTATTAGTTAGACTTTCCAGCTAAGTGGAGACTGGTTGTAAAATTTGGGTTGGTGTGAAATTATAAGTAATTATTGTTTTGCTAACAATAATTAGTATTTTTAAAAACTGACCACATACTGGTGAGTTATTTTCTGTCACTGATTTGATTGTTTTAATAGTAATCGTTCGCTATATTCTTCCTGGGCAAAATTTCAGAATTTCTTTGTGAAATTTGAGTCCATAAACATTCAGCTTATTAATCTGATTGAAGTAAATAGCCTTAAGAAACGAAGCTTCCAGATTTTGGTGTTCTTTGATCTTTTTAATGATCATGTCAAGGTCAAGTGATCCATTGACTGCTGCTTCCCCTCCCTCAGCAGGACACACTTGTCTGACGGCACAGTTGCTTATCGTTTCTGAGGGGCAGTTTTGTGATCTGAACTATTCCCTGTGCCTAGGCACGCTGTGACTGACTGTTATGCAAGTACACATCTTAATTATCCCCCAATGGAGAAGCTCATTATGCTGATTAGCCCATTGTGCCAAAACAGACCTCCTTATATACAAGATATCTAATTAGGCATGCTATGTGCATCAGCGAGCATCACCAGTGGATAGTTGACATTTTGATGGGATATCTGTCAAATGACCAATGACATGAGTTCTGAATAAAAATATCTTGACACTGATAAGCTGTATATAATTCGAGGCCCATAAAGTCCCACAAGATGATTTAAAAAAATATAATAATGGTTATGCAAGTTATTTATACTATGCTTTTTATCAAAGCCTTTATTTATTCTGTAAATAAATGATAAATGTCAGAAGGTCTTTTCATATTGCGCTAAGAAGTAGTCTTGGCCCCCTTCCTGATTTCCTAGTTTTTATACGTTTGTCGCACTTAAATGTTTCACATCATTGAACAAAATTAAATACTACAAAAACGTAACACAAATAAACACAAAATGCAGTTTCTAAATTAAGGTGTTTATAATTTGGGGGGGGGTCCAAACCTCTACATGGCCCTGCGTGAAAAAGTGATTGCCCCCTAAACCTAATAACTGGTTGGGCCAACCTTAACAGCAAGGTTGGGCCAACCTTGCTGTGGCATGACCTTTTTAAGGTCATGCCACAGCATCTCAATCAGATTCAGGTCAGGACGTTGACTAGGCCACTCCAAAGTCTTCATTTTGTTTTTCTTAAGCCATGCACATGTGGGCTTGCTGGTGTGTTTTGGATCATTGTCCTGCTGCAGAACCCAAGTTGTCTTCGGCTTGAGGGCACCAACAGATGGCTGGACATTCTCCTTCAGGATGTTTTGCTGGATAGCAGAATTCTGGGTTCCATTTACCACAGCAAGTCCTCCAAGTCCCGAGGCAGCAAAACAGCCCCAGGAATTTTTTCCCCTTAATAATAAACCTCTTCATTTAGAAACTGCATTTTGTGTTTGCTCGTGTTTGTCTAATATTTAAATTTGGTTGGTGATGTGAACCATTTTAGTGTGACAAACATACAAAAAAATAGGAAATCAGGAAAGGGGCAAACACTTTTTCCACACCACTATATATAAGCTCACCTTATGCAACTTCAGAGGCTCTGTAGTGTAGACTTTCCCCTTATCAACAAACACTATATAGACAAAAGTACTGGGCTGCATACATGATACACCTACAGGAGGCGCTCAACCATGGAAATCCTGCCAGGAAGCTCGCTGTGCACAGGGTTTGCTGATGTTAATGCCAGAGGAATTTTGGAAGTCTGCAGTTATTGAGTCAGCGTGCACCTTAGCAGTCAGCAGCCCTGCTCTGGTCTGCCACATTGTGGCTAAGTTGCTGTGGTTCCTAAATGCTTCCACTTTACAATATTATCATTTATTACTGCATGCAATGTCAAAGAGGGAAGAAATTTCACAAAGTGACTTATTGAAAAGGTGGCATGCTCTTACAGTGCCATGCTTGATTTTAGTGAACTCTTTCTTTCACACACATGACTGCATGGCTTGATTTTATTGGAACTGGAAAAACACCTGAATTCAAAGATTAAAAGGTGTGGCCCAATACCTTTATTTATACTGGTGTCTGTTTCATGCCGTGTCTCTTGATATGCAGTATTTTACACTAAATAAATACATTTTATTTTCATAATAAGAGTAAAAATAACTCAACAAATATGTTTTTCAGGTCAGAGACAGTGGTGGAGCGGATGCTGTGTAACTGGATGTCAATCTGCCTTTACCAGTTTTTGAAGGTAATGCAAGTTTTGGGTCACTGGAAATGATGCAGTGACTGACAGGAGATTGATTTGATTTGAATATTTTCTGGTTGCAACTCTGATATGTTTTGATTTTAGTAGCTGTTCCGTGTTACAGTGAACTTTATGGTATAGACTGGTGGTCTGAAAAATATAGATGTTGTTCAATACATTTTTTTAAGGAGTGAATATACTTTATCAGTTATTTTAAAAAAAAGTATGATCGCATGCTTCAATATTAAACTGTGGGCTTTATGGATTTCTGCATTTCTTTCATTAGTGCTCGTGTTGAAAGTGCCAATTTATTTGACTTTTAAGCTGCTAATCACAACAATTAGCTGCTTTACAACAGCTGTGTCAAGCTAAATGGTTTTGTGTGCCTCTGTGTGTCTGTGTTTGTGTGTGTGTGTGTGTGTAACAGGACTCTGCAGGCGAGCCCTTGTACAAACTGTTCAAAGCCATCAAGCACCAGATTGAGAAAGGCCCCGTGGATGTCAGAGTGAAGAAAGCCAAATACACCCTCAATGACACAGGCCTGTTGGGTGACGACGTTGAGTACTCTGTCCTGGTGAGATCGACGCGCACACACTCACTCACTCTCTCTCTCACACACACACACACACACACACACAGAGACACACACACACATGCACATGCACAAACACACACAGAGCACCCCTCACAGTCAGTCATAGAAATTCAGAAACTCAGCGTCATAAAAACTGCACACTCTGCTTCAAGATTGCATGGTGTTTTGTGCCTGGTGAGCAATACATACACACTGTGCAGTTGCCGTGGTAACCACCCCCCCCCCCCCCCCCCCCCCCCACCACCACCACCACCACACAAAAAAAAAAAAAAAAGCCCTGAGGCGACTGCCCGCTTTTGTGTGACATCCATTTTCAGTGTCAATGTTCTCAGCTCAGAAACGACACAGCCAACACAATCCAGCGTAGCAGGGAAATGTGTGGCTTAGGTTAAAGTCCTACAAGTGGGAACAAGTATGGAGTACAAGCCACCTCCACAACCTCCCCTCAACCTCGCAGCCTGCAC
This sequence comes from Diplotaxodon limnothrissa, assembly GCF_057381915.1. Taxonomy (NCBI): domain Eukaryota; kingdom Metazoa; phylum Chordata; class Actinopteri; order Cichliformes; family Cichlidae; genus Diplotaxodon; species Diplotaxodon limnothrissa. The sequence continues at coordinate 18,876,644 of NC_140602.1, read as the reverse complement.
CTGCTCTCCGTCCATTTGGGCAGCTTTCAGGAGTCAGGAAATGCCCGTGTGTCTCGTTTTGATATTGTGTCTCGGTAATGGAAGCTAATATGAACCCAGCTGTTTTTTGTTAAAGTCAGCACAAATAAAAAGACCCATGGGTAATGGCGTTGTCGAGGACAATTATCAAATTAGCGTGAGTTACACGTCTCCTTCTGTGATGGATTGCTTTCTGTGATTGAATTACATAGGGAGGAGGAAAAAAAAACCGCTTGACAGATTTCAAAAGCAGATGCATTGCTTCCTACTGGCTTAAATTTACAGCGTGCTACTCTTATGCACTTTATATGCAGCTGGGCTGATAGGGTTGCCATTGTGAGTGTATTCCCTGGCTCACATTTGAAAGCGTTGAATGGTCAGTTATTTCTAACAGAATTGGATGTGAGAGGCGAGGCGGGTCAGTTGGCTCCTGCTGAGCTTTGGTCATTAGCTGGCCAAAAGTCCTGTCAGGTGTCACCAATGTGTGTCTGTGTGTGTGTGCTTGTGTGCTTATAAAGCCCTGTTGCTGTGACAACAACATCCAAATAGAACTTGGCGTGGGTGGGTGCCTGGGTGCTCTGACCATGTTTGAATATTTCTGCATGTTTGTATTTTATTAACGTAGGTGCGCGTTATCAGCGTGAGGTATTAATGTGCGATTCTGTTTGTCAGACCTTGCAAGTGCTGGTTCAAGGCGAGGGGCCGGATGTTACGCCCGTCAAGGTGCTGAACTGTGACACCATCTCGCAGGTGAAAGAGAAGATCATCGAGCAGGTGTACAGGAACCTGCCATACTCCCAGCGGCCCAAAGTCGACAGCGTCACCCTGGGTGAGTAAATGACGGCCACCTAAAAAAAAGCAGATGAACTAAAGCAGGAACGTCTAGTAATGATAAATAATGTAACTGTTATTTCAGTCTTAAGTGAAATTAATTCATAATTAAATGAGAAGTGAGTTATCTGAGAGGGTGAATAATTATTTCATTTCACATGTATTCAGTATATTTTATTATTTTAATAAAACAGCTTTTTATTTCAGTTTGTGGAGTAAAAGAAACCAACTTAGCTTAGAATTTATTCATTGTCAGCAACATGAAGAAATCGTTCATCCCTAAACAAAGCTATGCTCGCTACTGTAATCAGAAACCTTGGGGAGTGACTTGAAAGGCTAAAGCTCCACAGACATTTTCTAACTTCAAAGTCATTTTTTTATTCCCACGCACGCTGTAGATCTCATTCCTTTATACATTTTAGATAAGCAGAGATCTATTTTCTTTCAGGCTAACTGCCTTGTTGTTGTAAATGAAATGCAGACGGTGGTGGGCTCAGTTATGCAGAATGTGTTTGGGTGCAAACTTTTCTATTATGTTTCAATTATGCAGAAACTACTGACATGTGACTTCTTCACCCGAGTTCAGCCATATAGCTAACAGGCGAATTTAATAAATGCATCATTAAATCCCAAGAGATAACTGAGCAGATAGCTGCATTCGTTAAAGATCACATTATTACAGTGTAACCACAGGACAGCCGCATCCCAGGATAAAAGTAATTGAAATAATATAAAAAAGTATTTTATTTGAAATGTTTTACTCCCACAGCAGAGATAACTTGCGTTTTGAATAACGGTCTCATCCTGCCTTCATCACAGAGTGGCGCCCTGGCTCAACGGGCCAGATTTTGTCGGATCTGGACTTGACCTCCCAGAAAGAAGGCAGGTGGAAACGCATCAATACTCTGGCACACTACAACGTGAGTACTGCAAAAATTTACTATGCAGTAATAAGAATTGAAATTACAAAACCAAATGACTGGGGTTCAGTATCTGATGTAAATCAATGACCATTTAATGTGCATTCAGTTCGAATGTATAATGTAATTTATATGTAGAGTTTCTAAATGTATTTCTTTTCTTTTTTTTCCACAATAACATGATGTTTATTTACCTTACTTTTTTACCACCAATTTATACCTAATCTCTCAGTATAAATAAGTATACCTATAAATACTTATTTATATATAAGCATTTAAACATACCTTTAGGTAAAAATAAATTGCTGATACTTGTATCTTTGCATACTAGAAGTCTCTTCTCTTGGTTATGTCTTTCTATGCAATCCTACATTAAGCCATTTTAGTTTTTTCTTCCAAGTATTTTCTGCAATAAAAAAAAATTAGCAAGATGTATGGCAAGGACACAGCTTTCTGCTTACAAAGCCACATTGTAATGTGTTGTTTTGTCAAACCATATAAAATTGCAGTCATGCAACAGCTCACATGTGACCCTACCTGAGGAAACAAGATTAAGATTTCTTTTTTATAAAATATGTATGAAATACCATAGCAAGAGAAAGTAAATGTGTGATATGTTCTCAAGGATAACATTGGAAGCTTCCTTTTATCTTTTTATATGACTCTTTAGTTCAAGTCCAACAACCATCACAGAGTTTTCACTCTCCTTTCTATGCCAGTAACTACTAAGCTGTGTAAAAGCTAAGAGGAAAAAAGCTTTTATCCTTAAAGTGCTGCTTAAAGATTTCATCATTAACTTTCATGGAGTTGTATAGGTGTTCAAGATAGATCATTTACGATAATGTTGGCCCAAAGAATACGCTATACAATAGCACTGTAATAAAATTCTTCACTTTTTGTTTTTATCACCTACAAAATTTAATTTCTTACCTGCGAGTCCCATAGCTTTCTCTTTGTTTGGTCTTGTTGGCTCTCAGTGGTGACAGAATGCCACTAAATCTTCTTGGCACTGTATTGATCCACAGAAAATAAAGGTCACTCGTGAATATCCCCTACCTGTTCTGCTTTTCAGCCACTTAAATCCGCCTCTTTTAAAGGTGCTCGAGTTTCTTTCATCCTACCTGCTGTCTCGCTGTTGTTCTTAGACAACAGACCTGCTCCTATAGATTCATTGGCTGTGTCAGGGTAGCGCTAATCACAGTATTTGTGGGGTCAATAATAGGTTGACGCCAAAGAAAATGGTCTGTAAATATCCCAATAAAGACTCACTGCTAAAAGGCACTGACCACAGTCACAGTAGCTATTAAATTCAAAGGTGTGTTAAGTTTGCATCGTTGTGTGTGTTGTCATCTAACAAAATGATTGACTGTACATTCCAGGTGCGGGATAACGCCACATTAGTTTTGTCCAAAGTGCAGCACACGCAACAGAACTATGACCAGAATCAGGAAAACCACGAGGAGCGTACGTATCTCTAAGTACACGCATGCCGTGCACATAAACACACACGTGTTGAACCCAGAAGGACACAGATGAAATGTGTACTTGAGAGTTCCTGCCTTTGTTTTGTTTCTCCAGGGTTTTTGTCCATATTCCCACGACCAATTAACATGCTAATACATGTTGTTTTATGTATAACACGCTTTGAGATTATGCAGAAATAGTATGTCCTTTTATCTTCAGCTTTTTTATGTACATTTGAGAGTATTTGATGGTTTAGCATTTCTTCTTGGATAGTCTCATTCAAATTCAGTAGACACACCCTCTCATGTTTTAATTTTAATCGTCTGAATGTTTTCTGTAAGCATGTGCATGAATAAATAAGAAGCAGAATTGTCAAAAGAAAGTTTACACCAGTGTTTTCCTCCAATAGGAAATGCTTTATTGGAAGATGATAAAGTGTTTCACTTGGTGAGGCCAACAGACGAACTGGATGAGACCAAATCTAAACGAGGAAGCATAAAGGACAAGTCGATGACCAAAGCCATTACAGAGATCTATCTAACAAGACTCCTTTCCGTAAAGGTACAAGAAAAAAACATTTATGCAATTATTACAGTAAATAGGGCACTGTTACACTGACTAAACAGTAAAATTCTGCTTTACAAACCAAGGTTTTTCCAAGTTAAAGCTATTTTGGAAAGAGCCGAAAATGCACAGTAAAAACTTGAATAGCTATACTCTCCTTGCAAATAGTTGTGCCTCTGGTATTTCTGGCTGCGCTCTGTGTCTCTGCCCTGTCTCACATTATTTGTGGCCCCTTTCAGGGAACACTGCAGCAGTTTGTGGATGACTTCTTCCGCAGCGTGCTGTGCTCTGGGGCAGTGGTCCCACCAGCTGTCAAATATTTCTTCGACTTCCTGGATGAGCAAGCGCTGAAACACAACAATGTGGATGAGGAGACTATCCATATCTGGAAGACGAATAGGTAAAACAACAGGTCGACTGCGTACACTAATGATCACTCTCAGAGTTCCTTTTTGTATGCTGTATGTTAGTATGTGGATGTACTCCAAGTATCAAAAGTACAAAAGTATTTGTTTCCGGCCTCATTCCATGAAATCAATCAGTCCACATGACTCCCTCAGAATAAGCATCAGACAATAACTATTTCTGTGTTACTGTCCCCTAAAGTACATATAAAGTACTATTTTTCCCCAGATTTTATGGGCCCGCATAACTTTATAAGTACAGGAGATAGCCACTTAAACTTTATTCTCACCTGAAAAGCAAATTTAAGCTCTTTTAAACACAGGAACCCACTCCAAGTGTTGCAATGTAAAATAAAAATCTTGTTTTTATTTGCCAGGATTTTTTTCTATGACCTACTTTATGCATCAGTATCAGAGAATATATCACAGTTTTTCCACTGCAGCAATTTATTGTCTAAGATTTAGAGTAACAGAAGAATCTGTGCCTGGGATTTATTTTTTTATTTACTAGAGGACAATTTAAAAAGTGGATTTGGGGTCATTCTCAAGGGTTTTATCTGTATAATATTTTGGACGTAACACACTGATCAAATAGGTTTAGGTCCTAAAGAAGTTTTCCAATCCTTGCAATCAGAGCATGGAAAAGGGTGGCGATCACAGAGTGCTCCTCTGTGGCTCTATGCTCCATGTAGTCAATATAGATATCAGCCTTTGCCATTAAGGGATGTTAGATGGTCATTAGCAGCTAGTTCATTGTTGTTGATGTTTCCTTCCCTGAGAGGCATTTTTCCCCACTTGCTATTAACGGTATTTCAACCAAATGTGTATAATTACTACATCTTGTTCCCTCCTCCTTAATAGAACAGGAAATTATGCAGATAGTTTCATACATTTTGACAGTACCTTTTACCTAAATGTTTAAAGTAACATGTTGTATTAGTGGACTATGGGAAATCTTTTCATCTTCAGTTTAATTATAAAAAAATTGAATCAATATTTTCTCCCAAATTTGGACTGTTCATGTATTATTGCCATTTTTGCCGGGAGAGGGGGAAAGTATTTGCTTTCCCCCTCTTTCCTCTTCAGACCGGAACCATCTGAGCACTAAACTGATTGGCTGATTCAGTTAATCTTAATGCTTTCCATTAGATACAGGTTGTTGTTTTTTCATTTAAATCAGAAAACCAATGAGTAGCTATAACTCCCGAAAATGTAAAATAGTAAGAGCAGCTTTCTAGGATAATTTCGTCTTAACTATAGTGGTGCAGAAGTATGGCATAGTATGAAAAAATGCATCTTGAATGAAATACAAGGACCTCTCATTTAGATACGACTGTGGTATACAATTTCACAACCAGTCCACACAAACACAGCTATCCGATTTCATTCCCACCAACAGAAATCCCACTGCCTGAGACACTGTAACTCTCCAAGAAATAAAACTTACTTATCCCAGAATGGACAGAATACAAATGCCCAATTTCAACTTACTTAGTTTGTATTTGCAATCCCCCTGCTCCCATGTGACATTTAAGTGCATAAATTAGTGTCACGTCGGCTAAGGCTCAAGCATACAAGACGACGTGTTGCATGTAGATGCCGGTGATTGACGCAAGGCTGGCAAGAGGGCAGCCACACAAGGACAGAAGATGAGCGATTTAATTACTTACTACACTCCACACCACACTCTGCATCCGCCCGTTCTGTTTATCAAATCAACTGAGGGCCATGTACTAAATATGAATGTGTGTATGAAGCATAACAACAAACAAACATGGTAATTATGTCCCAAGCTAATTTAATTCTGTGATTATGACAACATTGCTATTTTTATGCTTCCATTGTATTCTCACGGCAGCCTTCCCTGGAGATATTACCAAACCAGTATGAATTTTATGCGGTGCGTTTCTTCTCTCAGATGGCAGAAGACGTTCTCACCGATTGGGGAGGAGTTTTTTTCCTAAACTATTGTATTTGGTTGTTCTTTTGAATGTAAAAGCTGATATGAGTTTGGAAGAAAGTCTGTGGAGTTTGTTTTTCCATTCAGGGGGGAAATTAGCAAGACCGTTCGAGCATTGCATTATGTAGTCTGGGCTTTAAGTTGTTAGGCTGCAGAGGAACCTCAGAGGTCAGCTGCTTTATCATTTCTAATCATTGTTTGTTAGAGTAGACAAGCGTCATTGGATGTTGCTTTGTGCAGATCCCTTTAGTTGTTAAAAAAAAGTCTTCAGAGATAATTTTTTTTCTTTTTCATTTAATTTTCCGTGAACAGCAATAGTTCTCACAGAGGTCAGCATCGTGTGAAACAGTAATATAAAATGACAGTCAAGGGTATTGTTCTGAATAAACTGACACCGACACGAAAGGCTTTTCTCCATCGCTGTTATTATCTTGTACTGCACTCAATTGCACCTCAGGCAAGTGCTCTCACACATGAAATGAAATGCCTCCCTGACTTAAATTAATTCATGGATGTAATGCGGTTGATGAGACACCCCCCCCCCCCCGTTCTGAAACAATAATACCGATAACAACCAGTGATGATAGACTGATTTCTTGCCCCTCTTTTTAATACCCGTGCAGCCTGCCTCTGCGGTTCTGGGTGAACATCCTCAAGAATCCCCACTTCATCTTTGACGTCCACGTGTCTGAAGTGGTGGACGCCTCACTCTCTGTCATCGCCCAGACTTTTATGGATGCTTGCACCAAGAGTGAGCACAAACTCAGCCGGGTGAGTGGAAACGAATGGACAAGAGGAGGGAGGGGTGGGAGAATATGAGGTGGAGGAGTGAGGAGGAAAAAAGGAAGATGGGTGAAAAGATGGACAGAAGATGAGAACAAATTTGATTATGTGAAAAGGTTATAGGCACGTTAATTTAAAGTGCCATTTTCACTGAGTTGTATCCCTCCCCCTTTAGGACTCGCCAAGTAACAAACTACTCTATGCAAAGGAGATCTCCACCTATAAGAAGATGGTAGATGAGTAAGTACTGGCAGCACTTTCCATCTGTTATTATTGGAGACTGTAATACCTTTTTTTAAATATCAGTTAACATAATGGATCAATTACCACCTCTTGTCTACTCTTTATGTGTGTGTCTGTGTGTTTAGTTACTACAAGGGCATCAGGCAGATGGTATCTGTCAGCGACCAGGACATGAACACTCACTTGGCAGAGGTGTCACGGGTAAGGAATACATCTGTCATTTTTGAATAGAACACAATAGAGTAGAATATCTTCATTGTCACTGTAACATGTGCAGTTAATAAGTGCAGTGTCTATAGTGCAGAGATCACTCACAACAGTCATAAAACTAAATCTGTAAATTGCATTAAACTATATAAGAGATGGAAAAAAAACAACTTTTCTCCATTCACCTAAACTGCAAAACCCTCCATTGCACACAGCACAATCATGTGGACAATGCAGCATTTAATGCTTTTACAGCTCTGGGATAAAATCTTGTCTTGCTGTTAATGTTGCAATCCTTAAGGTTTCAGTCTAAAACATGCTTTTTAACATCCCTCGAGTGTGGGTATTGAACACATTTAAGATTGTTGGGTTTTTTGGTTTTGTTTTTTTAACCAAATGCCCCCGGGGACGTTAAGAAAAAGGTATTTCCTTTCTAAAGACGAACTGCCAACTCTTGAGCCACGATCGTGCCAAGATCGTGGCTCAAGAGTTGGCAGTTTGTCTTGTAATCGGAAGGTTCGAGCCCTGGCTCAGACAGTCTTGGTCGTTGTGTCCTTGGGCAAGACACTTCACCTACCGCCTACTGGTGATGGGCCGATGGCGCAATATGGCAGCCTCGCCTCTGTTAGTCTGCCCCAGGGCAGCTGTGGCTACAACTGTAGCTTGCCTCCACCAGTGTGTGAATGTGAGAGTGAATGAATAGTGGAATTGTACAGCGCTTTGAGGTTCTCAAAAAGCGCTTTATAAATGCAATCCATTATTATTATTATTATTATTATTATTAAAGCCTCTTTTGTACTGGCATGTCAACTGTGAGAGATTCATAGTCCACTTTCAAGTCCATAATGTTAAAATATTTTTTTTGTTCCATTTATTTTGGGTGTTTTTGTCTTTAATTGTCAGCAGATAGGATAGGGTGACACAGGAGACCAATGGAGAAAGTCATAATTGAATCATATTGCATTGATGTGGCATCCACATAACATTTTCCACAGGAAGGACTGTATGAAAATTGTATTTTTTACTTACTGCGCCAAGGGTGCACTTTGCAACTACATGCTGCTGGAAACAACAAAAGAGGAACTGGTGTATTTGTTTGCACTGTTGCCGAATTAACTCAAATGGTTTTAACCAAAAAGCATGTCAATAATTGACTTTCTTTATATTATAATATGAAAAACAGGATTTGAGTTTATGAAAATCTTAAGGATTATAACTTTAATGCCCGGTGGCATTACATATCAGCATTGTTCAGAGGCTTATTTATGTGTGTGCAGTAATTCTCATTTGCTCCGCCACAGTTTTTAAAGCCTGGGTGTAGTTTATTCAGCTGGGTCCAGGTTCGTGGTTTGGTTGGATTTCCACTTTAACCTTTAAATTTCTGTTTATGTTTTTCAGTCTCACACAGACAAACTGAACACACACGTGGCTCTCCATCAGCTTTACCAGTACGCCAGCAAATACTATGATGGGGTAAGAGGCCCTTCTTTTTCCTATCACACCCGAAGGAGGCTATTCCACTGAATGCACTACTGCCCACTATATTATTGGTTCTCCTTTTTTTTCTCTCTCTCTTCACTCTTGATATGCCAGAAGAGTGATTGTATGAAATTTTAATTGAAAGCATTTCTGTGGGATGTGAATTGGAAAATTGCTCTGGGAATAGATTTTTAAGAGTCCATTGTGCATTGCCACTTGAGGTCACGAAAAGGGGATAAACAAAACCTAATGAACAAGTTGGATAAACAAATGGGGCTGTCAGTCTCCCCTAAGTGGGACTCGCAAAGAATAACAGCTTATATGACGCGATTGCTGATGTCGAATAACACCATCTTCTCCTCCCACTCTCCACCCTTCTTCTTCTTCCTGTGCTTCTTCTCTGTCCATCCCCCTCCTCCTTGTTTCTTTGCTTTTCCGACATTACCCTTATGCCATCCTCTGTCCAACTCTTTGTCTCCTCTCTATCCTCTACACCTATTATACCCGACATCTCACTTTTTTTTTTTTCCTTTTCCAGATCATCGCTTCTCTGGAAGAGGACCCAGCTGCCCAGAGTAAACAGCTAGCCCTGCGGCTCCAGCAGATAGCAGCCGCCCTGGAAAACAAAGTGACTGATCTCTAACCCACTAAGTGGAGGGAGGAACCAAGGGAAGGGGGAATATCGCCAGTGACTACAGGGGCTTATTTCTTTCTTTCTTTTTTTTTTTAGTGAATAAATTCCAGAAATAAGGAAATGTGAGAAATGGGCGTGTTTATTGTACAACTTGGTCCTGGGGTAATTTTCTGTTCTGTGTGAAGTAACAGACTAATGAAATGCAGAAAGAGAGGAGACAGGAAGAAAATGGTGGGTTACACTGTCATAGGTACGCCTTAAAGCTCACTTGCCAAACCTTAAAGGTCTGCGCACTCATTCATGCTTCACTGAATATTGCTCCCACAATGCAGTGCGGCAGAACTCTCTCTGAGATTTAAGCCCCTCTGTGGAGCACTGGCATAGGAGATAATCAGATGTTCAATTTCACTCTGTGTAAAAAAAAAAAATGGTTTTAAGAGTTGTATTATATATTTTTTTTATCGTGCAGTCTTTATGCGGAAAGCTTTATAAGAAAAAATATCTTTTTAAATGGATCACCTTGTGGTGCGGATAGTGTTTTTATTAGCCTGTGTATGCGTAGATGCCTGTGTGAAGTACTTGTGGAAAAAACAAAAAAGAGTGTGTGCTGCTGAATTTAAGTGTGCGTTTGGGTGGATTGCACGTGTGCGAATGTGTGAAATTGTGCGTGCACACACGGGATGCCTACTGTCAGGCGCGAGGGTGACAGGACGCCTGCTTTGTCGTTTTAATTCCCCCATACTCAGTAACACACTGGAGCCTGTGCTCTCAATGAGCTTTATGACAGAGACCAAAGGGTCCTCAAAAGGACGCTGGTTAATCTAGCAATGTACAGGCTCATATGAATGACAGATCACCAGGCGTTTCAGAAACATTTGAGTTATATTCTTTTTCTTTCGACTCGGATTTGGTTCCGGCTGGATTGCCTGTTGTGCTCGTGGAAATCGATAATAGCACAGTCTGTCTCCCTTTATTGTACAGTGCCATGAAACATTCCACTTCAACTAAAGCACAGGACATTTAATACGTTTTAAAGATATTATAGTTAAAGACTGTGTTTAAGTTTTTTTTCCTTTGCTATATTGTTTTATTTTTATATACATATATGTATCAGCAAGAAGCAACCATTTTTCCTGCCACAGATTCGTGTCACTCATATTAGCCCTGCAATAATGTCAGTATACCATGAGCCACAATCAACAGTTGCATTTGCTTACTAAAGTAGCAGTTCAGCAATATGTTAGAAGACTATTCAAATTGTTTTATGCATTGCTCATGTTTATGATTTTTGTACCATATTTTTAGTATTACCCTTGTAATGTTCCAAATAGTCATCACGAATTCTGCCTCTACAGCTATGAAATAGCCTGTCGCTGATGTTAATAATTTAGATGAGATTCAGTCGGTACTTAAATGGCATGCTCTGAACAATTATCGTGGATTTAGCCTCTGTATGATGTCGGGGGAGGGAGGGGGGTTGTTTGGTTCAGTCGTGTACATAATTGTTATATTAATTGGGTTATTGATATGTCAGTGTCAGAACCGAGGTGTCGCCAGGGTAGGTTGGTTATTTCTTGGGCCATTAGACGCCGTCCCTAAATTGTAGGCCTTGCTGTTGACAGATGATTTAATTGTACTCGCTGTATCTGATCATGGGTGTGTGGATTTGACGGCGCATGACGCTCTCCACAGCCCCAAGAATGTTAATGATTCCTGCCTTCGCTAGAGAGAGGTGTGCACAGACCTCGAGCTTGCCTGCCTGCTGTCTCAGCATGGCACCCTGGCATCCCGACCAACAGCACTTGGCACTGCCCACTCAGCGCAGTGCAGAGTGGCACTCTGTATAATGGAATCAGCAGGGGAGGCTTTTGATCTTAATTGCATGCCAACTGCAGGCTCCATCCTTGTCTCCGGTGTTGTTTACTGCTGAGTCCTTTCTTACTGACAGAGTTGATGCAAGAAGCTTCTTTCAGAGCCTTTCTTTCACCAAAAATGTGCCTTATATAGGATATTACATATATTGTTTCTAAGTTATTCTACTGGTAACCTAGGTGACTATGATGATGATAGTGATATAGACACAGCAATGTATTTGGACTTGTGATCTTATGTGTGCTGTCTCAAATGCTAGATGCCCTGCTGCAGCCATTTGCGTGCCAATAGGCTGAAGATGTTTCAGTAAGATTTCTTTTATGGTTGCAATTTTGACGTGTGCATTTCCTTTGGGTGTCTGTGGTGTGTGCTTAGTAGGACTTTGGTGGGTAAGGCAAAAAAAGAAAAAAGAAAAAAAAAAAGCCAAACTGATTAAATGTAAAACAGTGGCCAATGTGATTTGGGTTTCCCTTGAAAATGTCTGGCATTCCTAAATTAGTCTGAAGCCAAAAGGTTATCCTTATGTAGATGGATATGCGCAAAATTGTTCCAGTTGTGTTCATTTTTTGCCCTGTGTTTCTCAGCTGTTCCACAGTGTGTACGATAAATGACTATCTATACTCGACAAATGACCGTTCTTACTGCTGTGCAGTTATTATTTTTATTTCTCGTTTCCTATATCATATAAATCTTTGTAAAACGCGTTGAAATACTGTATTCTAACTGTATAATCCTATGCATTGAGTCCTGGGACAAAAATAACAAAAGTGAAAAAAAAAAACCTGTTTGTGCAGTTGTCGAGACCTTTTTTTTTCCCCCCATTTTGAAACTTGTGAATGTGCTGTGATGATAAAAGAAACTGGGACGCTCCATTTTCAGTACAGGACCATTAACGGAAGCCAACGTTTTCCTTCACATCCGAGGCAGCTCAGAAGATTCTTGATCTTGTACCTGATCTGGTTGTACTGGATGAACTTAATTTTACAAAAGTTGTGTGTGGACGGAGGGTTACAGGTTTCATCATACACTCCTCCGTTAATAAACTCAGAGACATATACGCTCTTCATATCTGCTGTGTTTCTTTCACCTTCAGCATATTGATTTGCTTCAATTTGACACCCACCTCTCACGAATAATGCATGAGAAACAATCAGCTTGGATGATAGAATAGCTTTTTCCACTGCTGAAGGAAACTCTCTTTTGTGCAAGTCTTTGGTATTCCTGCATGACCTTATGAAGACAACATGCACAGGCAAGAGTAATGGTGGGGTTTCTGAAAATTAAAACCACCATAGCCCTATTTATGAAGAAGAGGACCAAGTGTCAAAAGCTGACAGTTTTTTCCCCCTTATCACACATATTCCTTCATATTATGACCCCAAACGACTTTGTTGATAACATCAGTTGATATCATCAGTCTTCATATGCAGTGTATCCTATGATGGCTGATGCTTTTTCCCCCAAATGCCACATCAGGTTCCTGTCACAAGGCTCGGAATACAAACTAGAAGCCAAGGTCTGGCTTCATGAAATGAGTTGATAATATAAATAGCCTCGCCGCATCTCTGTCATCGGCGGTGAAGGTTGGAAAAATTGCGGCAAAAAACATTAATTAAGTACTGACAGCTAAGAATGAAATTGGAAAAAAGAAAGATGAAAGGCAAAATTGCCTCATCGGACTGCTTAACAAACCCAGACGCAGGGGTGGAGATATCAAAGACAGACTAGGAGCCTGCACGGGCCATCTTCGAACCGGGCGGATCACTGATGCAGCAACAGAGCAACTTCAAGGGCTGCTGCCAAAGCAAGAGTGATTACACTTGATTATCGCAAGCACTGCATTTTGTACACTATCCTTGATCACTTGTGGGAAATCAAAGGCGATACAGTACTTTATATTCCTATTAGGACACGCGCCTTACATCATTTTGGGATTCAACATTATTTGCCGCGCACAGCGCTTGTGATAAGATTTCTAAATAACCATTCCCTTCACTGTCTAGAAATCAATGATACTGCACACTAAGAATAATTATTTTTCAGTCAGCCTCTGTGCCGGGTTTCAAGAAATTGGGTTAAAATCTGCACGATTCCTGGCTTCTGTTCTCCCGCATAGGATGCTTCTTCACACAATGCAGCCAGCCTCTCCTTCTGCAGGTTAAGTCTCACCTCCACGTTTGAAACCTCCTAACGAGATTTGGCTTTGATTCTCTCTGCCTTAGGGACGGAGGAGGAGGAGGAGGAGGAGGAGAACTTGGAGCAAATAAAAACAATGATGGTGTGGTGTCATTCTAAACAGTTGTTCTGATGAATAATTTAAAACCGCGCAGGCAGTTTCTGACTCCAGGGTTCTCTAAGCTCATATCCTGTGAGCATATTAAAATATCTCGTTGAGTTAGCTTGGATTTTCACATGTGGGATTTTATTAAGCTTAGTCTGAGTTTAAATTGGTTGTAGTCTACTTAACTATTGAGTCTAACGAGTAGTGAGGGGCGGCAGTATCTCAAGAAAACTGATTTACTGATGTTTAAAAATCACACACATAAAAAAGACCCTCAAAATGTTTTTAATTGTGTGATATACAAGTTATTATAGGCAATAATTTAAAAAAAAGCCATCAATATCACTACATGCTTTTTTAAATGTAATTATAACGACTTAATTAGGTGTACATACAGAGCGCCTCCCACTTCATTTGTCAGATATGTGTGCAAGAAAAATATAATTAAAGGAAAATAACAGTCACGAGTACATGTAATTCTTCTGATTACTGCTCATGCTGGTCATTAAAGGGGTACTCTTTTCTCAAACATGAGGGACAAAGCCCACTTAAATCTAAAACAACTTTAGCTGCAGGTGATCCTTGGACTGTACTGCAAAACAAGAACTATCGGCAGGTTTTTCCGACAGGGATTACTCCTAGTCTTAGACTTAAAGATAAATTCAGCAAAGACCTCCATTGGGGACGGGGGTATGGTTAGTAGGCCTGATCCATTTCTGGGAAACTGAACCTATCAGTTTTGACCCAGGTCATTAACTGCATTCACACTAGGAATGCATATTTGTTGGAGGCTGCATGAGTGCCTGTCAACTTTTTCAGGAATCTGATCAGCGAAAAGAGGAGACCATATTCAACCATCAGGTCTGTAATTAGAATGTATTCACCCATAAGTAGTGGAAACCGCTTAGGTGTTTTGCTGATAAATCATTGAAATGGTCTATTTATAAACGATTTTACTCTCAAACAAGCAGAACTGCAGTACTGGCTGCAGTAGCTTTGAAAGTGTTTTCTCTGGATATCTCTTTTTTGTCATTTTAAGAGTTCTATTCATTAATAATTATCGTCAATTACTTAAAAGTGTCCTGTCATAGTAGACAAAAGTACATTTTTCGTGTAACACCTGAATGCAGCAAAAGCGCGGTTACAAATGACACTTTTCTCATCCCCTGACAGACGAACAAAACGGACCAATCAGTCTGCCCTCTGCAGTATCATTAGCCAGTCGTTTGCAGAGGAGAACTTGATTGTCCAATCAGAGACAGGGGGAGGCAGATCTACTGTTTCTTGTTTCCTTGCGGCGGACGATGGAAGATGAATGAGGCGCCTAGCTTGCTTTTAGCTCCTAAGTGCAGCAACACTGCATATTAATTTGTAGCTGAAGTAAAAAACAAAACCAAAATCGAAATAAATATATAATTGGTCCGACTGTTATTGCGCTTAAACGTAGCTGGAAGGCTAATCGATGCAGAGGTACATTGGTCACAACAAACGGTAGCATGCACGGGAGGAGTCGCTGGAGGTGGATGCAAGGTTCAAATTTTCAGGTGAATTAATACATATAATACTATACCAAGAAGATAGAAAACTACAAGAAGGAAATATAGTTTTAGCTCGGAACAGCACAGGGCTTGCTAAAGAAACAAAAACATGCCGTTTGATATCTCAAACGTTAGCTAATAAGGCTAACGGTGATGCTAGTTAGCTGACACAGTATACATATAAAAACAGCCAGAGTAAGCGCACTATGTATAGGATACATACGCACACACGTACGTATACTGTGGTTTATAAAGGAAGTATTCAACAGTAATATGTCTACCAGTGTTGGTTGGACTGAGTTATTGTCTGATGTCTATGTGTTGTTAGGAAAACGTCTGTTATAGTTACAGTTGTTCTAAAAGCAATCACCTAAAACTTGTTTGTTTTACTCATACAGGCTGAGGCAAGAGAGCTACCATGAACCCAAGCCTTAACAACTGCATGATGCCCAGCTGTACCAGCAGCAGCATCACTGAACTGCTGAGTGCCCTGTGTGACTGCAGCCTTTCTGGGGTGTCATGGAAGCGCAGAGCACTGGGAGGAGTCTCAAGAGAAAGTTTCCACAGGGCTCTTAAAAAACGTGCCTACGGTGCCCTCCTGTCTAACCTGTTTCAAGATGGCACCAAAGGACCTGCACCAGGACTGAGTGCCACAGCTAATACACCACCGAGAAATAAAGTCTTGATGATATGTTTTGATTTACGTGTGGCTGGCTGTCGAGAGGAAGCAGAAAGGCTGGAAGAGCAGCTCGGGAGGCTGCCGGAGGGAGAATACTCTGGTTTGAAGGAAGTGGATGCAGTCCTTGACCTTCTTGTGAACCTTGCTGGGTCGGCACCTCCTCCCCCTACCTCGTTCAGCAGGGACTATATGAGAAGAGAGAGGCCTGTGCTGCGGATGCCTCAACCATGGAGCTACCAAAGTGAGGACTTGCAGAGGCTGGAGGCCCGGGCATGGGGTCTGGTGTGTGGGGAGGAATGGGGGACTTTGGAGAGTCTGTATGGAACTCAGAGGCTGATGGATGCTCCACCTGGCACAGGACTGCTAACTTTGAGAACAAAACTAGAAGCAGAAGAAAGATTTGAAAAGGAGACCAGGCTGACCCTGTTTGGAGCACTCCAGCACACTCGCACCTCAGACATGGACATAAGACTAGATCTGCCTCCAATCCCCAGTAATATTGATGTAACAGGGTTGGCGATACGAGTAAGACACCATATTATATCCTTAAGTAATATATTTAGTTTAGCTTAGGCTGTTTTATCATATGTCCACTTCAGCAGCTCAGCGTATTCATATTTGCACAGTGTTTGATTTAAATAATTTATCTTTGCATTGCTTTATGCACTCTCTCTTTGTTGTTCTCTGCAGGTGCCTCCTTGTTTAGATCAGTGTGAAGATGAGGGCTTCCAGTCAGCCTCCAACCTGACCCCAGACTCTCAGTCAGAGCCTAGCCCCATTCCAGACTTTGATATCTGGGAGGCTCTACGCACATTTGAGCCTGGAAGACGCCGCTGCTGGGAGTCTGTTGGCTGGTAAGTGATGTGTCAATTTGATTATGCTGTAAGCATGCCAAACTTCTTTTCGTATTTAAAAAAAAAACAGCTGTAACCCGCTAACAGTTGTAAATCTAGTTCCTCACTATAATATGAGAGCAACTACTGATTCTTTTCATAGTTTTATTGTTCTGCCTTTTTGAAATAATTGATGGGTCTATAAAATGCCAGAAAAAGCTGAAAAAAATATAAATAATGATAGATTGAATCATAGAAGCTTGCTTACGTTTTTGTAAGACCGAAGATGCCAAACTAATGAAAATGTGGAAAAAAAGCATTTTTGAAAAAAATAAACCAGTCTGTGTTTGGGTTGTGAGGTTTAATATAAATAAACATCTAAATGTTAAATGACAACAAAATCTGTGACATATAAATGAACAGAAATCCACTTTAGCTGGTAGATACTGAATTCAAGAGTATCCTGAATAAAACCAAAGCCTTTAGTTTAGAAAATGACATAATGACACATACACTATTAACTACAGAGTCATCAAGGTATTGGAGAGGCCCACTTGCTTAGTTTTTTTGGGTTTTGTATTTTTCTTCCCTCTGGAAAACTGAACTGAATGCCTCGTTTGTCTCACTAGCCCACCTGGAAAAAGGGAGTCTTTCTATCTAACAGAGGGAGGCAGGGAGGCCTTTGATCAGCTCTATCGGCTTTGGGAGGGTGAAATGAGGGTGGTGAGCACGAGCACACCGTCTCCTGTCCTCCCCTTACCCCTGGACTCCCAGAAGCAACTGGTGTCTGATCTCCTTAACGTCCTGATTGGAGTGGCTTCTACTACTTTTCCTCTCAACCAGGTGCAGTTCGTTATCTTTTATTAGTCTCTAAAATGCACTTTATTTGTTTTTTGTTTTTTTTTGTTTTTTAGTAGTCTGTCAGGCAGAAGTGATAAAAGTAACTAAAAGCGCTGTGACATGCTACAAATAGAAAAACAGATTAAAAGGAGAATCTGGAATGTGATATAATGGGAAATTCGTGCATATAAACAAGCTGTACTGACTCATAAAATGTAACAGTGTGAAGTGTATGCTTAAGTCAGCTGCCTGATTAAATGATCATGAAATAAAATAAAATATTCCTAATTCTGAACACAAAAACCCAGGGGAGCTCTGCTGGTAGTTTATTGTTTCCCATTAAATTCTTATTTTTTGTCGGAAGATTATACTTATTTTTACAACATAAAGTGCATCCTACTTATCTTGTTTACTTCTCAATTCCTTATCTTGACTCTCCGGCATATTTTTATGATTAACATCAGTGTTTCCCTTTGGCTGACTGCTGCTGGTGGGGCCCCAGGGGGTACGGGGCAGACATAGCTTTTCCCACTTCCTTCTTTGTTATAACGACAAATCTCAGTCATTTGCCCCTGTTGTTTTACGCAGATTAACATTTGCTGGGAAGCTTTTTGTGCAGTTGCAGTAATGTGGCGAGTTGTCTTCAACTCGAGTAATGCAATCTTTACTTTGCTTCATTGCCCTGCTCTGTGCTTATGGTGAGTGGTTTTACACACAGTGAAGCCGGAGCAGAGGAGAGAAACAAGGATGGCTATAAATGACGGCAGAATGCATTAGGGGCATATGGCAGTGCAAGGAAATTAAATGTATTCTCATAAAATTGGCAAACCAAATAAATAATCATCACCCTCGCCCACTTTTGGTTTTTTGAAACTATATAAAGAATATATTGTATATATGTGTATGTGTATATTGTTATCTAAGTGAGTCCTGCCTCCTTCATTGGGTTGCCTTGAGGTCAAATTTTGTTTCTATAGTTACATAGGTGTTTTCTTTACTGCAAGTGCAATCAAGGCTGTGGATCAAGGCCCCCAGATGTGTGCTGTCTTGAAGTACTGTAAATATCTCTATAAAAAAAATCAATGTGAAAGAAAAAAATAACAAAAATAACACACAGCAGATTATGTGATGCAGTCTAAAATAATACCAGCAGAAGCCGTGCCTTCAAAAATCACCATGGACGTGACTCTTCTACAGCCTTGGCAAAATTCAATATCGAATGCACTAAAGACAGTCTTTGCTGCCGGGCTGTTTTATTGGATTTTATTAGACTGTACAGTTATTTATTGTGTTTTGTCCACCATCTGTCAATATGCGTTTCCCTTCTTAGAGTGTTCAGTTTGACGTCAGGCCCGGTGTGTGTGTGTCAGGAGCCTCTCCAGAGAGCGTGTCTCGTCTCTTGGGGGAATTGGCCCAGTACGGCACCTATTATTTGAGGCTCAGCCGCTTTTCTCTGCAGAGTGCTGACAAGAAGGGCTTAGTCTTCCAGGTATGTTTGCATAAGCATCGTTAATACCACTAACGCTGCAAATTATTTCCTCTAAGTTCTCTGCTTGCATTGTACTGTTGTTAATAGTGTTGTGTTCAGAAATTGGAAATAATCTTCCTGAATGGGCACTTTGAGACAAACACATGAGCATCTTATTTGCGTACGCAGCAAAATAAATAAATACGTCTAAAAATATTATATAATATATAAAAACAGGGAAAGAAAAAAATTAAAGTGTCCTAAATGAAGCAGTCCATAGCAGGCAACAAAATCCAACACAGAAAGAAGTCCACATGCATTTTAATCTGTGAACATATATTCCATCTCTTAGGCTTTTACCGGTGGCTTGAGGAAGTATCTGCATTACTACAGGGCTTGCGTTCTTAGTACGCCACCCACTCTTAGCCTGCTGACCATTGGCTTTCTCTTCCGCAAAGTGGGTCGCCAACTCAGGTGAGGTCAAATGCTTTTTACACGCTGGTTTTCTGGTGTTAACTTTGTCATTTTGAACCTCCACCTCACTTAGTTGACAGTACAGCCATATCCTTTCAAAGAGGACCTTGATGTAAATATCAGCAAATCAAAAATGCTTTGCTTTCTTTTAATCTAAGATACCTGTCAGAACTGTGCTGTGTGGATGGGCCTTTGGGTGCAGGCCAGGCCACCTTCCCTGTGGTGAGTGCTCTTTTATCTGCAAACTGCAATATGTCTTCTATCACAGTTGTGTTTAGCCTATCAGATGAGTTGTCAGCTTAGTGCTGTGTGGCTCTCCTCAGGGTGTTAAACTGCTGTCCTACTTGTACAATGAAGCACAGAATAACTGCAGCAACGAGAACTACCCTGTTCTTCTTTCGTTGCTGAAGAGCAGCTGTGAACCTTATACACGGTCAGTTTCTATGCGCCCCGTGCAGACAGGCATCCTGAAAACAGCAAAATATATCCTATATTATTTTAGTGATATAGCTAAATGGTTGATAAATCTGTCTAAGAGTGACACCACTATTTTGTTTTGTTTTTCTGTGCCTCACTTAGGTTTGTGTCTGACTGGGTGTACAGTGGCGTGTTTCGTGATGTTTATGGAGAGTTCATGATCCAGGTCAATGAGGAATACCTTAGCTACAGAGGTGAGGAGACACAGTACTTGCACACACATATACACACATGTCACCGTATCAAAACCTTGGCTTCGGTCTCCAGGCTCTGAAAATGAAAAACCTGCCAGATACATAGTTGAGCAGAAAAAAATAGATTTTATTACAGCGTTTGTTGCCTAGTAGGATTTGTCCTTGTGTCTATAAAAGCTGTCATGACGTTATTGCACGATAATCAGTGGGAAACTGAATCAGATACCCCAGCTGGAAGAACCAGAGATATCTTCACTCAGTAAGCCATACAAATAAGTAGTGGTCCTTTATTCTTTTTAGCTGGTACAACTATTCTGGTTCTGGTTTAATTGCCATGGACACACATGGACCTGCTGAATTTATTTTTTGCTTCCAAAAAAATTAATGACTTTATTAATGACTTGATCCCTTGGGGAGACCAGAAGAGACCAAAGAGGCTTTGAGGCCAAAATAGACTCGTTTGTACTCTGCAGGATCTGAGGGACTTTGTGTGTCTCTGTATGTTGCTTTGCTCACACTGCTTTTCATTGTCATGTCTAATTTTTCATCTGTGGTCATCTTATCTGTATTGTGTAATGGCTTTAATTTCATTAATATCAAAACTTGAAAAATAAACATTACAATAGCTGTTTACTATATACAAATGTTGTTGTAGCTTATCTGTCATTTGATTGTTGTTGCTATTATCAGAAGATGAACAGCTATATATTATTTTTTTATTGTTAACAGTCCTGGGTGTAGTCCTTAAAGGATCAGAAAAAAAACAATTTAAAAAAAAAAAAAAAAAAGAAAAAGGCCAGGGTTCAAATCTCACCGAATCATTTGAGAATAATTGAATATTAGTCAAGTGGCAACCATGCCAACCATGCAGTGGTACAGTAAACAGTGAAACGAGACAACGTTCCTCCAAACCATGGTGCTACATATGATGTATAACAGACAATCAACGCAGGACTACATAAAGTGCAATGTGCAAAAATTGCAAAAAAACATAACAAAGACAGTGCAACACCAGACAGAGCGCAACGATACAGACACAAGACAGTGAGGACGCAAAAGTGCAATAGATGTGCAAAAGAGTGAGTATTGTGCAAAAAGTACGTTGGTGCATGAAGGTGTGCGTGAGTGTGTGTATGAGATTGTGCTTGGTAGTGACGTGTATGAAGATATGTGTGTCAGTCCAGTCACTGAGTGATTGATTAGTCAGTTGAACAGATGATTAACCACTAAATATTTTTGTTAATTGGCTGATAATTTAATTATTCGGGTAAGAAAAAAATGTTTGCCGTTTGATGGTATCAACTTTTGGATTTTGCTGATTTTTGGTTCTCTGGTTTTTAAATTGTTAGCCAGGCAGAATTGTACGTGAAAGCATCCCATTTTAGTTTATTCGTTTTTTGTAAACATTTTTGTATACATTTCTTTTTATTTCCATTTTGACAGTTACTCCATATATATACTGCTACATGAATCAAGACTGTCCAAATATTGTACGTCATGCAACACCCCATTCAAGGTCAGACCACCACCTCAGCTTTGTCTGACTAACAGGTCCATTTGCTCATCGGCTACACCTCATCAACTCCTGCAGCGAACCTCTGCACTTCACACTCTTGCTTTTTTGGAGGACACACAAATGTCATTGTTCTCCTCGAACTCCATCGGCCAAGGAAGCAATCAGCAGCTAAGCTTTCTTGGCAAGCCGCGGGCTTTCTGTAAAGAGCTCTGGAAGCCTCGTGCATTCATGTTCTCTTATACTTTTTGCTGAGGATCACTGAGCTAAGAGCTAACAATTTCCAAGAGTTAATTCAAGCAGCCAGAGTTTTGCCATGCCCCGTAAGTCATACTAATAAGGAAAAGTTTCAGCCCCAGCATGGGCTGGGTATTACTCCACCACCATTGCTTTTAAGATGTTTCAGTGCCGGGTACGATGTGCTGTTATAAGAGGCATAATGGACCACGAAAACTACTTACTCTAAATTGTAGGACAACATGTAATAGACATCTTTGAATTCCTGCAGACAAACACTTCTGGGTCCAAGGCTACACTCTGATCTCAAAGGATGTGGAGGATTGTGTGCCAGTCTTCTTGAGACACATTGCCAATGATGTGTATGTGTGTGGAAAGACTATCAACTTCCTCAAAATCTGCTGCCCACAGGTTTGTTTTGCACATTCACAGATCCACATTTATGTAGATATACATACATATAACGTAGATAGCCTTCTTAATTTGCCCAGTATAGAATTTTTGAGTCTTGTAAATACAGAAAACATGTTGAGAAATGGTTAAAAATACCTAGCCATTTTTCCTCTGTTATTGCTGTTGATATCAATTGAACTGGCTGTATGTGCTTGATTATAAATGCCACAGTACAAATTCTATTCACTTGAAACTCCATACTGGCCAGAAATAGTGGAAAAAAACAATCATTACTGCAACAGATGGGAACGTGGTCTCTTTGAAACTTTATTAATATGCTGTCATCAGAATTGTGATACATTTCCTGTTATTGTCAGGCAGATTTTTCATCTTCCATACTCATGTTTGACTCCTGCTTTGGAAAGAATAATATTGCTATTGGTGTCCTAGGTATCATGAAATATTACTTTTTAAATCACTCAGCTGGTTGTCAAAAATATTCTCCAATGGTTTTCATTAGTCGTATGTACACTGACAGAGTGTTCTTTGGTGGACAAACTATGCACCGTCAACATGGTTGAAGGGTGGTTGTTCTTTCTCTTCCTTACATTTATTAACCATCATAAATACACATCCTGATAAATTGAAAAAGATTAGCCTGCCAGTAAATTGGTCCGCCTCTTGTCAACCAGGAGTTGAAGCTTCAAATTCATTCACTTTAGTATCATAACAAGAGAATGTAGAAAGTTTTCACATTTGACCAAAAAGAACTTAAATTGTAAGTAAATGAATCACTTATATAGCAAACCAGGGGAAAAATCAGTAAAGTGGTGAAGTTTTCATGAAAATGTATTTTGCATAACTTCCCTACCTGCTGATTGCCCAGCATGATGTTTTTTACAGTCTGACTTCCATGACCTAAGCTGTAGGACCTTTGTTTCTAATTGGCATTCTGTAACTTTTCCTCTCTCTGTTCTTTCCCCTGATGCTTGAGTCTTTCTAGCCTGCAGGGTAGTTATCAATACCTAGGAAGAATTTATGGATTAAAAACACAAGAGTGAAGTGATGGGCATTAATGTGCTTACTAGCTGATATGGCACATGAATCCATGTCTTTAATTAAAGAAATACTTTGTTACCGTTATCTTCTGAATGAAATGCGTAATGCAATGTACAGCATAAAACCGATATGCAAAACAAGCGCACAAAGGAAACCATACATATTTGAATAAAAGTACAAAAACTGATTCATGGTAACATAATTACATGAAACAATCAAACGCACAAGAGGCACGGTGTGATTTAGATAAAAAACAAAAAAAACAAAAAAACAACTCTCCATATTTTGTGAAGTGTCTTATGTCACAGGCAATGTAATTATTCATTTCTGAAGTCTTGGGGCCAGGGGATCTTTTGATATCCATTTTAGTTTTTCAATTTTGGCAGTAATTAATACAGTTTCTGAAGGTTTGACTCTGATTTAATCCCATGCAGTCATAAGATCATAAACGGGAACAAGGCCAGTTACAGTGTCTGCATTATGCTTTCTTCGTTAAACACAGTATAACAGATTTGTATGATGGAATAATGAACACTT
The DNA here is from genome assembly GCF_057381915.1 of Diplotaxodon limnothrissa. NCBI lineage: Eukaryota > Metazoa > Chordata > Actinopteri > Cichliformes > Cichlidae > Diplotaxodon > Diplotaxodon limnothrissa. The sequence goes on along the minus strand of NC_140602.1, from coordinate 18,852,742 downwards.
TGATTTTTTTTTTTTAATTAGAAGCAGCACCACCATAACCAGGTCATTGCATAGCTTCTATTTCAAATTCATTCCCATACCGGTCTTCAACATCATCCTAAATTCATTGCTAGTTTGTGTTGTGCTGGTAGCTGTAAAAATGAGTTACATTTTCAGACAGCTGGTAACACATATTTTAATATGAAAGAAACTCTGGGGTTATAAAATATGTCAAAATCCACCAAATGAGTCATCCGAATTGATCCGTGAAATTTTTTTTTCCCTCTTTTTATGATACTAAGATTCTGTCAACTGTGTGTCCACAGCACTACATCTGCTGGTCGGAGCTGCCAGTACCCCGCATCGCTGTCACCTTCTCTCTCCAGGAGGTGGAGGAGATTGAGAGAGACTGTGCAGTGTATCGTGGACGCATGGAGAGAATTGCAAAGCACAGTGCTATCAGCAGGGAGGAACAAGTAATGACACACATGGATATTCTTGTGCATCTTAGATGTCTGTGATGTGTTTTTCTTCTTCTTTTTTTCTGAGTCTGAGATTTTCTCATTGCTCAAAATCATCAGTTACATTTATGAGAGCTTTTCAGCTATATAGCCTAGAGTCAAGGCAGTGAAAAAGGAACTTTAACAAGACAAATCATTACCATAGACTATATGTAGTCCATATTTATATGGACATAGCCACCAAGATGCCATCCATTGGTTTGTGGACTAGCATTTAAAGCCTAAGTTTGGCGTTTTGGCAGTTGTCTCGCTAGGTTTTTGAAACGGAATACAACAACAGGGGGTTGTATCTGACTAAAAAATGAGGATACTGCAGACTTACACTGGACTACATGGGGCTGTCTATTCCCAAATGAACAGTATATGCAGATTTAGGGTTCTTTCACATTAATCTGTGAACACAGTTTAGTTTTGTATTTTTGTTTCATTAATTCATTTCAGTCTTTATTTACCTTTTGTTTCAATTCAGTTTGGTTTCCATTTCTGGACAACAACAACAAAGAACCTTTATTCGTCACATACGCTATCATACAGAGTACAACATGTAGTGAAATGTTCCAAGCAGACAGGCTGCAGACATGGCTGCACCATTTCAGGGCTTGGTTTTAGCATGGGGGGAATAGCCAGGACCCTTACTAGATACCACTGCCGGGCGGGAGTTGAACTTGCGACTCTTGGTCCAAAGGTGTGCAGTCTTACACTACCAGCTGGAGTAAATTTAATAGATATTTCAATACAAACACAACAGTTTGGGAAGGCAGTTGACTCAGTCTTAATACATCCTCCTTAGGCAGATTACACTAATAAACTAAAAAAAAATGTAATTTAGTTTTACTAAACTTATGGAAACTGTGATTACTGTCAAATAGCAGTTGATGGTTTCAGGATTGCAGTTAAGCAAATACAGTCCAAAGTTTTTGCTGACTGTTAGCCTGCATGCCAAGAAAGCCAGGATTGGTTAGTAGTAATCAGACTGAAAAACAGAAACCAGGACGCTTCCACTGCTTAAAATCTTGTTCTGTGATTCAGCAAATTCATATCCAGACAATGATCTTTTTACAGAAATTCCTTCTATGCTTTTTAGATCCAGAGGGTGTTTCCATCTTTTATATACAGTGTTTGATTACAGGTCTTGTCCTGTAAGTCAAAGAGAAAGGAGAACTTTTTTTTTCCGCTTTTTTTTTTTTTTTTTTACATTACACAATCCATCAAAGTGGCACTGCTCTTCAAGTACAGAGGATTTCAGCAGCCAGTCATTAAAATGATGTGGATGAAGTCTCGAGCTTGTACTTGATTTAGTGTAACAACCTGGCTTGTATGGCGGATCTTGTGTGAGCCTCTGGCTGAGGAGGGGGAGGAGAGGTGAGAGACAGGGCAGGGACATAGATCTTTGTTAATGATGATATTTTTTTTTCTGTCTATTGTTAGGCCCTGAGGGCAGAGCAGGCACGCCAGGAGCTGATCAATCAGGTCAGAGAGTCAGCAGCCAAAACCCTGGAGAGCATCCGCGGTCAGTGTAACATTTATACACACACACACACACACACACACACACACACACACACATATACATACACTGTAAGTAGAATTTTATATACTGCGTGACGTACATGCATAACCCACATCCTGCTGGGTATACCTTTAACAAATGGCTCAACTCTAAGTATAAGCCTGATTCGCTTGTTGATTGCTAAATGCGAGAGCTTCCTTCAGCTCCATTCCCACCCCTCGGGAGAGCAGAGGAGATGCATGGGGCAATTGCAGTGAGGAAGGCTTTGAATACTTTCCAGTACCATGGGTTGTGAAATCTAATCATCACTTGCACAGTTTAGCTCTCACTCTTCACATCATTTATTACTTCAGAGGATGTGTGGCACTGTTGGGGGGCAGTGGTGGCTGGGTGGGGGGGGGAGTGTTCAGCCTGATGCGCTTTGCGTGTCTTGGCACGGGCATATTTGAGTTTGTTTATATGGGGCAGATGGTGATGTTGTCTTGTTTAAGTGTGTGCGAGAGGCAGACAAGAATGTTATGTACTTTTCTGTGTGTGTGGAGGGGTAAACAGCTCACTGTTATCTCCCCCGCCTCCTGTAGGGCGCCAGGTGTCACAACGTCTGGCTGAGGAGGCCAAGAAGAGGGAGCGTTTTGAGGAACTGAAACAGCACCTGGAGCAGGAGCAAGAGGTAGTAAGACATGAAAGAGAGAGAGAGGGTAAAAAAAAGTGTGTGAATAGGAGTGCCTAGATTAAACTGTGTATTGTCAGGTATTGCATGTGATCCTCAGATAGTAAGAAAAGACCATGTGATAAACAGTAATGATGTATGTGCGTGTGGTGCCAGTGGAGAAGTGCAGCCAAGAAGAAGCAGGAGGAGGATGACTTCAGCTTTGCCAGAGAGCTGAGGGACAGAGAAAAGAGACTTCAAGCTTTGGAGGAGCAGCTGGAGCAGAGAGCTAGGTCTGACTGCCTTTACAGCTGTTAAGATTTTATTTGAAAAAACTATATCAACCTACTCATGCAAACATGATGGGACATCAGTTCTGTGTCCCGTGTTTTAATGTGCCAAATTTCCATAACTGATTCAGCACCATGAGCAAATAATGTGAACACTAAGCTTTTATTTACTACAATGACATGGCCGAGATCAGAGGGTACCATAGCTTAAAAAAAAAACACCTGTCATCTACAGCTTTTCCTCCAAACAGTTCACATCCTTACTTCTCCCTTGGTGCAACCTTTGCATTATTCAAAATATAAATACCTTCTAACTGTCCATAGATAGATAGATAGATAAACGGATACTTTTTTGATCCCACAAGGGAAATTATTGTGTTTCAGCTGCAGGATGAAGAATAAAAAAGTAGTGCAGTTCTTGCTGTGCTAGGCAAAAAACTAAATTCTTTTCATGTGTGGATAAATAAGGCTTTTGTCAAGGAAAGCACAGGTTTCATGTTTTTGCAGGTCTTACTGATTAATTGCCTGTAGTTTGTTGAGGAATTTAGTTCTAATTAAAGCCAACACGTATTATAAGCACACAGGTTACCAGTACTCTCAGAGTCCCTCTAAACCACAAGCTCAGGTGGGGCAAACATTTTGGATACATCACAGTCATGCACAAATATGAATAAAATGTTAGCACAAATATAAAAAAAATCACTTAATGGTCAGTTCGGGAATGGCAGGGCCATTTATACAAGCATTTATTGCAGACTTCAGTAAGCGACTGAGGATAAGACCTTCAGCTACTTTAACATTCTTTTTTCCATTTATTTAATTCTAGGAAGGAGCTGATCGCTCAGTACAGCCGTCTATCGGAGGAAGCAGCTCGCAGAGAGAGACGAGCCATGTGGAGAGTGCAGCGAATGAGACTCGATGAAGCTCGTGCTCACTTTTTCAGGGATGACGGGCAAAAAACTCAGGTTTGTTACAAATGAATAGAAAACAAAGACATGTAACCAAAACTTTGTAACCGAACCTTTTGTGATTTGTTTCCAGGCCATACTGGAAAAATATCCCTTGGGTCAGGAGAGACCTCATTTGGAAGTAATGTCACCTGCTCCCTCAGCACAACAGATTCCTCCACGACAAACAACAAGCTAGTTTTTGAACATCCAGTCTTTTTTCACTTCATGGTCACTTGATGTGTGTTCCAGAAACATAATATTGAATTGTTAACATATCTTGACAGGAATTTCTCACCCAGGAGCTGTCAGAGCAGCAGACAACAAAGGCTCAAGAATCTGAAGCTGTATCACCACCACACGATCTGCCTTCGCCAAAGATTGCACAGGTTACAGCGGACCCTGCCCTCATCTCTGAGGAAATTGACATCGGTGACTTTCTTCCCAAGTCTCCGAAGTCTCAGAGTCAGCAGGTAGATATGGCTCTACAGGAGATTGGCTCTGACCTACCCAAAGCCTGTCCTACAGCTCCACTAGTAGACTATGACTTCAGTGCCCCCTTTAGTCCACTTGAGGGTATCACTGGCCAAGCGTCAGTCCAGCCCAGGCCCCGCTGGGGACCTGTAGTCCTGCCTGACATGATCCAAAACCACTCCTTTCACATCTCCTCTGAAGAGAAAATTCCTCAAATCCAGGAAACTGTAACCAAAACTAGCCTGCTAGCCGGAGCCTCTCAGTCCAGCTCTCTAGGCCTGCACACCCCAGAGGAGTCTGAAAAGAGCAGTGTGTGCGCGCAACCTTCACAAGCCTCAGCACAGCAGGTGGATGAGAGTGGCTCAAATACAGGCAACGAACAAAAGGAATCTACACCTATACTCCAACAGGATGCAGAAACAGGGATTCTCGAAAGTAAACCAGAAGACAGACAATCCAAAGATGACGTGGTTAACAAGGCTCTTTCCACTACAACTGTGCAAGGTGACCAAGGTGATCACAAAGTCCTGACAAGTCTTTCTGATGATGGTGGCGTGGAGCCACAGGAGACAGGCGCTAAAGAGCAAAGCTCAGACACACACAATAAAGATGGAAAAAATATTCCTTTGCCAGACTTTCACAGGCCTCTCTCCAGTCCTCATTCAGATGTCAGTCAAACTTCACCCACCATCCATGGACATTCCTCTGATGCTCACATAAAGATTGGACAGTATGTATCAGAGGTAACTGCTGCACTTCCCTCGCAGAACATCCACGGCCATGCATCAGATTCACACATCAAAATTGGAGGTCATGTTTCAGAAGTCGATGCTCCTGTACCTTCTCCTAACGTCCATGGTCACGCTTCCGATGCTCACGTCAAAATTGGGGAAAACGTTTCAGAGTTTGTCGCTCCTCTTCCTACTCCAAATGTCCACGGCCACGTCTCAGATGCCCACATAAAAGTTGGGGAACTCATTCCAGATGTAGTTTCCCCTCTACCTTCGCCCAGTGTTCACGGGCACAGTTCAGATGCTCATATTCAAGTTGGAGAAAATGTATCGGAGATTGTTGTACCACTCCCTGCTCCCAGCATCCACGGTCATTCCTCTGACGCAAATATAAAGGTTGGTGAGTTTGTGTCCAACGTTCCCGAAGCAAAACCTCGTTGGAGTAAGCACGGGCACGCTTCAGACAGCACCCTTCAGCCAGGTTGTCTGGTATCTGGAGCAGAACCATCCTTGTCGCCTTTGCCTGGAAGCTCTTACGGACACTCATCAGACTCAGCGTTAGGTGTTGGGTGTGTAGTTTCAGGAGATGAGCCCAAGCGGTCTCCTCTGCCCGGCAGTGCCCACGGCCATTCTTCAGACTCAAATTTAGGTGTTGGATGTGTTGTTTCTCAAAGTGAACCGCTTCCATCACCGCTGCCAGGCAGCAGCTATGGACACTCGTCTGATTCGACACTGGGGATAGGCTGTGTGGTGTTGGGGACTGAGCCACAACCTGCCCCATTGCCAGGCAGTACTTATGGACACTCGTCAGATTCTTCACTTGGTGTTGGATGTGTGGTGAAGGACAAAGAAACTGGAAATCAGCAGAAAGTAAAGGGCAATGAATACAACAAAGGTACGAAACAAAGCCTGTGTTATACACATACACATTCTGTTGTGACATTCATGTAATTAACCACATGTTACACTCAGTAATTTTTAAGATGTTACGAACTCTGAGGATATAAAATTGAACCCAAGCTCTTTAGTGTTCATTTGCAAAATTATTATTCCTTGTATCCACGTTGTTGTCTCGGGGCTTGTAGTGGGGTATTAAGTAGTATATCTGAAGTGTATTACCCCTGTTAACCCTGTTTTCACATTAGCATTTTCATGTGAAGCTTAGCATAATCACCGTTTTATTGTAACGGCAAAATTTGTGTCACCTGACTCTTTGCATGAAGGTGTGAAAAGCTGGAAGTGTAAAGTGTTTTTCATGTAGTGTAAATTGAGACGTCACTGCAAATTATGTTCTTTCTTTGTAAAAAGTAATTAGTCTACACTTCTCCTTAGGTTTTGTGTCAGAATGCCCCAGTGAGCAGCTGGCTGAGGGCATGGGGTCCTGGACAACCTGTTTAGGGTTGTCCCCTGGAGAAAAGTCCGAGCAGGAATACCTCTTGGCTTTGGCTGCCCAATACCAGGTGGAACAGTATGAGGACTGCTACAACCTAATGGGTTAGTTGAAAATATCAAGGGCTCGAAATGAACGGCTCCTTTGGGACTTGTTTATTGAGGGCAAAGTGAAGTGCGACTTGTATAGGGGTGGGGGTGGAGGGGTGGGGTGGAACAGTATTTCTGGCCACATCTCGTGGCATCTCCTTTGTGTGTTGTGGATAAGAGGTAACATAATGTAGGTGCATATGGTGTAATTGATCAGTTTGTACTTGGCATTCAAAATCCAGCACAGCAGCAAAACGGAAACAGTTTGTTCCTATTTAAATGGGCACAAAAACATCAATGAGCCAAGAGAATATTTTCAATTTATGGCTTGTAGGATTTTGTTTTATAAAACCTTTTCAAATGCATTTTCAGTGCATTCAAATAATAAGCTTATCTATCTGTGTATCTAATCTGCCTGCCTATCTGTCTATACTTAGCGAGTAGCTGAAAAAGGTTCGTTTCAAAATTTTACATGAACGGCACTCACAGAAGTGCTGTAAATATCAACAATTTATAATAATGAATGTACTTTTGTCTTTTCATTTTATAAGAGAGCTTTTTTTACTCTCCATTTTTAATACTATTTATATTAATTTGTGCCATTAACGAACCACAAATAATTCCTTTAAAACTGCTATGTTTTTCTTTTTGCTGAAAATGAGATGAAACTCAGCACATGAAGCACTTTAAGGCTAATCTGTTCTTGTAGAAATTAAAATAGCTGCAGCCTACGCCAAGTAGGCCTTGGGCACATCTTTTTAAAACATCATTTCAAATTGCAAAGAAGTGAAAATGTGTAACAGCCTAGTCTTGTGGTACATACTTGATGTAAATTAAAACAATTATTTTTACATGTTCAGGACTGTTGCAAATCCAGAGGCTGTTGAATATTTGCTCCATCAGCAAGCAAAGGTTTGCATAAAAAGCAGTAATATTTCATAAAGGTCTGCTTTATGCTCGGGTGGGATGCCTCGTGGCTCGGTGGAGTAATATCCTGTCTTGTTCACTCTGTGTTCAACATTCAGTCATGCTGCTATTATTCATCCCTGTTTCTGGAGTTACTGTGAAATCAGTCATGGAAATCTACTCAGACAAATACGTGTTCCACACCACTGAGCAAAGTCAGGAGCAATAATTTAGGAAGTTTTATGAAAGATATGAGGCTACGGAAAACCCCCAAAATGACAGGATCAACTTGCAGTAAATGCTATAGCTTTTCAAGAAAATCAAAGTGATGGTAATTGTATATATTCTGAATAATTTTTAATTAGACCCAATTTACTTTTCCTTCATTTTAATCCTATATGTACAAATAAATGGTTACTCCCAAAAGTTTCAAATAATAAGGTCAGCATATGTGCAAATAATCCCAGTAAGCCTAAAAGCTAAACTTCAGACAACTTTCAACACTCAGTTACTGACACATTTTTCTACTCCTGGACCTTTGTGATGTCACAGAGGGATGGAGCTGGTGGTTGTGACCGTGGAAGCCCCACTCACCTGCTTTTCCAACTTTGTAATGGCCAAACGGGCAGAAGAAAATAGGCTCTTTGAAAGAGCAGCCTTAAGGTTTCTCTCAGAAGATGACAGAGGCACAGTATAAGATACCAACTTCAATATTATTAATATGGAGCTGGAAATGAGCATTACAGAGCACCTTGAACTCTTTACCCCTATAAAGAAGATTTGATGTCCTCCCCAGGATCCTTAATGATGGGTTTTGACACCTCGGTATATATCAATAAAAATGTGGTTTGACGACCACTAGAATAGTTTCTGGATTTCTCATTTTGGTCCATAAGCAGGCCTGAAATATGAGAGAAACAGCTCAGTTCAGAAAACAGATATAAAGGTTACTGCTAGGAGGCTTTCAATAGGTAAAGAGTTAAGGTAGTAGCTCAGTGGCTGTAACAAACAAGTATAAGCAATATTCATTTATAGGCTTTGGTTCTCAATAAGTTGATTAATCATTTGGTTCATAACAGCTTAACCCTCTCAGGCTCAAATTAAACTTTTTGTTGCTAATGCACAACCAAGTCCTGCAGTGGTACTTCTGAGTAAAAAAACTCATAAAATATGTATGTGGGGTAATCAGGTTGTTAGTTTTTAACTGTTGCAAATCAGCAACGCCTGCCTTGAGAGGGTTAAATGTTTGAAAAATACATTTTGCTTGAGTCCATTTTCACCTACTTAAATGACTCTGGGTCTTTTTTTACACTTTGAGGCACGGCACTGTTGTTTGCAGTCGTCAGAGTGATATTTCCTCAGCGGCATGCCTGTCATCTCTCTCTCACAGCTTCTTCCCCTACGTGTCAGCTGCTGAAGCAGGTAACTCGGGGCCCCTGGGGCCTTCCTGTGGACCCCACACTCCACAGAGCCACAGACACCACAGCTGTCCAACTCAGCGAGATGGTTTCCCTGCCAGTCCTTATAAAACACTCTGTGACTGCACCGCTCATCACACAGTGAGTGTCTGGAAAAAAAAGAGTTTGTGTTAGAAAATGGTAATAACATCCTTAACAAGTGAGTACCGAGTGTCTGTGTTTAAAGCCAAATACAATGTTTAGAGAAATGCAAGTGTGAGTTTTCATAGATTCTATTCAGGCCACTTAAGCTGTAGTCGAGTATATATTCGGAGCTGCAGGAATAATTTAAATTCTTATTGCCTTTCATCCATTTTAAGATTCCATCAGAACTCCAGACAAGCTTGTCAGTCTTCACCTGCAGTGTTCCTGCACCCCATGCAGTCAAGCCTTTGTGTGTAAAAGAAATGGCTTTCTCATCCCTCACTGCACACAGAAAGAGTGCCGAATATTTAGTGTTAGCTCGTAATTTTTATTAACACATTTTTATTCGATGCATAGACAATGCAGTGGAGTTTGACAGAAATCTATTTTCGACTCTTCCTTGCTAACTTCTGAGTGAAAGAGAACCTTCTCACAATCAGACTGTTTTATAAATGTGAATTGCTGAGAGACGATTTAAAGTAATGCCACATAGAAAGCCATCCACGGGGTGAAAAATAATATGCTGGTATATTCTCCGAGCTTCAGTAGGGTTGATGCCTGTACTGTCTACAACCTGTATGAAATTTGCAAGTCAGCACAAACTTTTCTCAACTTAACTTAGTCATTCCTTTCCTCACCTTCCATTCCCAGTGTATCTTTAGTGAACAAGGCCGTGGTGGACTACTTTTTTGTGGAGCTCGGTGTGGAAAGACACTTCGAGGCGCTGCGCCACTTCCTGCTGATGGAGGACGGCGAATTTGCGCAGTCCCTCAGCGATCTGCTGTTTGAGAAGGTGACGCTCTTTTGTGCTTCATATCTTTTTGTTGTCTTTATTTGAAATGGGCTGGTTGTCTCTTTCTCTCTGGTGTTGAATTCTAGCAGCGGACAGGAAAGAGAATCTCAGAGCAAGGTCAAATGCCCGGTCTCCATTTGGGAATTTTTATTTTTATTTTGTTTTATTTATGCTGCATGTATTAAATGTTGTCTGCTTGTAAAAAGCAGGCACGGGTAACCTTGAAAATTCCCCGGTCATTTATAACTCTAAACAGCCACAGTTTTAGAATGTATACGCCACAGTTAGATAGCAGTCGTTTCTTGCCTCATTACCCAGAGGGTCAGTTTCTAAGGGTTCGTATGTCCTCCTGCAAATGTGATTTAGTACCCTGGAGCCTGTGTGTGCACTGTGGTTCTGTCACATATAATCTCACAACATCGCTCATGTAAATTGCAATAACCCAATTTCCAAAAAGCTGCATCAGATCAATATTTTGATATTAGTAATAGACTTGGTGACTACATGTATATATGGGGGTTGGAGGGAGCTTTTTCTATTTTAAAAATGTCTAAAATACCACTGTTTGCTAACTGCATGCTAACATAGCAAGTGGATAGTACATTTATTGGAGTATTTAGCAGTTAAAGAGCCAGATTTCTTTTTAGGAGTTTGTGTTTGTTCATCTGCAGTCTCTGGACAGGTGGACACAATAACAAATAAACTATAAACGTTAAATAAAAGCACAACAAAATAATATTATATTCATGAAATCTTAAAAACTGTCCAGCACCACACCACCAACAAAACACATACACATTATAAAATCTTCATGTCCACTTTACATTCAAAGCCAGACTATGCTCTCAGTACTTACATGGCTGAAAAAGCTGTAAAAGGTTTTAAAAAGATGAGCGCTCGGTGATTCGTGTGGACAGTTTTTTGGATGATGAGAAGAGATATTAAAAACTTACATTTTTCAAATTGGTCGGGAGCTTGTTAAGATCTTTAATGGACTTAAATGAAAAAGACGATTCTGCACAAAAGTGGAGCGTCTATTAGGATTTACCTTGAACACTAATGCTGAAGTTCTGCTCATCTGCTGTGAGCAAAGTTGTACAAATCTTTATAAAGGTGGCCGTGCAGTACTGCGAACCATTTTCAAACATCCGAATACAAAATTAGGTTTGCAAAATATTTAATATTTCATAAATCTCAAGAATATCACAGCGGTGATGCTGTTGTGCTTTTCTGTTTAGAGCTTTTAGGGCTCGTTCATAAAGAGAAGCAGGTTTAACTTTTAACCTTGTAAGCAATTTGTATCCAATTCCATCCCTGTTTGCTTGTTTTGAAGCACACGAAGCATCAGTGTGATATTTCTAGACTCTTTACTTCAACCTCTTCCTGCCAGGAATTAACAAGCACAGCCTTTGCTAACACCTTCTTGCCTTTCTGATGAAATGATCAGGTACACCTGTCTCTTGACGCTCACGAGACAGAAGGTTTTGTTTATCCAGCTTAAATGCAGATTTCACTTATTATCACTCCTTTTTACCCTAAATGAGTCAATCAGCTCTTTCTAAATATGAACATGCGCCCCAACAACACATTACTTTTTTTTCTTCTTTCCCCCATCTCCCACCCAGCTGGCCAGTGGCCAAACCCCAGGCGAGCTCCTAACTCCCTTAGTCCTGAATTCCATCCTCAGCAAGGCCCTGCAGTATAGCTTACACGGGGACACGCCTTTGGCTGGAAACTTCACCTTCGCACTTCGCTTCCTCCCCGAGACCTTCCACCCACATGCCCCGGACTCTCTTAACTGCTTGGAGCTGCGCTACAAGGTGAGGCTGAGTGTTTTAATGGGGTAAATGAGCGAGTACCCTTGCATGGGTGTGCTTGTCTCAGCCTGAGTGGCAGCTTGACTGTGACAGCCTGTCATGTTTTGACAAACTGCTTTGGGTGTGGAAAATGGGCTTATCACACACTTAAATGGTTCAACTTCATAGATCGATTGGAGTCGCGTCTTTTAGGTGACATGCACAATGACTAATGCTGCACATATTGCCCTGAGTGTTCGTTCCCTCCTTTGGCTCTCAGACTCTTCCTGTTTTTGGTGGATCTCAGTCTTAACTGTCCTGGCCCACTTCCCCTCCTCGTCCTTCTCGCTTTGTTTCCGCACATTTCTCCACCCAATTTTTCTTCTACCTCTAACTCCTCTCTCTCACCACTCTGGCTTAACTTCACAATCCTCTCACCTCCTCTGTCAACGTCTCTGCACTCACACCTTTTTCCTCTCCTCCCCCACATCATCCATCACTCTCTCTTTACCTGTTTTTCTCAGCTCCTTTTTCCTTCACACTCAAAGCTCCATGTGCCGTTCTTCCTTACAGCAGTTACATTTTTTTCTTCTTTTTTTTCTCGCAACATCTCCCAGGTCGACTGGCCGTTGAATATCATCATCACAGACAGCTGCATGAACAAGTACAACCGCCTGTTTTCGTTCCTGCTGCAGCTCAAACACATGGTGTGGAGCCTCCGTGATGTCTGGTTTCACCTCAAGAGAACAGGTGAGAGGACAGAGCTGCTGATTCAGAACCCAGCTTGAACTCCAGGTTACCTCTGAGAAGCAAGAGTTCAGAATCTCCCCTGTTGTGCTGCAGTGGTTTATAAAATATACATGGAAGAGAATGTTGAGATTTTTTTATTTATTTATACAAAGCAAACCTCAGACCTGTGGGATTGTTGTAAAACCGTGTGCATCCCTGGGTTAGGTGATATTGATCAGTTAAAGTCAGTGTAGACTACATAAATGGAGGTCCTGATAGGATGGATAAAAAAACCCCTAAATGAATTAATATTAATAATACAGAAATAATATTATGACTCAGGCAGATCCTTTAGTAGTTTTCATCTGTAAACTGGGTGAATGTCCCACATGCAGGAAATACAATCCACCAAAGTCTGTTTCATAAATGTAGTTTCAGCTATCAGTTATTTTCTGTAATGATTTATATATATTGACTTTTTGTCAAAAAGTCAAAACAAAACAACAAAAAAAGATGATTGCTACAAGTTCCCAGAGCCCAAAGTCAGCTGTAATAGCCTTTTGTTACACTAAGAGAATACAGAGAGCCTGGAGGCTTTGATTATTGCATTGATTTGATACCAGCCACAAATCCTTGCGTGTCAGAGTCTGTAACCAGCAGATGTTTATGTTCTAGGTCCTTGCAGCACTGAGCATAACTTGTTCTGATGGCCTTTGTGTCTCTCAGCGCTGGTGAAAGGCGCAGGTCGCTCGGTGCAGTTCCGTCAGCTGCAGCTGTACAGACACGAGATGCAGCATTTTGTCAAGGTGATACAGGGATACATCGCTAATCAAATCCTGCAAGTGTCCTGGAGTGAGTTCACAGCCAAATTGGCCACTGCCAACGACCTAGATGCCATCCACCGTACACATGCAGACTACCTCAACAGAGCCATCTTCAGGTGAGTGCTGGAACTGCAAATGGGGAAATGCCGCTTAAGTAATTATTGCCGTTTGATTTTTCTGTTGACTATGCATAGATTAGGTACTAGTTTTTGGGCGAATTTATTTATTTTAAGAGGTCAAGAAATAATTTAAAACAAGATCAAAAATTCTGAATGAAATACATTTTTCAACAACAAAAATCAGCCTTTTGAGTGATCACAGCTGCAGTTCAGCAGATTAACAACATTTCTTGAGGCTCTGTACGGGCAAAGCATGTCAAAGTAGCATTTAGCTCCCATAATTTCATCTAAAATTAATTAAACCTCCACGTAACAAGTTAATTAAAATTCCAGCTGAATCTGAGGCTAACTCGAACTCCATGAAAGATTTAATCTCATTAGGAGAGGTTGTCAGTATCACACTCGTATTTGTCGAACTTCAGCCCGTCTGAAAGTCATTCCGAAGTTTCTTGTCATGTCTCTTAAACTTTGCACTCGTCGCCTCTCCAGGGGTTTGCTGACGGAGAAAGCAGCTCCGGTCATGAACATCATCCACAGCATCTTCAGCCTGATCCTCAAGTTTCGGGCCCAGCTAATTGCACAGCCCTGGGACAAACAGCAGGGGGAGGCAGTGCACCCAAGCTTCATTGCCATGCAGCAGTCGTACAATACCTTCAAGTATTACTCTCACTTTCTTTTCAAAGGTAAGGCCAGGGAATGTTGTTTTGTCTGTATGAATGAAAGTTCAGCTTGTTTATCTTCCTTCTAAGCTCAAAGAGGTTTGTTAGGGGTTCACGTGAGGCATCAATAAATAAGTTAGTCTGTGCAGTCTTAGTATTTTTGACTTTGCTGAAAAACTGGTTTCATTGAGTGTAAAGCATTAAAAAATGTCTCTTCCTTTCTTCTCTCAGTGGTGACCAAGCTGGTGAACAGAGGCTATCAACCACATTTAGAAGATTTCCTGCTTCGCATCAACTTCAACAACTACTACAAAGACTCATGATCTTAAAGGAATCCTTTCTTCTAAAAAGTGGGTTTAATATGTCTGTAATTATTTTTTTACACCTTCATTTCATGACCAAAATACTTTTAAATCCTGCCTGCAGTATATTATAGGACATAGCTGTGACACTCAAAAGTTTTTAGGCATTCATCCTGAATCAGTGTGCAGAATTTAATATGTACTTGAATAATTAAAAACAGCTTTTGAATAAATCTGTGCTGCCTGCCTGCGTGTGTGAGAAAGAGAGAGAGAGAGTGTGAGCGAGACTGAGATGACACTATTGTAATACATCACTTGCTGAGGTGTGCACACAGCTGTGTATATTTTTAAAAACTATAAGTGTCAGGTAAATGTACATGCTACAGCAGATGCTTTTCTAAATAAAATCTCTATTCTCTGGATGTGTGTGTCTCTGTGTTATACTTTTTAAAGTTCTTTTGTGGGATAAAGAAAATACAACATTTACACAAGTAAGAAAAATGACTCATGTTTATTAAAGGATGCATGTTTACACAGTTCTAGAAAATTAGGACAAATTAAGTGCAAAGCTGTACGGGTAGTGGCAACTTCAGCCTTTTACAAAAAGACAGGAAAAAGGGAGAAAATGCCATCCTTGCTATATTACAGAAATTTATTTTCTACAACTTCATAACCCAAATTTTTACTGACTGTGCATTACTTACAAGAGAATATGTCAAGACTATGCAGCACAGCTGTAATGAGCGTAATGGGCTGCATCAGCCTCTATACACTAAGATTTCTTTTTGTGACTGGGTAGAAGCATTTAGAGCAAATCTCACCAATTAAGCCACTGCTCAGCAAAAGCACAGGCACCCGCTTATATGTGAATCATCAAACCCCAAACTACTCACTGTTGGCCACTGCACTAAGCACAATTTTAGTAAAGGTGTAATTAAAGTGCCTCTGCCGTCCCCTGAGAAAGGAGGATATTGGATAAACTGCTTTATCTATGCCGCATCAAACAGCCTGCCAGTTTGGAGTTTCCAATCAGGCCACAAAGTTAGTCGACGTTTAGGGAAATGTGCTTGGTTTCCTGGAACAGAGTCGGTGTTTACGTGTGTATTCTTCTGGCTACAAGCGGCACCACGAGTTCATGAGTCAACTCTGGGAACTCAGCCATTAAAAGAAAAAGGGGGGAAAAAAAAAAGCTATTCTGACAAATTGCCCAGATAGCAGTTGTTCCCTTGGAAGTGCGAGACTCACTCTTCTAATGCTCTGGTGAGCTTGAATGTGCTTCTGACTACTGCACATTTCTGACAGGTGATCTGTAATCCTCATTACCAGTTTACTGCCTGAATCAATACATGCCATAAACATCCACACCAACTAATCAATTATCTCTCTCCCAGTGAATCCAAACATGCACTTCTTCATTTGGTTGGTATATTTAACCCAATTAACATTTTTGTTTGGTGCAGCCCACTTTTATTTAGATGGGTTTAAATTATGAGAGAATCTCATGATTATGAGATAGCGGGGGCAGGGTATAGATCCTGGAAGCTGGGAAGCTCTAATCTGCCTTTGGTCCTATTTACACGTTGCCTGGGTTAGTAAGTGTCATAAGCCATCTTAAACATGTACTTGATTGGACACTAGTTTGTATATAATGTTCTTAACAGACTTTTTATATCTTCCTCTTCTCGAATGTATCCATGACATAAATATTAAAATGCTGCCTGCTGTAAGAAGCTGAGTATTTACGCCTGACATCAGTGTGGAACGTCGCCAGCTCGAGTTTAAAATGTTCAATTTAGAGATTTCTGACCTGAATGAAAGGAAGCATTAGTCTGTCAATTACCATCTGCTACATGGGTGTTGATTTTTGTATACAAACAAGATCTACCTTGTCGGTTAAGTAAACCAGGATGGTCTTTTTTTAAACTTCCTCTAAGAAAACAAAAAGAAATTCTCTTTGCAAATCAAACTTGTAATTCCGATGCGTAGGGTGATGAGCAGTCGAACAATTTTTGTTAGTGCAGCTCCAAGTTCTAAATAAAATGTGTGACATGTTTCTGCTTCTGGCACGGCGATTCTGGCACAAACTGACTGCACTGGTCACCACGCTGCAACTTTCAAGTTCTACTTCCAGCCAGTTTCTTTTCACCTTTGCCTTTTCTAAACACGGTCACACACTGACACTGCATAGGCTGCCGCTGTCCATCAAGATTTGTGTCGCAGCTCAAACGGACTGAAAATGAACAAAACTGCAGCGGCATCCAGAGGGGGCGATGAATTTCACAGGTTGCATTACCATTAGTTGTTCTGCTCTGATTAGCATTCATATGTAAAGAAGAGCAAATTGCTTTCCCCCCCACACACAAGTGCACTGTGGACTGTGACAGTTGAGTTGATTCTCTTTTAGCGTTACGGCTCAGTGCTCATAGTATAAGCTTTAATCTTCTGCAGAGGGAACTAGATTGAATGCCATTATTTAATCATGCACTGCAATAGATCCTAGCATATTGACTCTGGTTAAACATACATAGACAGATCATATTTACACGGGCTTTTGGGGAAACGAGCGTGAAGTCGTTTCTGGGCCGTTTCCCGCTGACATACAAATCATCTTAGAACTTGTTTACATAGGTAGCCGAGGAAAATGTCGAGCATAAAAGTAATTCAGTTTAGTGGGAAGGCTTAAGATAGCCAGGGTGCCAAGTCTAACTTCACAGTGGCAAGAGAGCCGAGAAGAAAATGTTTTGCCAAGTGTGTACCCTGCTTTGAGACACACATTACGAGGCTAAAAGGATAAAAATATTAAACTAGGCAAGAGTGGCTGCTCTAAGGATAAAAGGAGCTGATGTCATTTCAACTATCCTACACTATCATAAAAGTCTCCAATCCTATCAATTATTACATTCTGTGGTAATTTGATGGTGTTACACAAACACAAACCTCAAAGTGCAGTAACGTTTTCTTTCATAAATAATCAAGGAATGAATGCCAAAGTATTTGCGTAAGAGCCTCACATACGTGTTAACAAGCAAAGTAAGGTAAAGGGATTAAATTCTCCAAACACAAAAAACCACTTCAAACTATGTAAACCTAAAAATAAATGTAAACCTAAACTGAAAGAAAATGAGTCACCACTCTGTTAAATGGCTCGGGATTTTAGGAGATGATGAAAACGCATCCAGTATCTATGTGGTGTCCCTTTTGATGTGCGCACCACCTACAGTGGTGCAAAGACAAACTCCACATGCAAAGACTCATGTTGCAGTCTGAGCACGGGCGAAAATAAGTTCTTTTTTCAATTTTTCTTTTTAATGTGTGTGTGTGTGTGTGTGTGTGTTCAAACCCATGTCAACATCTTAAGATTTTAGCACAGCAAAAGAGAGAGAGAGAGAGAGAGAGATGTAGTTACTGAGGGTTGGTGGATGTGGCCTATCTAATATTGATGTCACAGTACCAGAGTTAGGGCTGGGCATCAGAATGAAACCTCTGGGGCAAAAGCAGAACTGTGGCCCTGGTTTTGACTGGCTCATCTTTTTTGGGGGTGGTTAGGTGGGAGAATAATCTAACCGGAACTAGGCTTCAGACTCCAGATCTTCTTGTCCTGCTCCTTCGGTCGTGTCACCAGTCTCAGGCTCAAGCAGCAGGAACTTGCCATCATTAGTTAGAGGCATGTTCTTCATTAGCTGGGCCAGAGCTTCCGGGTCCTTAAAAATGTTAAACAGATTTGCTGAGGAACAATATCCTTAATTTATTTTATACCATTTTTTCCCCAACTTTCATCAGCTTTGTTGGCTACAGTTACTCAGGATCATGGTTTGATGTTTGATAGCAAGAAAAAATAATCTTAATCAAAACATATATTGGTTGTTTTTAAAGCTCAAAGCAAAAAGATCTAAAGTTTTACATTTTTTAAGACGTTACCTTCTTAGCTTCTGTAATCTCCTTTGCCAGGTTTATGGTGTAACATATCTGTGAATAGACAATCACATATAGTGTGTTGATATTATATTACATTTAACATGTTCTTCTACTTGAAACCGAGTTGTTGGTTCTGGGTTGTGAACCTTTTCGCCCTCCGTGTTGCTCTCAAAGACGAAGGCGCTAAACGATGGTTCTCCCTCCTCGTCTCCATCGCTCCAGTCTCTGCTTTCAACCACAAATCCCATCAGCCTCCCATTCTCCTGGTGGGCTGCGAATTGACACACTTCTCCAAGCTGGAACTGAGATTAAATAAAATAAAAACTGAGAAGTGTCTTTTAAAGAAGTTCAAATACAGAAAACCTAACAGAGCTCAATAAAAGAGCAGCTGTGATACCTGTTGTGATACTTACACTTAGTCTTGTAACTTGAGTCTGTGGGTCTATCAACCTGTTCAGGAAAACAAAACAAACCACAAAAACACTGAAGTCATACTCAGGATTTCTATTCTGAGAGTGTTAAAAAAAGAAACCGTGGGTTACGTAGCAATTCAACATCACAAAGTTTGTTCTATGCTGCCAATATTCATGCTTCACAGGGTTCCTGCTTCAAGCTTCTTTTTGTCGTTTACCTCAGGCAATGACCTACGGCAACTTGCCAACTTTAAGATTGTGTTCCTGTGGCATCTTGACATTCTTTTGTTTGTTTGTTATTTTTTTCAATGGCTCTCACTTAACTTCAATACATTTAAAGTTATGTAAATGACTTGTGCTGCCTTGGTGCTACAGACAACTTGGATTTGCGTACACAAGATGAACGAACTTCAAGTTCTCCATAAGTGCTTTGCATGGCGTGCTTGGCTACAGGAAACAGACGTAGCTGTGATCAAGGTCCAAACCAGACTATGTCACTCAGGCTTTAATGCAGTAAATGTAAATATAAAAAAACACTGACAACCGCCAGCGTCTCAGCTTAGCCTCAGCCTCCCAGTAGATGCACAGACCTAGGTCGCATCTTTCTGTTTTATGTGTTTACAAGATTTTCAGAAAACCTGACCTGCGATTTGAAATGGATTTTTACTATCAACTTGACAATCCTACATCGTTGCGCTCTTGACTTTTCGTGTTCACAAAATTGGGTGTCCACACTGCCCGTCTGGCTGCCCACACAGCAGATTAACAACAATACATTGTCAACCTTTTGCAGCTGAGGTGTAATAAAAACTAAAATTAAAGTATTATTTTATTTTATAAAATAAAAATGAAACTATTGGAAGAATCAAGGTAACCATGAGTTGAAAGAAAAACACTATGAATATTTTTTTTGACCTTTTTGCACATGTACCTGCACCACTGAAAAGAACTTTGTTTCTATATCAACGAGATATTTCCAAGTGCCTCAAAACAAGTCCCCATATCTGTCTCCAGCAGGTTCATATTGATGTAAAACTTATTAAAATTGTGCTGAAAGTCTACCTGAGGCTACTGCTGGTGACCATGAGGTGGGCCTCTGTGGTCCTGAAGATGTTGTGAATGGCTCGGGCAGCCAGCACCTGCCTCATGGCCTCGTAGATCACTTCCTGATTGTCGCCGCAGCGAACCGCCATGGAGCCCAGGAAGCGCACAGCGAATACCTGCTGAAGCAGGGAGTCTGCAGAGACAGACAAACATCATGCGCAAGCTAAATATGTCAGCAGAATAAAAGCACAAGGACAGTGAACAAAGAAGTTGACCGATGACAACCACACACTGAGGTTAAGGTGAACTTAAAAAGTACTTAAAAGAGAGTGGACTATTAAAGTGCACTTAGAACAGGAAATTGTTACCACCAGTATCTGTCGAACAGTCGTCTTCTGTTTCTCCAAATGGGTTTGTGCGTCTGTCGGGATGGGAGCAAACACCAGCAAGAAAAAAACAAT
The DNA here is from genome assembly GCF_057381915.1 of Diplotaxodon limnothrissa. Taxonomy (NCBI): domain Eukaryota; kingdom Metazoa; phylum Chordata; class Actinopteri; order Cichliformes; family Cichlidae; genus Diplotaxodon; species Diplotaxodon limnothrissa. The sequence continues at coordinate 18,832,600 of NC_140602.1, read as the reverse complement.
TAAAGCACTGCGCTACACAATTACGAAGCTATTTGCTTCCTGGAAATGACGTGAGAACCACAATGAGACCAACATTTAGGAAATTAGTGTCATCGCCCACCAGTAACTCGCCCCTGTCTTTTGCAAAAACACAAACAAGCACCCACACAAACTTCCTGTCTCAGCTGGGCTCTCACCTCCCCCCAGTTCTGTTCTGGTCCTGAAATTCGGACGCAGGCAGCATGATGTCAAACTGAATGGGTGTCCCCGGGGCTATTAGGTCCTCTGGTTCTGGGGCAACTCCTGTTTTCTGAGAACCACTGCTGGTAGTATGAACACCTCCTGGCTTAGCTCTGCAGAAATTAGACAAAATAAAGATGAGTTCTAATGAATAAACCAAGAACACACCCACCCACCCCCACCAATAAAGGATAAGACAGATTGGAAAAATGTGAACCTAATACTTCAGTCAGCAGCAGCCGAGAAATGATTCATGGAGTGTCAGTGAGGGGGCAAAAATCTACAATCCTCAAGAGAGGATTTCACACTGAAAATCCTAACAATGAAAGATAACTACTTAAGGCAGACTTCAAAGTGTATTTCTGGTCTTCCACCAATTCTTAAACTTGCTTTAAAAACATGAACAGAAGGAAAGATTACAGCAAACAAAACCCACCCTCCTCCGTTTAAAAGAAAACACAAAGCTTAATCTGAGGGAAAGAACCCTGTTCAACAAAGGGTATTTACAGGGATGCATAAGATGTTTGGCTTTGGCCACATTTCCAAAGCTCAGTGGCACTTTTTTTATTTTTTAACGTTACCCGACTTCATTTGCAGGAGCTTTTGTAGCACAGAACTAAGAAAACTGCATGTTTGTTTGTTTGTTTGTTTGCCCTTTCACCATGACACGAAACATTACATTACAAGCTTTGGATTGTTATGCAGTACTGAATGTAGGATTCTGAACACACTCTCACATAAGCTACATGCCTGACCTGTCGGGGTTGGGTGAGCCGTCTTGTCTCTTCTCAAAGCTGGTGATGGGAGTCACTGCCTGGATGGCGGTTTGGTTCAGTCGGATAGCCACAGCCTAATATCAAAGAAATCAGGGACTTTTCAGTATCTCACATACTCGTAGTTTGAGTCATTTAGGGAATATAAATGATCCTAAAAACAAGTACTTTCCAAGTACTTGTTTCATTGTCTTCAGTGTATTTTCTCAACCTCATGTTTGCTCTGTGTACCATAAGCAGTTTATTTAGTGGCATCCCTAAAAAACAGCAGATGGTTTCCTGGTTTCTATTTGTTGTTTAGTTCATATATAATTACGTATAGGATTTGAGGGATGTAATTATTTACAGTAATGTGGAATGCTAACTGGAAAAAGAAACCAATCACTGAATAATAATTAGAAATCCTGCTTTAGTAAATCTGAAAAGAAAACCTGACCAAATTCTGTCGAGAATGTTTTACGTAAATGATATACTGGAGAGCAGGTTTATTCACTGTACTAAGAGGTTTCACTCTAATTAAGAAAAATCCACCAAACAATTAACAAAAGTCACATCACTGACGAGACAAATGAGGGTGAGGTCACGCAGCTCTCCACGAACACTTGAGTTGGGAGAGAGAACGGAGGCAAATTGCACAACTTTAACAATTAGATAAACAAGAGAAGCTGCGTCGAAAATCATTCTCCATCTGCTGCCTGGCGCGCTAAACTTCATTACCGGCTCTTCTGGTAATTCTATCCAGCCCACTCAAAAATTCTCAAACTCGGAAAAAACAAACAAACAAAAAACCTCACTCAGTCCAACAGCTATTCACTAGAAATCCTGAAATCTTGCTCTTGAGGTGATAAAACCATAATTTCCAGGTCTATAACAGCGCACCTGTTAACGGTGTCTGAAATCTATGTGAAACCCCCCAAACGATTACCACGGATGAAAAGTAAGCGCATAAGAGTGAGGGCAGTTTTGGATGCAGTTATTTCATTATTAGAGAATGTGAAGAATAAACATTTGCAAAGCAAATATACAAGATTCTGGGACTGAATACCTCTCAAGGCAAAGACAACTGAGATACTGTGAGGGCGTGACAGAGTAAAGGTTTGTTAATCTTTACTTGTTATGTTACTTAAATAGATTAAACATTCGCCAGTTAATGTGTTAACTGGATGTGTGTTAATGTCTTAAAATGTTATCCTTAAATGACTGGTTAATCGTCTTTTATCTTATTTTTATTTTTTTAAATTTAAACAGTGTGTATCTGTGCTGGTTAGTATGAAATTTTTACCTCTGGGTTGTCAGTCAGGTAGATCTGTCTGGAGATGTTGTTCACAGTGCAAATCCACTGAGAAAGAAACAGAAATTACTACATTAAGGCTTCATCTAGCTCAGGCACAGCGTGAAATCCCTTGACTGATACCAGCTGTGACAGGCCAGTCACTTGTGTCCGAGCACAAAACTTAATACGAAAACACACAAATGAGTCTTGACAGTCTCTCCATTGTTCTATGACAGATACTCGTAGCAGCGGATAGCTTCGTGAAGTGGATGTAAAACAAAAACGAAGGTCAAATGGTGCTGTTTGAGCTGCCCCTTCACTCACTTCTTCATACTCTTTTTTGCTCTCGGCTTGTAGAATCATTGACCTGCAGAGACACAATGTTTATGTATTATTCTCACTGCTGAGCATGGAGAAACTAAAAAAAAAAAAAAAGTACATACGTTTTTCCTGAAGGGGAAGTTATCTGAAAACAGTAACGTCTGTCCTCACAATCCACCGCCATGACAGAGCTGTTATCCAGGTCCAGCACCATGCCTCCTGCTACAGCCCCCCGCGGCTGGCACATGAGATTCCCTCCCTGGGTGAAGAAATACAGACGATCCCAGGCTGTGGTCACTAGGCCTGTTTTACTGGGGAAGAAAAAGAAGAAACAGAAGAAACAGCGTTTGAATCAAAGCCATAAATGTAGATCCAGATCGTAAGTGTAAAGTAAGATAATGGATACTATTTGTATGCATGTATGCAATTAGCTTCGAGGTGATTTGAACAACAAAGTGGACGATTTTTATTTTTTCTTTACAGCAGGTCTCTCCATCTGGTAATTTCTCAAAGGTCATAATGACCCAGTGACCTCTGAGATTAGTCTCTTAATCTGCGCCTCAGAGGGATCTCCTAGTCTTTTTAGTGACCTTACATTCTAGAAGTAAAATTAGTGTGTCAGACTTATCTGTATGAAAGAGCAAACACAGCTCGTTATTAAACAGCCTTCACAAATCAATGATATATGTCAACATATAGGCCCCAGAGGACCTCTATCCCATCTGTACAAAGACAAAGGCAAGACATGATTCAGTGCAACAACTCCCAGTGGTTGTATGGCTACAGTAATATTTGCCACAGGACAAATTTATATGAGCCGCTTTAAAAACACATATAGATGAACTAGTCCTGTAAAAACGTCTCCTGGAAAATATATTCAACACTGAAACTAGTCTGCAATTCATAATGTTATTATAACTGAGATGCACGTGCAGCGGTAGGTTAACTTTATCCATTCATCCCCTATTTATTCCATATTTTATTCCAACATCTTGCACCACCGCATATATAAATATAAATATGCTATACGTGTAGTTGTTGTCTGTATCGCCTGTTGTCTACTCTGAAAGAAATAAACAGATGTTATGCTTGTAGCAGCAGATCTATAGATGTTTACAGACAAGTTTCCCACTTACAAACAATGGAGGATGTGTATTCAGCAGCCAGACAGAAGCCTTGCACGAGCTCATATTATACAGCACAAACAGTGGGCCCTCAAAACACACCCGATGATTAGAATCACTGCTCAAAAGCCATCATGATGGATAGTGATTTTGCATACCTTTGGAAAACTAGAAAACATGACAGATTTCTGATTTAAAAAAAGACACTGTGTGCTCATCTATTAGCTGGTGCTATTTCCTGCATTGAAACATTAGTAATATTTAATAACCAGATATATGAGCACACAAACAGGGCACCTACTACTTAATTCCTGGCATTACTTGAGCTAAGATCTGACAGGCGGGTAACCTTCTCTGAATAATAAAGATTCACCTTGTTTTAATTTTTAATCCATGCAGCTTAAAGCTGTTGATAAAGCTTTAATTATGAGTCGCTTACAGCCCACCTGAGCTCACATTTTAATAATGACTCGTAAAACACATTTATGCAAAGCTCACAGAAAGATAACATCTCCTACATGATAGACACTTAAATACTTCATCCATTCATTTTATGGAATATTGCTGTGGTAATACAAACAGGATAATGTTCATTACTGATTATTATTATATATTCATGAATGCTGTTACCTGAAAGTTTCACAGAACTCAATTTTCCTGTCATTTTGGTATTTTTTTCTTTTTACTGTTTACATTTTTTGTTTTTAATAGGCAGAAATCTTCTTATCCATCTCCAAAAAAAGCACTTAAAAGCAATAACTGATTAGAACAAAACTGCACGTATCTGCTGTGGTCTGCTATATTCCTTAGAGTTCGGGTAATTGTACAGAGGTCATCTTTTTAGCTTGCACTTAATGTCTCGTCTTCGGTAATGTGAAGAATTTTTATTGAGAATCTAAAACACGAACTGCACATCCATTGTTGAAACCATGATTAACTATTTTAATAACATTTTCACACCAACAATTTTCCCCCGCTCATCATTTGATTCCACAAGTAGATCCTGAGTTGTCTTCTTTTTTTTATTTTTGGGTTGTTTTATTTTGGTTTTAAATTTGTTTTGGCTATTAATGTTGTATATGCAATTATAACGAAGCTAGGATGTAACTCAACTCTGAGTCACCCCATTTCTGATCTATACATGCGTGACTCATTTCAACTGCGCATCTGTAAACCTTCAATTTTGTACGCTCTGTTCAACAAATATTCCCAAATAAATGTCCTTTGATAAATACTTAAGTGTATGGCTCGTTTTGCCCTGGGTGACTCAGACCCTTAATACTGAGAAACCATTTGAAACAGAAAATGTTTTCTGGCCTCAGCTCTAGAATGGCATTCTGTGGAAACCTTTTCTCCGGTGTCACAGACATTTGTCAAAGACTTTGGATGTATATGAGGGAGAGACAGAGTTTGACAGCTTTGACATTTCACTAAATCACAATGCGAGCTACGCAGCAGTTTTATCCCTTGAAGCCATTAAGGAAGTTTCCTTTGCCATACATCTAGTCTAGTATAAGCTGACAACGCACACTGTCAACATGTTACCTGACATACCTTGTCTGCTGTGACAGACTTACTGTTTACTGTGTTTGGCTTATTTTTAAATGTATTTGCTGAGAGAGAGAGAAGCAAAAAAAATCATTTCCTGGTTGTGTTTGGTAATTTAGGCATTCGAAATCTCCCGGAGCCACTGTGGATCAATGGCACCATCTACTGAACTGCATTTAATTTCCTGACAAAATTGGAAATGCCACTTCAGTTTGTTTCCTTTCATGGCATCCTTTAACATATTGACTTGGTAGTAAGTAGGAAGTGTCCTTAGATTTTCAGATAGGGCCATAATGAGTGTAATTAATCTTACTTCCGAATGTTGAGGTAGCCAGCCTTCTGGATAAGCGTGCGATTGACAGGCTCTGTGTCCTTATCTGGCATGTAGACAGTGTCTTCCACAGACAGAAGCTCCCTGTGGGACACTCGCATGGCCTCCGCCTCTGAGTCCAGCTGGGCCTGGATGCTGAGATGGAAAACCGAAATCAATCTAAACTCGCTCCAGAATTTTTTTTCTCCCCCCCCACAGAGCATTTAAATACAAAGACATTAAAAAAAAATCATTCAATACTATTATGTAGAGCAGCGGTCCCCAACCTTTTTTGCGCCACAGACCGGTTTGTGGCCGACAATATTTTCACGGACCGACCTTTAAGGTGTCGCGGATAAATACAACAAAATAAAACCAATACCAGTACCGAAAAAAGATTTATTCATAACACACGTGAAAAGACCCAGGAAAACCGAATTAATGAAAAAAAACGATAACAAAATAACACTAAAAGCCGATAAAAACCCTGAAAACCATACACTTCACACCCGAGTCTCACTCTCGCGGCCCGGTACCAAATGACTCACGGACAGGCCCGGGGGTTGGGGACCGCTGATGTAGAGCACACACACACACACACAAAAAAAAAAAAAAAAAAAAAAAAAAAAAAAAAAAATCATAGTAACATTATGTCTTTTTCCAGTCACACACAAGCATCAATACCCCATAATACTTGCTCCAAAGCCATATTTCATCACCTCACCACCCAAAACCAAAACAGTTGTGAATGGGATTGGACTTACCTTTGTGTCATGTTGGAAACAGAAGCGAGAAAACAGTCCATCTTCTTTGACACCAGCTCAAAGCCTTTCTTAAAGAAGCTGATCTGCAAAATCAAAGATAACACTGAGCCACTTTGTACCATACTGCACATGCATGTTGCAGCTCACATGCCCATAGATTGGGCATTTATTTAAAAGGATGAAATTGTACATCTCTTTAAAGCTAAATCTGGTCTAATGAGGAATCATTTCCCTCTTTTTTAAGCACTTAATTTGAATGCTGATATGATGACAGTGAGTACCTGTGCCTGAGTGTAGCCTAGCATTGGTTCAAGCATAGCTACTCTCTTGCGATACTGCAGGGCATTGAGGGCACAATAATACTGCAGTGAGGCCTGGTGCTGCTTTCTTCTGGTGTAAGCCACCTCCTTCACCAAGTCCGCCTTCAACTATTCAGACAGGAGAGGGACATGCAAATAAGCAGCACAGCAGCACAATCTTGTACATCCAAGAAAACACGTTGATATGTTCAGCATAGCAAAAAGAGTCTCATCTTTGCACCCATTATAATGCATACACTGTATTGTGGTTACAGTCATACTCCCACGAGGAGGCACGGCAGCAGAGGATTATTTAGTTTAATCCATTTGTACTTCAAATGCTTTTAAAAGACTCCCACTGCATTAATGAGAGCATTACAGTGTTGCGTGCTCGTTTTACAGCTTGTGATCAATGAGAAAGAGAAGCTAAGAAAGCACTTGGCAGTTACTCTACCTTCTCATTTTCCTTCTTCTTGGGCAATCGACTGTACTTGACCATAGCCGCCTCATGCTCTGCACAGAACAGAGGAAAGACCGTGAGCATCAGATAGTAACTATTTCCTGTCATTTTCTTTTCTCAGACTGGCAAAAGAATGTGCTTACCATCAGTTCCAATGGCAAATATTTCCTTCAGTGTGCTTATCTCTGCAAAATTGACAAATATTATTAGAGCTACATCTACAACAGGTATTTAAAAATGCATTATCACCTAGGTTTTGCTTATGTTTTTATGAGGAGGGCTTTTTAAAAAAATCCAAGTCTGTCAGAAGCTACCTGTGAGGTCTTTCTCTCGGAACTGGATCAAGGGGAAGACCATGCTGTCAGCCATCTGGTTAGCTAGCTCGGAGTGGAGTGCATTCAGCTGGACGATACAAAACAGATTACACATATGAGGCGCCGTGCAAGGACACAAACAGAAGATGAGCCTCCCCCAAACATCTTGAGGGATTTCGGTTTAATATTTACAGTAAAATTTCTTGCCAGCAAGCTGGAAAATTGCATTTTCAGTGAAATAGGGGCATTGTGGCAGACAATGCCTCCCCCTACATCATAATAAAGCCATACTGTGGAAGAGTACATTTCATAAAGAGAATAATAAAGCTTAGTGTTTACTCTGATACTGGAAACAGGGCTGCATATCAGACAAATTCAGCTATTATTCCCTGTGGTTATCAACAAGCCACATGACGATTTAGCAAGTTCTAAAGTTCACAAGATTAGGTGCAGTTTAAGCCTAATCTCAGTGTGAAATTTGTTTCCTGTGCATGACAAGGTAAAAGGTCAAGCAAACAATCAACGTGTGTCCTCTGAGCATATGGGTGTGTGTCATGAGTGCTGACTGGGCAAGGCTTGTGGACCCCCATGGCTGACAGTGACAGGCCCATCTGTTTTGTCTATATACGTGAGCCGGCACACCACTCCATCATCTACTCATCCATCCACCCGCCCACTGCTGTTTCCCTGTATTCCTCCATCCAGTGAGATACACTGATCAATCAGTTCCGGTCGCACAGTCTTAAAAGTCCTCTGCCCTTTTCATTGAGCTCATTTTCTCTGCCATGCTAGGGGAACGCAGGTGCAATACCCTTTGTAACATGATAAAAAAGCAACTACAGACTCCGGGATAGTTCATCATCTCACTCTTTTGCTGTGCACGCACACACCCCGCGTAAAAATACTCATAGAGCAAGAAAACTGCAAGCACGGGCCTTACCTCCCCTACAGTTTTGGCGAAGTTTTGCAGCGTGGTGATTACCTCCTCATCACCTCTTCCAAGGGCAAAATTCTAGACAGAAAAAAAAGAAAGAGCAGTGAGTTTAGACCATGAAACTGTGAAATTTGCCATAGATTTATTTAATGTGTAGGAAATGGAATGGGCTGGCATTTATATTGCACTTTTCTGCTCCTATAGAGCACTCAAAGTGCTTTAGACCACAAGCCACATTTAACCAAACATTAAAACACTCTAAGCACTTTAGCTACCTTACATCGAATCGCCAATTCACCTAACACATATGTCTTTTGATTTTGAGAGAAAGCCTTAGCCTTGAAGACACAAGGAGAACATGCAGACTGCGCTTAGAAAGACCCCAGCTGGGGTTCAAACCCAGAATCTTCTCGCTGTGAGACACATTTTAAATAACCGCCCTGTTCTGCCAGGATTTCTGGCACATCCCTTTCATTAAACAAGGCCAAAGATATCTGTGTAGGTTCTCGGTCATCAGGGTCATGGTAGAAAACACAGACAAGGTCAAAGATGGTAATAAAGCCAGTAGTTAATGTCAAGATGCTGAGTTTTAATCATAAGAGTGCTAAGAAAGTTCTGCAGTTACAGATCACTGCTGTTTTTGTTTTTTTAAAGTGTTCACATTCACCCTGCAATCCAGAACAAAGTCTACCAACAAAGGTCAACTATCCACATATGTTTCTCTAAATGAATTAACAGATTTGTGGGTTTTTTTTGCTGCACACAGGAGGAAGGACACATGCAAACTCACACACAGACAGAAAGTTCATTTCAAAATGATAAAAAAGTCTCTATAGCCCACATAGATACTACTCATAACACAGACTGCTGTCTTTTTTGTGGAATCACACGATTAAGTAAGCATATGAACCCTACTTACTTTCTTTTCGTATTCCAAAAGTTGCTTTGAGAGCTGCTCTGTGGCCAGTCCCATCTCACTCTGTGGTGGAACGAAAGAAGGAAAATAAATACATGTTAAAAAGGACTGATTACTCCTTCAAGCTCAAACATCATGCATTTTTTTTCACCTACTGAGAACATTTAAAAAAAAACCCAAAAAACGTTTTTTGGGTGCAATGTGATTCAATATCTGTTGAAAAGCTGGCAAAAACACCAGAGGGCACCTTCAATAATGAGATACCTCAGAGAACCAGGGTTACATTAATAACACAGCGTTTAAACCACAATGTAAATATAGGTCAAAAACAAACTTGTACATCAAATGTTTTCTCCTCCATTTCTACAGGAGACAAATTTTCTGTGTGGGGCTGAGAGTATGGTGTTGCAGTTTGGTACGTTTCTCATCAAAAACAGTAGCTCAAATGGCATCCTAAATCAAATCAAACACAACACTCTGCTGCTGTTCAGTGATGCAAAACCCCAGAATCAGCAAGTTAAATTAGAACTCATGTTCATCTACAAACATAAGGGGGGGGGGAAATCTCCTATTATGTGTTTGAACATGTGGCTCTGTTCCAAACAGCAAATGGAAAGGAGTGCAAGCATGCGCCTGACAGTAATTTGTTTTGGTACCTGTGCTCCGAACACCCGCTGCATTGATTGTAGCAGCTGGTTGGTGTAGTCTGTAAGCATTCCCACATCTTCCTCAAACACACTGAGCAAAGAGCGAGTCTGTGGGTACGGGGAAAAAACAAAAACATTACAGACTCTTCTGATGACTATAATGGCATGAATAGCTGAACACGAAGTGAAAAACCTTATCCAACAATTATCCCACTAACTTACAGAACTTAAATATTCTGATAACTGATCTCAGTTACTTCACAAGGTGAAAAATATCACTGTGGCTTTTTTGTTGTGGTGGATTTGCATGAAACCCCATATGAAAGCCCAGCATCCTGGAATATTGTAATGGAAACTTTTAAAACTGTTTTCTGACCAATGAGAAAAAAAAAAGAAGAAAAATAAACTTTGAAGAACAGATATACTGTAAATAAACAAGTACTTCCGATGATAAATACTGGTCTTAACCTTAAGTCAGATAAAAATCTACACAAGTCACTGAGCTCAAGAAATGTGGGTAGCCGGATTATACTCAAGCAAAACTTAACTTAAAAACTTAAAACTAGTTAAACTAAAAGGCATACGTGTTTTACTGCAGGGTGGATATGCAAACAGACAAAATCCTGTCTGGTGAAGTGTTTTCCATAAACAGGTGCAGCAAGGTAGGGCAGTTCAAGCAGAACGGAACACACCCAGAGAGTGAAGTCTGTTTATAGTTCACTCAAACCGACTTATCCAATAAAAGGACCATGATTCATTTCACACCAACAAGACATCATGACGTTTGGCTGTATGTGTGTTACTGTACAAAAATGCCAGGTCCATTTCTTGTTTTGAGGAAGCAAACCACTAAGCAGACGGTGACCCTCCAGCGTGGGCTACACTTAAGCAGAACCTCCGAAGAGGTCAGCCCTCTTTAGGAGAGAGTGATGCAACAGACTACAGAAAACAGGATGCATTAGCTGTAGCAAGGACGGAATTCATCACCCACGGTCATGCATGAAAATGAATGCCGAACTTGGTGAATAACTTGTACACAGTGTAAGCGTTTTGTACCCTGTAAAAATTTGGCATCTTATTTTTGCAGTAACACTGCCCTGTTTGCAGACTGTTGACTGATTCCAGGGGAGTCCGATAATGGAAACCCCTCCCACATCCTGGGAATCAGGCCCAGAAGGGCTACAGAACAGAGTTTAGATCAAAATAACTTGACGGCATTAGAAAATAAAACGATTGCAGGACACAGAGTCTGGTGGAGCTTTATGGCTGTGACTGACACAGGTCTAGATGTACAGCAGATAAATCATCTCTGGCAGAGAGATGGAATCCCTAAGAAGGGCGGTAGCTTTGTAAATACAACAGAGACACAAAAAACAGATAACCGTGACATGCTGTAGTAATGACTGGAAAGTGCAGCTACTGCTCACAGGGGGATTACAATTCTTGTAACAATGTGTCAATTGAGAACTGTCATCGACCAGTGGAAACAGACTACAACGGGTACTGGATACTGTCTGGGCTAAGCTAACTTCGGCGCTCGTAACGCCTTTAATGAGACAGCTGGGTACGCAAACATGAGAAAAGAGACGCAGGCCTACCTGAGGACTGTCCTGTAAAGCGTCCTCCAGGAGCAGTTTGTGATGTACGGCCGGCATCTTGTTAGCTGTGCAGGAGAAGGGAACGAGGGCTTGAATTATTTAGAGTACGGACTCAATTTCCCAGAAACTACTGCGCGAAAGAGAAGCCGTATGCAATTGGTAGCAGGCCCAGTCATGATGTCATCTAACAGCCGGTGACCAGTAAGAGTAAACATTCTCAAACTCTGAAGTTGTTTAAAGACATATAGATATATATATATATATATATGTATATCTATATATATCTATATATATAGTTCAGTGTTTAAGTTGATTTTGTCCTCTGAATTATTTACGGCAAAGAGTCGGCAATAATGGCCATGTATCCTAGGAGATTTTAATGTCAACAGTGACCCCATGTGGTCACATAAAGAATTGCAGCATTGATTTTTCAAATTTTTCAAATTTAATTAAAGGAAAAACACAAAGTTTCTTCGTGAGGTGACGGAATGTAGTGCTGTGGAGTACTACACTTTTTAGATGCAATATCAAGTAAATAAAGGGCCACTACTGCCGATACCAATATTGACAGCCACGATTTAAAGCTATAAAGCTTACGGAGTGGAGAACAGTGTCATGTTGTATGAGATAAAGCCTCCTTAATTGACAAATTCTGAACACATTTTAATGAGTTTAATAAAACAAACACACATTTCAGTTTTTCATGTATTTTGAAATTTGGTTTTTCAGAATTCTAAATGTTCCTCTCTATTTACTGTTGTTTAAATGTGCTATAGGCTATAAAAATTGATTTGACAGTCAACACAAAAGGGTTCAGACATTTTTCATAGTGGATATTTTTTTCATTTCCAAAAAAAAAAAAAAAAAAAACCCCAAAGAAAAAACAAAACAAAACATAAATAATGTATCCCAATTCATTATGCTCGAACTTAGAGGATAGGAACAAAGTACTAATCTGATACCTATCCCATCCACCAACCTCTGGCTGGATCATCATGTGCCAGTAGAAAAACATTAGTGCGCCACTGAATTCTACTGGAGTCCTGTTTAAGTGTTGGGAGAAGGCACTGTCTGATTTATTGGACCAATGTCTTCCATAGATGCTCAGCTGGGTATAGATAACATAACATTTCTATAAAATTTATACTCATCAATCCATTTAGTGGCACTATTACCCTGGAAAAGCTCACTCCACTCATGACAAAATAAAATGTTCCTTTACTTTGTGAAACAACAAAAAACAAGCACAAAACAAAAAGATTGATTGATATGAGGCAGCAGTTAGTATTTATTGAGAGATAAATGGATGTAGACCGATGGATGGTGATAAGTTGCACAAACCTTTTAAAATTACATTTTAGTCTGGTAAGTAATCAGGACCAGAAGCTCTTGTCTTGATTTGCATCAATCGCAACTGACAAATTGGCTGAGCATGTGATGTGCTGAGTTTCTGGCTCTCTAATTAAATCGCACTTACTGCAAAAGGCTATACAAAGTAAAACAAAAACAACTAAAACATATGTACTGTTTTGTCCTAACAGGTAGTTTGAGAAATAAACCTTTGCAAAGTTAAACCTTTATATAACTTTGATATAATGAATATGAGAGTACTCACTATTTTTTTTCCTCTCTGTAAAAATCTGTATTAACATCAGCCCTAAAACTTAAAAACCTAAAACAAATCCAGCTATATTAGGCTGTGGCACAGTAAGAAGACAGCATGTAATATGCACTCATGTAGTATTTTACATTTTTTTCCAATGTGAATAACTGTCTTGTTGACTTGTTAGGATGGCCATGTCATGTTGTGTTGTGCCTCGATAATCTAGGCAAGCTGTGACAAGCACAGCCTCTTCATCAAGCTTCCAGGCAGCCTGAGTGGGAGATCATTCTTCGCTCCCCAGTGGACTTGCCTTGTTTAATTGGTGTAGTTGTGGCTGTAAATCAGACATAGCTTTTCAGCTCTAACTTTGATAATGAACTATGCTTGAAGTCTGGTAAAACAGCAATGGATAATGTCTGGATAGCCTCTTTTAAATGAAAGAGTGATTCAGCTAACCAAAGACCACCCTGAAAGGAGCAAGCTGCATTGCCACTGATTATCTGGCGTACAGTTAATAATTTTTGCTTTTCTAGGGCTAAAGTAAAGCCCACCTAGTCAAAACATACCTTAAAAGTCATACTAAGTCATTCTAATTTTAGCATGTTAGCCTTCTAACAGTTCCTAAATAGTGCTAAGTACAAAGTGTAAATGCAAAATAGACTGAGAATATCTCAGTCTTGTTGATATAAAATAATTACACTCATGTTCATGAGGTAAATGTGATCACTATCCCTCTGTCAACCTCTCTCACAGATAATGCAGTTATAAACCTTGTCAAGGTGCCAAAGCAAAAGTCAGACGAGCACCAAAACTTTTAGAACTTCTTCTACGAACACAAAGGGGATGACAGACATCTTTTGAAATACTGACGCATTTTTATCCAGAAGATCTTCTGCTTTCAACTCGTACCTCTGCCCAGTAACCATATAATCCCACAGACTAGTCATATAGATCCTTTCATATACATTTAAAACAGCTGTTAAGAAAGCAGATTGCTTAGCTAACGCCTGGGTGTTAATATATATTGTGTCTCACTGATTGACACATATATTGTGTCTCAGTGTGATTTGGAAATGGCCGTTTATTCTTTTGTTTCTCACACCTCGATTAATGTAATTCATTATTGCTTTGCCTGAGGAAATTATTCCTGAATCGGTTCTCAATGTTACTACGAAACTACTCACCGGGTCCTCTATAAGGTCCATTGTGACGCCGATTTGATCTTCTTCATGCTGGTAAAATTTAGGGTTCAGTTTTGGTTATCACATTTAGAACGCTTCATAATCAGATGTCCTGGATTTGGATTTATTTATTTCTTCTACATCATCCACATACAATTGCTAGGTCTCTGAGATCAGCTTGCTGGCTGCACCTAGATCTAAGTTAAAGACAAGAGGAGATTAGGACCCACCTGCCCGCAATCACCTTTAATTAGTTTAATCAGTTTATACTGTTTTAATTGTTATGTCTTATTTTGTGACTTTTGATCTTGAACACTGCAATATAACTAGACAATGCTTACTTATTTACATGGCCTAAGGTCAACCATCCATGATGATCTCTTGATCAGATTGTGTTGAGACCTTTTCTGACAGTTCACCCCCAGACGTTTAAAATGTGCCTTCTGTCCTGCTCTTGTGTGCCACAAAGACTGGATGTGGTGAATTTCATGCAGATGCTTTACCACTCAAGGTCACTTTTTTATGATTCTCTGTGTGGGTGGCTAACAGTGACAGGTACAGAAAGATGATCTTTTAGAGAGAAAAGTTGTTCATTAGCACAATCTGAGCTGCAACTGATAGTAGCTCACCAAAGCTTGGAAGTACATCCAAGCAGGTGGAAGCTGCTGTGGGGGGGCTCCGTGGCATTCTGCACTCCTTCATTGTGGTAGCAGCAAACCATTCCCCGGGATCTCTTACGCCCTGCGTCCTCACAAACGCCATCAGCTCTTGCTGTGTAAGGAGGTGAATCAGGTCCAAAGGTGATTTTTGCAGCCCACTTTTGGATAGAGCCCCAGTATAGTTGTTTCCTCCCGTTTTCAGTCAGTGTGTTAAGCTAACCAGCTGCCAGTTTTACAATGAACTGACAGATGGCAGTGTCATCAGTCCTCTCACAGCGCACATGAAAAGCAAGCATGAGGCAAAAAAGCATTTTTCCTATAATGTATTTTACTTCAGATTGCAATGGATTGTGCACAACAGTTTAAGACTGACTTTACTCCACACAAAGTCTTCTTATTGTTCTAGACACCTGTAATTGTATATGAGAAATTTGAATAAAATTAGTCTCACACATCAATTCATCTACACATAAGAAGCATCTCAGGCCTGTTTAAGGGCCTTTGGAAATGAGTCCATCTAGCATAAAACAGAAAGGGAATTCATGATGTCTTTTTTTTCCTCTGGGAACTTCTCATTTGAATTTTAAACATCTCGACTCCCATTATAATATAGATAACACCGCTAACAGAAAGTGTGAATTGGTTTGACTGGTGCAGAGTGCTAATGTAATGCTTCTTGCCATCATACTCTACTCATGTGACTGTTCTTGCATTTTAAGCGCATACATCGTGAGTGAAATGAAGAACAGAGATGCTCTGAGAATCACTCGGGGCTATAAAGAGGCCTATGCACGACCCTTTGTGGGTCCACTTGTTCACTGTCCAAGGTTTTTCCATATTCTCATTCTCACTGATTGCCAGCAGCTCAAGTATATAAGCTTTAGGTCACGAGTGAGCATGAACGTGTGTGTCGCCTCTGTAAAAAAAGCACAAGTATTGCTTCTCTATATTTTAGCATACACAGAGCACTTTGGGAATTTTACAGTATGCCACACAAACATGCTGATATATTGATGCCATTCAATGTATTCCAGTTTTTTATTTTACACCTTTATATATAAAGGAAGCTCCTTATTGGTTGGCTCTCACTCCACCCTCCGCCCCTTTTCCCCTGGTTTCCCGGGCAACCTTGTCAGGGTGGAGGAAAAGAGCAAATCATGTGAGGGTAAAGCATCTTTCTCTCTCTCTCCCCCCTCATTCCCCCCTCTCCCTCGTTCTCTCTTGTCAGTGAGTGTGGTGTGTGTCTCTCGCCATGCTGTCACTTCACTCTGAGCTCTTCATTGCATCGCATTAGGCAGGCGCAAGGGTTGAAGACAGGGGGGGATACAACCAATGGAGGTCCCTGCTAGGCATTTCCTTTGACCTTCCCTCCCTTTGTGCCTCTGTCACCTCTCCTGCCCACTTTCCCCTCTTCTCCCAATGTGTTGTACATTCCCCTCCTGTCCTCCCCGTCCATCCACTCATTAAACGTGTCCGCTCAGCTTGGACGGTGGCTGCATCGATGCAAAATGGGTTGTGGCAATTCCTCAGCCACCAGCACCACAGGAGGGGGTGAGTGTTTCAGGAATCTCTGTGTACATCCGTTTGTGTGTGCGATACTGGGTGAGCGTGTGTGTGTGTGAGGTGGGCGAGGGGGTTGGAGGGGTTTGAAAGAAAGAGTTGCCACTGTATCTGCAGCGATGGGAGAAGATGTCTTGAATGTCAATGAAGTGTGTCGGGGTTGCCCTTGCGTTTAAAAGAATGTGTGTGTGTGTTTGTTTGGGGGCGGGGTTGTGTGTGTGTATGCCCGTGGTGGTCTCTCGAAGCCATGGGTGGCAGATCGATCACGAAGGATCTCCCACGTCTGAGGCACCTGGGTCTGAAGAATGCGCCGCTTTGATGCAGATCGCGGCTCCTGACACCATAAATGTGGCGTTAACATCTAAGTGAGCAGCTTCTCTCTTAGCATCTTAGTGCTTGTTTGAAAGGGTTCACTGAGGATGGAAGACAAGCAATTTCACTGACATCCATCCATCTTTGTCTTCCCGCTTGACTGATGTTGGTTGTGCCCTATAAGCAGGCGGCACTAAAAATGCCTAATCAACAGCCAGGTTCATTCATAAAGCCTGGAGGACATATTTGAATGGAAAAAAAAAATCCTGTATCGCGTGATTTTACCAACTCTCACTGGGCTATCGTGCTTTTCCGTTTGTTATTTTCCTCATAAAACACCTTTCTTAGTCGATGTAGGCTGATTTTAGACATGTTTCAAGTTTCGCGAAGTAAATCTCTGGGCTCCAGAGTCAAATTGAGGTAACTATTTTCCTGAAGTATCTGCAGGATTACCTCACCCACCACTACCTATTAAAGCACGGTGTGTGTTTGTGCTTCTGCAAATGTGCGTGTGTGTTTGCAGGAACCTAATCAGTACACTAGCAATTTCGACTAGTGGCTGTACTCATTTGTCCATAGAGGCTGACACCAGGTCAGAATCAAGTGTTTCGCTTTCTGTAAATAAAGATAAAAGCATTTCTTGTTTACATTTCCTATTATTTCAATCTATGAACAATTATTTTGTCCCTATAATTTGTTCTGTTAGTGATAAGTTGCATATATACACACATATACCTGTAACTGGAACGTTAGCCTGCAAGTATTCATCACAGAGAACATTAAGTTCAATAAAATTAACTTTGCTTTGCTTTGATTTTAGTGAGGGACAACGTCAAACCTACAAATGCACATTTTCAGGTATAAAGTTTAAGAACTCTGATGTGCAGCTGTTATTTTGCTTACAAAACTCAAAATGACGGCTTTAGTGGTTCTATATCACATTGCCTGTCCCTAGTCTTATGCACCCTGATGTGCTGCCTTGGATATGAATGAGCTTTTGTCAGGCCACTGAATAGGCCCCTGTGTCATGTCAGCATTCCCTCTACGAGGATAAAATGTGCTGTTGCCTATTTGTGTGTAATGTAGATTATCCAATTTTCTACTATTGCAAGTGATTCTTGTGGTGTTCTTTTCAAGGTACATTTCTACTCTTATAAAATAAGGTATAACATGAAAAAGCAATTGGAGGACGCAACTGAGGCTTTTGTTCCACCGCTGTTGTCAAAGTGCAACTGTACATTCAAGAAAAAAGTCCGATTATCCTCCTGCAGAATGCATTATGATGTTATTACAATTCAAATCAAGCTCAGTTGACTGCCTGCAGTTTGGCAAAGCACAAAGTGTTGTCGGTCCATAAAAGAGTCAAACAGCATGGAGATGAGCTCAGTGGGTATCTGCAACTGAGGCATCATACAGTGTATGTCCAAAGTTATTTTACAATATGTTCCTCTTTGTAGATCAAGTCATCACGATGGTTGTTATCAACCGGTAAACGTGCCATGTCACAAAGCTCAGATCATCCCAAACTGGTTTCTGGAACAGCTCATTTAAAGGCTATGAGAATCACAGGCATCTCAAACATAGGCTGTAAATGCTGTTAAATTGGGAATGTTCATGCTGTGTATTTGCCGTTATAAAAAAATGAATGAATAAATCCAGCATTAGTTATAACTTTGGTCACTAAGTCTTTGAGGTGGTGTGCAACTACCTCCACAAAAAGATTTCAGTAAGTAAATAAATAAAACACCAGCTTGCAGTGATGTTGTGAATATTATTGTGAGCACCAAAGATTAGTGTCACCAATTCAGTATCCGACTAAATGTGAAATAAGGCCAATATCACATCTTCTGTTGCTGAATTATGGTCCTGAGTAATGGCCAGAAAAGCATTTTTACAGAACATTATAAGGTCACAGAAGTTCACCGGTCATCACCTCTATTTGATCATATTAGGCATTTCTATTTGTCACAATTTGCACATGAATTTGAGTGGAAGTCAAAAATATGTTGAGTGAGGATCTTTGACCACCAGATTCTAATCAGTTGATCCTTGTATCCCAGATTTAACACACTTCCAACCAGGTGTTTCTGAGATATCCTATCATTTCCTGGATATATGTTATTGTCCCAGTACTTAAACGTTGTACATTGCGTATAAGGTTTAATGTGTGATCTGTAAAATGTTAGCTGCTGAAAAATGTTCTAAGGCATTAGAAATGAATATCAAATATTACCTTTTGAAATGCAGTGAAAAAATTAAAAGCATCTGATAACAAATAACGACTTTAAATAAAAACGTCTCTTGTCCCTTAAAAGGTTGTCTCATTTGCAAAATTTAGACTAGACTAAATCTAGTTTAAAATAAAGGCTGGGATAATTAAATCCACCTAATTAAAATGTGCAATTATTAACATTATAAAGAAATTGTATTTATTGAGTTCATTATTGAACATTAGACATTTTAATTAGGTGGATTTTGTTGCCTTTAAAAACTAGCAAACAAACAAATAAACTGTCTCACCTTGCATGAAGCTAAGTGCCTTCTGTATCGTGCAGCTTTTTATTTTAATGGACAGATATGAGTTGAGTGTGTGTGTGTGTGTGTGTGTGTGTGTGTGTGTGTGTGTGTGTGTGTGTGTGTGTGTGTTTTTTTTCAAGCATTTCCGAAAATTACCACGTCTCTGTAAATCCTGTATCATAGTCACTGCAGGGTGCACTAAATTGGGTCCATCCTGTTGTTCAGCAGCAACATTTCTCAGTACAGGAAATGTATCTGCTGTGACTGAGGGGAATTGCAGTTAGGTAGTCAGCAGTGTTTACTTGAGTTTAAGCAACAAAAGCATTTTGAATATAGTTGGCAGAAGTTGTGGTTTTGGTTAACAGTTCATTCAGCTTCAACAAATAACAATTGTAATGCCTGGTTGAATTTCACGTTTGTCGAAACCGCACGTGATAATTACGCTGGGAGGGGTTCGTTCTACACCTTCCGAAAATATTGCCAGTTAACGGTTCACTTTCGTCACCCTAGCAATTAAAGAAGCCAATAAAGTGTTGAATTTTTGTAAGGTAAGTCTGATAAGTGTGGCAGATACAGAAGTAGTGTAGGCATTATTTATGCACATTGAAGTATCTAAAAATATAGTTGCCAGTATACTAGGCAAGGCCTTGTTTTGCTCACAAAACAGCCTCTATTCTTTGTGGCGTGGATTCCTCGAATGACATATTTGCATTACATCACTCTTGTAGAATCGTCAGCTGCACATTCATGCTCCCTTTGTGCTACTGGACATATTAGCAGTATTATGCTGAATGCAGATCTGCTGACTTGAGATACTCTCAGGTCCACCAGACTTGTCATGAGACCAGTGTGAGACAATGTTTGTGATGTGGTGTTCTGTCATATTTTATGGGAGCATAAAGGAATCAATACATTGTAGCACATTGGGTGCATGGATTTTTACCCTTGAGACATTGCACTGCACTCTTGCAGCAAGACTGACAGATTGGAGAATGATGTATGAATGACGCTGGTGCATAGGTGTTCCTAATAAAGTGCTCAGTGAGTGTGTAGTTCAAATTCAGTGACTGTAGATTAAAAACCTGCTGTGCAGTTCACTGATCGTAAATGCAAAGAAATTAATTATCAGTTTGGTGAAACACACCTGCTTTGACCACTTGTACATTTCATAATGGAATGAAATTAACTTCTGGCTTGTCATCTGTTCTCAGGGCCAGCAGAAGCCTCCAAAGATGTGTAAGTACTTAAGCCATTTTCTAATTATTTAAAGTATTTCTAAAACTCTGCAGGCTCCAGGCCTTGAAGGTTTGCATCAAATTTTACACTGTACAAAATTAGCTTTATACCTCAATGCTGTATATTAACACTGACACTTAGGGTCATTTAACAATGGTAAATATGCAAGGGTTTGACAGTAAAGATCATCATTGTTAACATTTTTTAATTTACGTGTCTTGATGCATGCTCAATCTTACAGGTAAGAAAATTTCCAAAGGTTGATTCTGTTCATCTGGACGTAACGTTTTCAGTGGGAGACACGTTTTGTCACTCATCCAAGTGACTTCTTCAGTCTCAGCTGACTGTTTATAAGATTAGGGAACCCTGCAGTCAGCTGAGACTGAAGAAGTCACTTGGATGAGTGACAAAGCGTGTCTCCCACTGAAAACGCTACGTCCAGATGAACAGAATCAACCTTTGGAGATTTACATGTGACATGTGAAGTTGGGCACCACAGTGGTGTGGTAGTTAGCAATGTTGTCTCACAACAATAAGGTCCTGAGATTGACTCTGCCATCTGGCTGGAGCCTTTTGTGTTGACTTCACATGTTCTCCCTGTTTTTGTGTGGGTTCCTCCTACAGTCAAAGATGAACAGTTAACAAAATCTTAGGCAGCATAATGTAAAGTATGGTTGGTTACACCGTTGTGCAATAAAGAGGATGCACGTTGTATCACAAGACAGCTGATCAGTTTGTTTCATTAGGTCATTTACACAAGGCATTTTGTAGAGGTTTATAGCACATTTGACAGTTTGTCGTCAAACAATAACTGTAATCTGGACTTTTTTTCTCAAAATAGAATTACGACTTTATTCTTAAAATGATTTTTCCCTCTAATGTGGCCCTAATACTCCTGCGTAGTGGATTGTCCCAGTTGACAGTGACAGAAATATTTTAATTTCAGACGAACCACTCTGCTTTTGTTGTAT
The DNA here is from genome assembly GCF_057381915.1 of Diplotaxodon limnothrissa. NCBI lineage: Eukaryota > Metazoa > Chordata > Actinopteri > Cichliformes > Cichlidae > Diplotaxodon > Diplotaxodon limnothrissa. The sequence continues at coordinate 18,811,061 of NC_140602.1, read as the reverse complement.
ATACTTTTGGTTAAAAATAATTTATTTTGGCTCCCAAATAGTTTTGTGTTCTGTTCTTTGTTTTTTTTGTTTTTTTAAATTCTAATTGAAATACAGAAGATATACTTTTCTTTGCTATCTAGAATACAGTAAAAAGCTTTGGGAGGGGCAGCTTTTTCCAAAGCATTTCCTGGAAACACTGTGTATGTGTGTTTGTGCTTTATTGTAGTTTGTGTTTGTGTGTGTAAGTGTGTGTATTCCCCTTCATAGCCATCTGAACAGCCAGCACAGGACCCATGAGAGCTGACAGTAAAGCATTGACTCAGTGAAGCTAATCACAGCTATCTATGTCTGTACTACACAGCAAACTACCACACAAAAGCTCATGCACACACACTCACAGAGCAAGACACACTGTTAAGGGAATAATATACTCACAAAACTGAAAAGTGTGATACAGCTTGGCTTGCATAGGGATAGTGCACACAGTGAATAAACCTTCACATCGGCTTCATGTTGTTACCATGTTTGATCTTAATGCTCAGCCACCACATCAAACCTGAGACCACTTTAAGTTTGTTGTTCAGCAGGCCTGAAATAAAACTGGAGGTTTGGTCTATAGAAGTTCCTGACAGAGAAGTATTCCCTACAGGGCTTGAGCAGCATACTGAAGATTTCTGAGGCTAAGCAAAAGAACAATGTTTGCACTTTCTCTCTATTTTGTATATTTGTGATTTTTTTTTATTTCCTCTCTGCTCCCATATGACCTGACCTGTGCCCATTCTCTCAATCAGGACAGAAGATCCCTCAGCAGAAGATGAGAAAAGAAGGTACTTTGCAGCGCCCTTGAGTGCACTTTGCTAAGACGGCTATACTTGAAATGAAATATACTTGAAATTTTTGATCGCAAAAATGTCAAATAGTTTGTTTTGCAGTATTCTCATAATAAAGTGCAAGGTTTAAACAAGTAAATGAACAATAACTCAAAAAATAAATGAATAAAATGATAAATGAATTTCATTTAGAGGTCTGTAAGTTTGATGGGATACTGGTAATGCTATTAAAAACATCCACTAAAACAAAAATCAATGCCATCTATGGTTTTTAATTGCTACTTGGTCTTTAAAACCTCTCCTCCTCTCTCCTCTCAGGAACTATGGTGGTGTGTATGTAGGTTTGCCAGCAGACCTAACGACTGTGGCTGCCAGCCAGTCCAAAGCTACACGTAAAGGTGAACTGCAGCACGCATTACGTACACGAATCTCTCACATTTAGAAGCAGAACTCGGTGTGGCGAACAGTGAACTGTTATACTGCTGACATCTGGCAGCCTCTCAGGCATCTCACCACATGAAACCACGCCACCACGTGGAACCACGTTGCCAGCAGCGTCTTCGGTTTTATTTGACCTTTATTTTTACTGAATATTAATGAGAAACATTTACTTTGCTATACCCAACAGGGTACTGATATTTGCAAAGTTAAATATAGTTGACGACAATTATTCTGTCCAAAAATTGTATTTTTAATCAACATGGGCTTTACAGAGAGCCACATTTTTGTGCATATTTTAAATGTTATTCATTTTCTCTGTTTACAAAGTAAAACGTCTTTATGTATGTAAATGACTTTCTGATGGAGAAATATAAGTGATAAACTGCCATGCCTCCTGAATTAAGAGTTTAGAGTAAACTCACATCGCTCTTGCGTTTTGCGGCCCTGAGGGCTTTCTTCTCGCATACATGTCCTTGTGCTCATTGAGGTTAAATATAATAATGGATTGATTCAGTTTTGTATCCTCTGGCATGAGAAGTATTGGCTCTTGTTTTTATTGAAGCCAAGATGTTCAAACTGCTGGGTGGAGTGTGTGGGTGTTTTTCAACACAGTCTTGACTGTGAGACAAAAACACCAGAGAAGAATAAAAAATTTTTTGTCAAATAATTGTCCTATAAATATCTGAACACTGACTCAGTTGTTTCTTCCTTCTTGCAGACTAGCAACCATTCAAGGAAACGCACAAGAGGTACCTGAAATATGAAGCCTGTTTGTTCGGCTTTTAACATTGCTTATTCAGTGCAAAAGACTCATGTGAAGGCCGCTGACTCCATTTTTTTCTCTCATCTCGACAGGATCCTGCATATTAATTTACGTACAAACAGTCACATTACAAGCAAAGAGCATGTAAGCCCTCTGATTCTGCCCCACCACAGACTGAATAAAGTCTCAGGCACTAGTACTCTACGAAGATGTGGACGGCCTACAGGGGCTGGGGGGATGTTCCCTCACAGAGTAATGGGTGGCAAAGTGAAACAGAGGTGCACATCAGAGGCCTGCAAGTGGATTGTATCATCGCCCTTTACTTTGCAAATACTAGGAAAGCACTCAATCTGGGACTAGCAGCTATGGACAACGGCACCGGACTTATCGACAGTCATCTGGATTTCTCGGTCAATTCACTGGAAATTTCTCTTTCTCAGGAGGAGACAGATGATCCAGCCAACTTACTAAATAACTGGGTGGGGGCTGACACACTCCCAACAGCCCTCTGCAATAATAATCACTGCTCAGTTATTTCTCTAAAACGCCATCAATGATTCATTGTGTGGCAGGGATAGAGTTATAGAGAGACAGAGATAAACCAGAGTTTCACACACACACACACACACACACACACACACACACACACACACACACACACACACACACACACACACACACACACACACACACACACAAGCAGCAAACACATTCCTGTTAATGTATAATAATGGAACATCTCAGTGTTGTTGAAAATAGTGCTGATTGCAATCAGGGTCCTGCTGCTGCAACAGAAAAGTCTGAAATGACACTGATTTTAACAATGGCTCTAAATGTTAATAACAGCGATGAGTCAAGTCGAGGGTTTCACAGATGATGTTCCTAAATGTCCCGAGTGCAGCAGGCAGGTCGTACCTGATGTTATCACTTATCTTGGCCCCAGACTGATTATGTAACCACAACATATGAGTCATGATACTTAGAGGAGCTCTCCCCGTCCACCCGTCTCTCTCTCTCTCTCTTTGCGTCCTTCTCAATTGTCTGCAGGATTGTATTTTCCTGTTCCCCCTGTTTATACTGCCTTTGGCTCATTCACATAATTCTTATAATAATTTCGCTCCAGATGTAGAACTGACACAGTTTCTTCAAATCTCACAACATCCATGTATGTTACACTCAACTGAAAAAAGAGAAAAAAAACACGTCTTAATATTTCATATTCATTTGCAAAAAAAAATAAAAATAACAAAAAAATGTGAAGAATAGAGACAGCCGCCCAAAAAAGTGAATTCTTTTCTCTTTTGTGAAACTGCCGTTGTAGCAACTCCATTGAATTTATTATAATTCTCCTTTATACTGTATAAGCATAGTTGTTTTATGTTTGTTTGCTTTTTGTTATCTTTATATGAAATGTGTTATTATGTATTTTTTTAGACTGTCAACAAGTCCTAATGGAAAAAAAAATGAAATCAAAGATTCTTGTGTCTAACTTAGGCTTTGCTCAGTCCACTCTAAGGTTGAGATAAACTCTGCGACCCTGTTCACACTTAATGCTAAAATGCTTCTCAGGCGATTGGATCAAGATTGGACTACAGAGACACGTTGCTGTTTTATATCTGCGAATCTGTGACAATCATGTGTCTCCAGCTATCTTTGCTACTGTTGAACACAGATGTTTCATTCCCACTCAAGTGCCAGATTTACTTTAGGTTAGCAAAGAGAACGAAAACTAATATTTGTGTAAGAGTTATTCCGGCTATTGATATTGTAATTTGTGAGAAAAAATGAAGGAAATGTTCTGTCTGCAACAAGGATAATGCTTCATAACAATTTTCCAGGTTGTTTCTTGTTTTAGGCAATTCAGAAAATGAAAGCATTGACCTTACAATAAATATGTGGCTCAAACCAACACAGAAAGCACTTTGAGTAAGTGGATCAGATTGCATGATATTGATTGTTCTTTATCTTTAGCACTGTCCGTGTGTAATTTGATCGCAGAAGGTGCAATTTATAATCAAGTGTAGGCAGGGTCTATGTGTTTCTCCACCATATTGTTAAGAGATTTCTTTTTAAAGAACTTGGGCATTGCAGGAACAAATGAATTCTAATAGATGGTGCATTAGTAGATCAATTCGTTGTTGGGATCGGTCCATTTGTGAAGTTTGTTGACCTCGAGAAAAAAATACACAATATAATCAGCCTTATACTTTAACAGTAAAACCTCATCAAGCACTACGATGTTCCCAGAAAAGAAAAAACACATTACAGCTGGTCGAGCATTAAGGTCTAAGGTCATTTGTCAGCCAGACTCTTGACAGTTCTCTCCTCTAATGAATGTACAACATCTTCCACTGACCAAGACTTTAGGGGAGGGTGGAAATAGGCCAACTTTAAACACTTGAGATTCAAGAGATGTTCTGTCTGAGCTACACAAAGCTCTTTATACGCCTGTCTGTGTAGCTCTGACGGCCTCAACTGACCAGCCTCATAAAAATGAGGACTTGTTTCACCCTGCCATCACACAAGCTTACTGTTTACTGTTTGATCAGTTTTTCTTGCGGGTGGCGCTTCACATCGACGCCCACTAGCTGCCAAGCTGCGTCGCCAGTTATCAGTCGAGCTGATACCAAGGGATTTCGTGTAGTGTCTTTTAATTGCGAGCCATTTGTCTACTCACATTGTTGCAGTGTGTGCATTGTTCACCTGTTGTAGAGACAGATTATACTGCAGATACAAAGAGCTGCTTCATGTACTTTGTGGTTAATGGCAAATAATAAAAGGAGCTGAAGTGTGCCTACAGTGCCAGATCATAAATTTGATCAGCAAACCCACCTGAGACGTTGCATTTTTGCTGTCCCTTTTCTTTGATGTCTACATTTTTTCCCTACTGCTGTCCCCACCCGTGGCCTTTGGCTTTTACAGCGTGTTGTGCTGCCTGCCTCTCCCTCTTCTATCAGCCTCACGTTGCCCTTTATGGTTGTTCCTCCTGTATATGATGAATGTCACTGCCTTTGCCCTATTCAGTTAGCTTAACAGGGACAAGGGGGCAGAATGTGGATGAATATAACCGTCTGATGTTCTCTACATTAAAATGCTGCTGTAGTTGCTGCAGTACAGCGTGTTGAATGTAGTAGGGGTGGGCTGTGCTTATAGAAGATTTTTGGGGGGAGGAACTGCTATGGATGTTAAATGCTAAGCAAAGCTAGCTACCAGCAACCTGTTAGCTTAGCGTAAACTTTGGAAACAGCCTATCTTTAAAGGTCACCATTTAACACGTAACATCAAAAGTAAGATTTAAAAGGACACGTCTGTTGATACAAGCAAGAAAGGAATGAAATGCCTTTCTTCAAACTGTAATACTATTCCTTTTGTGTATTAAATAAAATTCTTACGGTTTAGTTGTATAATGATGCTGAAAATTCTGGACACCACCTGGAGTCAAAGTAGCTGTTAAATAATTTATTTATTCCAACACTAGAAAAGACCTAAAGTAGTCATAGAAAACCCTCCACCCCCCCACCAATGTCACTTCATGGTTTTGACCACTGTAAAATTTTATGAATCAAGAGGTAATAAGTGAGGTTCTTGGGTTGTTCAATGATGTTCTATGCTTAAAAAACATTTTATGGGATATTTATCATGTCTGTCTTTCACGCAAAAATAATATTTACTCATCACTCCTTTCTAAACCTAATCTATCAATGATGCTGAAGATTAAAAAAATGTGACTGCCTCTGTGCAACAAATCCACAATTTTCTGATTGAATTATCAACAATTAAAGACTTTTATATCGTCCGCACACAGCTGTGTTTATTGATTGTGGTCTTTGCTGGAACGTATCTGCCTCCTGTAATCAATAGGTTTCAGACTTGAGGGATTAAAAGTGTTCTTAGTAAATATTCCAGACATGAAGAAATAGAATAAGATTTGCTAACTGCCGTGGGCCTTTGTGCAATAAGATCAATTGCAAGTTCATCTTGATAATTGGCTGTGCTGAGATCGCATGAGGAGAGGTAAAGAAGAGCAGGCTGGGTTCACTGTCCCCTCTTCTACTGCATGCAAACAGTTTGAGCCTCTCCACTGATCACATATCATGTTCTGCTCCCGGTGCAGAAATTAGAAAATATAAGCTGTGCGTGAAAAAGAAAAAAACAGAACTTCCCTAATAAGTAATCAAGGGACATATATCTGCAGCATATAGGACTGACTCACATATGAATAATTTTTTTTTTTATCATATATTCCATTTTTCTCATATATTGTCATATACATAATAGCCTTCATTCACATATAAAACATCCCAAAGAAGCAGATGTGGTTCTCTGTGACATGCAGTGTTAGCTGAAATACTTTGTTACACAAGCTCTGCTAAAGAGTTATTTCTTCCAAATTACAAAGGGCAAAAATGATAAGTTCTAGTATTTACTGAACTTTCGAACTCTGTCTATTGAAAAATGTGTCCTTTGTGTTACGTCACAGACTAATTACCTTGCATTTTTTAACTTTAAGATGAACGAAATCAAATAAAAAAATCTATTCAGTACTTAAATTGTTCTGAGACTAGAATTTCAGTCAGAGAAATCTCAGCACTGACAATTAAAAGCAAGGCCACCTACAAGACTAGGCACCATGAGAGACAGGAGAAAAAAAATACCGTAGTCTGTATTTGGTAATATAAGTGAACAAGCTGAGTGAAACGTCCCACTCAACAGAACACCAACATCAAACACAACAAAAAGGTTTGAACAAAATTGCTCCCGTCTTTGTGTTGAGGTAATCATGTATATGTATCACGCACAGATAGAGATCTGACTCTGTGTGAACAGTGAGAGGTACGTGATTGAGAGCAGGTCCTTAATCATATCATCTGTGCATCTGGCCCACCATGAAATAGCAGCTGTTCTTTCTCAAGCTTACATTTTTTAGTAAACACTGGCGTCTGCCTTTCACTTCATAGCATAATTACTCACACCTACTTGCTTGTTTAAAAAAGGAAATATTATCCGCCTAGGACCTGGCATCCACATATGTGGACATCACATTTTGGGTTATTTAGACCAAAATACTCAATTTTGCTCTACAAGGGCCTGATATCCACTGACGAGGACATTATACTGCCACTGTTCTATCAAAATTTTAAATGAGTATCCTCATTTGTGGCTCTTATTTTTCTTAAAAACAAAAATAAGGTGAAAAAAAAATCTGGTAATTCTTTGTTTTTACATTCATTGGGCCCCAATCAGCCCAAATATCAAAGAGAAATTCAAAATGCATTTTTGATTTATTGTGAATATTAAAAGAAATACCTCTGACAAATCATAATCGCAACTTCTAAACTGCAACCCAACTGCAACTCTAACATGCCTAAAGTCTAACCTTGTGGTATCAAAATATATCCTTTTTGCCTTGGCAATCATAGAGCACTAAGTGACACACAAAAACTATTGACATTTATTCCAAAAATGTCATTTTTTAAATTTCTCTAAATCGCATAAGGCTAGCATCAGACCTAACCCTGGACCTAACAGTGTTAATTTAATTTTGCTGCAACAGCCTCTTCATTTTCTTTGTGCTTTGCACAGCAGGGCAGTAGAGGATAGCAACAGCATCAATGGCACACTTGAAAATCAAGTGTTTTTTAAGTATATTTAATTTGACCATTTTTTGTTCTCATAGCCACTGAGCAGCTGCACAGGACCAAACATTGGTTCGTTGTTACAACTATTTTGGCTCACGGCATAGACGATGGACATAGTACAGTATGTTATAAACAAATTCATGAAGAAAGGATATCTTAAGATGTGTATAGGGCCACCAGGGAGAGCAAGCCTGTAGAAACTGAGATGTAGCCTTTGATATTTTTCTTTTTTTTTTGCAGCTTCATTTCGTTTCATTCGTTGCATTGCATGGTCTGACCTTGGGGTGAATTTGCTCAGCTGTCTGCTCCTGGCAACATTTGCAATTGTTCTGAATGTTCTTCAAGTGTGAATAATCTTTCTCACTGTAGAATGATGGACTTCAAATTGTTTGAAAATCACCTTATAACCCTACAAGACTGATGGAGAGCAGCAGTTGGTTGCTTAAAGTCATTCCTGCTGTTTTCCACCTTGGCACTGTGTTAATGAACTCCTGAATGTTCCAGGAAGCTGCAAAAACGTCTTCTTTAACTGAGGTCCTCACACTTGTCCTGATATATAAAACCTTAGAATTTTTAATTCCTTTTCTTTCTTTGACTGTTTTTTTGTGATCCTCAATAAAAACGAAGACAGTGATTTATTAGTAAAATGGTCCATTAGACTTGTCTCCTTTCAAAGTCTCCCTTATCTTAAAGGACAAATGCAGTAAACAGCCATATTCGATTAAATATTATGCACTGTTTTGGCACTGCTGAATTATTATTCAGACAAAAAAAATATTACTTTGCCACCTATTTGAAATTGTATTTGTAATTCATCCTTTTTACCAGTAGATGTCACTGCTGCACAGCGTTAGCTTCAATTGTGGCAACAGCAGCAAAAATCTTGTGCACTCTCACAGTACTTTTGTCTAAAATCTTTCCCTCTGTAATAGCCATGAAAAATGAGAGGTATGTCTTCCCGCCCTCAAGGCCTCTGCAGCTTCTTTGAGATCTACAAAGAGACAAAATCATTAAAGCCAGCTATCAGTTCTAACAATCTTATTCATTTAAATTGAGAGGTTTGCACTAATCTTGGCACCAAAGTTGCTAAACAAGCCCAGTACATGCAACAGGGTGCAAATTACTGTTTTGGTTGCAGAAGGGGGGGGGGGGGTCGTACCAGCTTTCAGGGCAGTGAGGCCAATTACATACCCCCGAGTTTAACCTGAAGTGTATACAGCCAGTTTTAAGATCAATCTAGAATTTCAAAGTTTTTTATTATGTTAAGTTTTAAACTCTAAAATGGGGGGCCGGGCGAACAGCTACCTGGTCTTTGATTCTTTTTTAAAAATCCCTGTCAAGGCCTTATGTTCTCCTGTAATATTCCAAATATTGGAGGCAAATCTCAACCTGAGATGGTGAGGTGTGAAAGCAGTTCTTTCAACTTAGTGTTAAACATCCAACTGAAGTTGGAATAGTCACAGTGCTGTCTGCAGACCTTTGTGATTTTGTGTGAAGGAGGAAAATATTTAAACCTTCATTTTTAAACCTTCATGTTTTTGCAAAGGTGCCAATAATTTGAATCTATATATATTTGTCTATTCCTTGTGTTGGAGCTATTTATTTTTAAATCATTAAAAAAAACCTGGCTTTAGACTTGCCAAAGAGCTTTATGTGCAATACAGAGTGCTGTTTTTGTCCCCTTACATTTGTGATAGATATCTGCATCATTGTGACTTTTGATTTCAGCAAATATCATAAATTCCTCTCTTATGCAATCCTGTTCTGACACAAAGACATTATGTAAGAGCTGATGATGCTTGTTTCTTGCATCCATGGCCTGTCCCGTTTAGACATCACAGACCGTAGCCAATGAATAGTACAGTATGCTGCTTGTGTTCTGAAAACATGTCAGACCCAATGTCAAGGTCTCCCTCCTCAGCAAACTCGTAACTGTCACTCACATTTAAGTCTTAGGTTCGAGTGCCACAAAGGACATGTGATACAGTCGTCCCACTGAACTGAGTCTGACGTGTAATGCCAGGTCAGTTAGTTCAATAAGTGCTCTCCCACTTGGCCTGGACCAAAAAGTGGCACCCGAGACCCAAAGGGAGGGGATGTGGGGCGGGAGCAGAGGAAGGGAGCCTTGTCGGCTGTGTCGGCTTCGCTTTACTTTTGACTTCAGAGTGCATGTGCTTCCAATTACAGACAAAGGAGAGGCGGTCTTGTGCAGCATGTGGTTCCATTTAGAGCAGGTGAAACAATGTAGGAAAATAGATCCGTCATCCGTCGCATTCCAGAGGCCAGTGAGAATCAGCGCCAAATCATAGCAAAGCTAATCCTGAGAGGAACGACTGGGGTAAAGGCAGTTGAGGGTCCTGGAGCCAACCTCAACAAGGACATGCTCACACTGGTCAAAAGGTCCTGGAATTCAGAGAAGTATGTGAACTTGATAGATTCATCCCCTTTCATGTTACCTTGGATTTCTATTGGCTCTGCTAGTCTCCTGATCCTGAGCCGTGTTAGCAGCATGGGTCGATGGATGACGCTGTCAGCCAGACCAGAACTTCGGTCACGAGTGAAATGTTGCTGCAGAATCTGACAGAGACAGTCGTGTTCCTCTGATGATGAATTGCAATAACTTGGCAATCCCGACTCTTTATTTAGGCTAAGACTTAGTAAAGCTTGGAGTTTGTATTCTTCTCGGTCTTGTTTAGGTTTAGTTCTAAACATTACATGCCTCTTTGATTTCTTGCCAGATTGCACTGGGTTTTTTGGATTCATCATTTACATCTCAATTTAAATATTATCAGAAAGTCTCAAGGTGGCATCTTGAGATGATCTGATTTTTCAGAATATCAGTCCAAAACCCTCAAAAATTAGGTTAGAAATGATAAACAAAAGCAAAATAGAAAATCCTCACATCCCGACACTGAGTTTCTTGTGATATTTGTCATATTTCAGAGAGTAAAAGAGTCTGAGGCCAGACAAGGCTGTGGAGCAGGGTTGTGTAGGAGAAAAGGCATGTTATTGACTGCCCTAGTATGCAAGAGAAGGTCAGCAGCTGATTTTATCAGACCCTTCCCTTCATCCGCCCTTCACGTGAGCTCTCTGTTGGGGCCTGGAAGGTTTTCCTCTTTTCAGCATGTGGTAATAGTCAGTTCATGCAACCACTCTACTCTATTGGAAAGAATTTAGGTTAATATAGCAAGTGGGATCTGGACATCTCGCTCTCATTTGCCTTTTATAGCCCATAGGAGCAAACGCATAGCGTGTGCTCCAAGCTGTAAATCAGGGGATGTTTGGCATCCCACTACTTTACAGGAGGGCGGCTGTAGGGCTCAGTTAGGCGATGGACCAGCAGCACCCAGTAAAGCTCTCACGTGCAGAATAAAAAGGAGGGGAGATGAAAGAAAAGGAGAAATATTTTTAGCTTGCCTAAAAGCCCAGTGAGTGTCAACTGGACTCGAGTTAACAAGGCGTATTTGGGTGATTACTTCACAGCTCACATGCTTTCAGAGGAGTACCTTTTCCTGCATGCTTCCGCCAGTACCTATATTGTGGGAATTAATAAAAAAAAAGGTATAGATTCCAAGGTGGTGCTGGAAAAGCCATGGGAAAATGAATCCAGTCACACATTAAAAAATGTGGCAGCTGATTTTCCATGGTTCCCCTCCATCCATACTCAGTTTCAGGCCTTCATGTGCTAAGAACAGAAATTAACTCTGACATTAATTTCTTACTTCATTTGTATTCTCGGTTAATGAGCAAGATTTTCTTTTGGGTTTTTTTGTTTTCTGGTATTTTAAATCTGTTTTTTTTATTTTTTTTATTTTATTTTCAAGATTGGTAGTGTTTATCATACTTGTCTAACAGATTCTTCATCGAAACATGTTTTTATAAGGTCAAAAATTGCTGTGCAGGTTGATTACTGATTGCAGTTAATATCAGGAAACAGAAGATTTCAGTCCATTAGGTTGATCCCCCAGGATTGATTATACCACCTCTCATTCCGCATCCCACAGCCCATTCCTGACTGTCAAGGCTCTCGCTCTCTCTCCTTGTGACTTCTGCTACACAAATTCTCTTATATTATGTCTGCTTGAAAGCTACCTCACGCTGTTCACAAAGATGTAACTTAAACATCTGTGGTTTTATGTTCCAAGTTTTTGGAAAATTGAACTGAAGTTTAGCCAACACCAAACAACTGAGTCGGATGGAAGTTTGATTGTGGATTATTGGGGTAACAGATGGTATGCAATTAGTATCCTAAAGAAAATACTTAACCAAAACATGCCAATCAACATGTCTAATACAGCTAAAGATTAAACTTGTCATTTACTGTAGGCTCCAGTGCACCTTTGCATAAAGTTTCCCCATTTTAAAGAGGAGGTAAGTGCTTTTTCTGAGGTTATTTAATAGAAAAAAGAATGTATTTATGCTGTACTCATAAACATATAGTTAACTGTGTCTGTCAGCAAACTGATGCGAAAAACTTAGAATTTATCCTTAAAAAAAAAACCCAAACCATAAGAGCAGACACTGTTTTGTGTCTTGGATACAGTGGCCCAGATGGACATTTCTGTTTCAATTTATGCTTGTGGCTAAAGACAGACTATGGACGTAGTACTTCTTATAAGTTTCTTGCAATTTAAAGATCACAAAAAGCTCTTTCAAACTATATATGACTGTCGAATATTTGTACAACACTGTTACATTTATTTCAGAGAAAGTTCAACTAACACTGGTGAGCAGCAGAAACTCATCTCAGTATCACTGTCTTTGGGCAGAAGTGAGCTTCAGTGTATCTGACTGCCATATTGACTCATTCTATGCCTTTACACTCTTTCTACCCATTGTGCACATACTCCAGTGGATGGTTCAGTGTCTTGGCCTGATATTCACACATGTATTGTATAAACAGAGATCAGATAGCTGTTAGGCCTGCAGGGCATTTCCACTCAGTTTTATGGTGGACAGACCCTGTGCAGCTGGTCAGTGCAGGAAATGCTCAAAACAAATTGTGTTTAATTGCTGCAATACTCCAGTGTAGCCTCCATTCCCTGATCTCTAACCTTTCCCTCCATGGCCTCAATTGTCCAAAGACAGGCTGAGAAGGATGCACAAGCCCTTCTAAGAAGATAATGAAATGTATGCTCAATCTAATAGCAGGTGAACCTGTAATCACACAAAAGCTAGCAGCCTGCAGGCACAATTCCCACTCACCCAACAATTAACCTAGCAATAAATCATTCCACAGCTGCACCATCACGTGGGTTCCATCACCCGCTGCAACCCCTCACTCTGAGATAGGGGTCGATGAGAGAGGGGATAGCACCCAGAGGTTGGGGTTACAGATGGAGTGTTTGAAGTTTGAGATGTTATGGTTGGTGTAGGAGGGAAGAGCCCCCCTTGAGAGAGTGTTTAGGGTTTGGGATGAGAGACTTAAACAGTGTTTTAGATTAGGCTCCTAATCCCTCTAATGAAGGCCAACTTTAGTGTTCTACTGTTGTGTAAATTGTTGTGCTTGTAATGCCCAAGCAGCAGTGAAAGAACCAGCTTCTTGTCTTTCATCAGCACAGCAGTTCCACACACAAGCAGCTGTTAATCAAGTCAAGCTGATGTGGGGAATGGCAGCATGTGTATGAACATACACATGCATGTATGCAATTAGCTCAGAGCGTGTAAAAGTGTGTCTGCACACGAATGCGGGAGTGTGCGCGCGTGCGCTTGTGGTTAATGCGCTCTTTGCTAAAGGAAATGCTGGAGCACTAAATTTGGAAACATCATGATTATGCCTTTGTTCTGAGGAGAAAATCATTTTGCCGTTCACAGCCGAACTACGCTAAGTGTTCACTTCCTATTTCCTGAACAAAGCCTTGATGTGTGCTTAACTGCTATCACACCCACATTATGGAGTGTGGAGCAACTAAAAAGCCATATATTTTCCTCAAGAATTTGCACAAAACAGAGCTAGACTTTGAGCAAAAAGGACTGCTTTATGTTGCTCTGTCTGCTTCATATGTAATTACACATTCAAATTTTGCTAAATTGACAGGTGGTGATATTCAAATTTTGTATTTTTAGGAATTGTTTTTGCTGTTTATTAATGAATGTTTTGCTGCTATGACAGGTTGCTGCTTTTAATTATGCAGAGGAACATAGCCAAAGGTGGAAAACATGATGGTCTTGTTTTTTTTCAATGAGTTCTTGTCAGACACTTTAAAAAGAATTGGCTACATTTTTGTTAAAAGCATAGACTATATCAAAAAGATAGCAACCCCAAATCACTTAGCAGTAGGCTCATTCTCTCATAGCCATCAGATACATTATTGCAACCAGAGGTCGATTAGAGGTAACGAAAGTAAACCCACTTTAGTGCTGTCAATTTTCAAGCTTTTATATACAGTCTGCAAATCAGCAACTCTGATTTCTTTTTGCAACCAGTGTGACCAGGATTCCCCCCTACTGGACTCTAGAAACAGTACACATCTTTTATATGCAGCCTAATGTTAGAACTTTTGTGAAGAGTCAGAAAATATAGAAAAGTGTGACAGAAATGTACCAGGCATGGCATACTATTTTATCCTCCTGAGAAAGAGAAAAACAACACTCCTACCCCCTATATGTACACCCACAGACAGTGGAACAGTGCTTTCCTCTAATTATGCTATACCAGGAGCCATAATAATCACCCTTTTCCCTCTTTCACTCTCACTCAATAAAAACCCTTTAGTGCACTGCTATACAACACAATATTCTCTATCCATTAGCCAAAGAGGCCTGATGCTCACCAACGGTAGCTTGTGCCAAGCCACTCCTGTCCTCTCCACATCCTCTCACCTCACTCCTCCTCCTCCTCTCACCACCCATAGCTTCCCTTTAGCAAAACCCACAGCCTATACAAACACAACTGCTTGGCAACGGACTTCTCTTCTCTGTGCTGTAGGTCATTAAACCAGTCCTGGCCATGCTTGATATCGATGTAAAAGGATATAAAGAGAAATTCAAAACAAATGAGAGTTGCTGATAGATGTGGTGTTTTGGCTTTGTTTGGAGACAAAAGCTTGTTTTCTGTACTGAGCTCTGAGGCGGAGGTGGTGGCTGGAGAATGGAAGGAGATTATGTAAGATCAGAGATGCCAATCTGAAGTGAGTGTCAGCTGTGGCACGAAGAGCTGCTGAGGACCTGTCAGCAGGGAGGGAAGGGAGGCTTTCCTCGGGAACACATATGTGCATTACACAATCTGCACTTCACTGTTAACATCAGTTGAACATTTCCATGATAAAAGCCTTAATTAAGCATGGGTGGTGTTAATGTCCTTTTCATTCACTCCTAAAATATTTATGGTGAAAGTTCAGTTTATTTTAATTAGCTTTAATTGGAATTGTACTGTGATTTTGTATGTGAGTCTTATATAAAGAACACATGGTACAGTATGGCAATAATAGGTCAACTCTATATAGTCATCAGATCAAATTAGTAGTATTTTGTCTAATAATTCAGTTTATTTTGATTGTTTACTCATTACTAATATGACAGAAAAAAAACACTCAGCTTTCAGATGTGTTTGAGTATTTCACTCCATCACAGCAAGTATCAAAACCACATCATTTTCTTTAATTGTTATGTTGTCATGTAAAAAAACAAATAAAGCTGGATGTGGCATGAAAAAAGCCCGATAAGTATATTTCACATGTACATGATATGTCAGCCCATTAATGCAGCACAGCACACTTACAGGGTCAAGGTTTCTGTTAGTGTGGAGTTTAAGGAGGCTTTGAATCGTGCTCGTGGTGCGTGTTTACCATCAGCAGTTTCGAAGAGGATGAGCACCATGGTTATGCCCTCAAGGCTTTTCATGCTGAGCGCTTTTGAATAAGTTCTGACAGAGCCTGTAATCAGCAGGTATACATGAGATGCGTGTGAGACAAGCTGCACAACCCTGTGACACACTTCATATCTGACTGGACTTCAGGGTCAGGCTGTGAGGTTAAAATAGCATGCGGTGTCATCGGTATCTCACAGTGACATCCTAGCTGCTTTTGGAAAGTGCAGTGTTTGTTTCCCTGTACGTCTGTGATCACCATCATGGAAATTTTGAGGAGAAACACATGCACCACTAGTTGAAATGTATTCAGGGCTGAGTGTGGTGTGGTTTTGAATGCACCATTGGCATTCACATTCTGAACCGAGGACACAATGTGCCAGCAGCACCATCACCACACCCCGGTAAGGGAAGGCAAAAGACAGAATCGGCTGCATGTCCCACATACCTGGAGCCCCCATCGGATTAAGAGATCAGCAGCGCACAGGTGGCCTATTTCATCACGTCTTTCAAAAATGCTGATACACAAATCTGTCCTCCATAAAGCTTTACTTTGACAGAATGGAGATATACACAAAATTCACAATTTCTGAAAAAGTTGTAATCTAAAATTCACAAAAATTTATTCTTTTGTATTTTTTCTGAGAATTCAATATACAAACTTTCATATAGGTTTTGTTTAGACTATTACAACTATAGTATCCCCATACCAAATGTCATTGTTTAAATCATAGTGTCACAAAATTTTACAACATCACATCAGCTACATGAACCCATAAACAAGGAACAGGAAAAATAGAATTAGAATCCCTTATTTATTTACTTGCAGATAAAGTAAAGAGAGGCCAAATTTCACTTATGATGCTGGGCTGTTTTCCATGTTATCAGTAACACTGTTGTTTGCATTCTGTGTTCTGTTTTGAAGAGCGTTCTGTTTTGCTGGCTGACTTTTGATCTGGTAATAAAAGGGCCAGAGGTCAGCAGGTTTGCAGACAGGTTAGCAGGTGCTTACGTAACTGCGCAGCTGCAGTTTAAGTTCACTGCGTGTGTGCTGACCTGTGCAACAGCAACTGAAAGATTGGAATAAATGCTTGAGTGGTCAACAGCGACAGACAGACAGATGGAGGATGAGTGAGATGCTTGAGAAAGCAAAATGCCTTTTGAATGCTTAATTGACTGTGTGCGTGCAAGCGTGCCTCTGAGTTATGACTACGTGTGCTTCTGTGTGAGTGTGCGTGTATATGTCTGCAGTTCTCTGACAGCAGCACCCTGTCATTAACAGCCTCGACTGCTGATTACTGGCACTGCATGGCCTGTGGAGGTGCACCTGGGAAACTGCTCACACCTGTCTCTGTCCTGTTCAGGTCTTAATCTGATTTAAGGTCTCCTGTTTGCTTCCCTGTCCCAGAATCAATGATCAGACTACTCATTTCAATGTTTTATAATGCTTTTGCTCTCGTGAATCATCATGAAAGAATGCTTTGCCCTGGTCTGAAACCTCTTATGTAATGACACAGGGACAACATGTAATATCTCCTGATGTACAGGACCTACACCTGTTGGAACATGTTACTCTTGTTGCAATGTGTGCATCATCATCACCTCTAATCCACTGTTCTGAGAATGACGGCTGTGGCTGTAGCTGGATCATTGCATGGTTTATTGTTGATCAGGTGTTAGATTACATGACTGTGTTTTTTGTTTTATTTCACCATTATACAACCTTCAGATTGCACAGTGCTGGATGTGGAGTTTAAGACAACCTAAGGTGTATACTTACTAGATTCAAATTAGGAACAATGCAAATGTTTGTCCATTAGCATGCAAAACCACCACTGGGAGCATATTAGCAGACATCAGTACTTAGGATAGCTGTGGACTGTGAACTGAAAACAGTCGAAACAGTCAGGGTTGTTGTGCTGACTGATAAGGGGGCGTTATCTTAAGATATCACTAAGACACGATATACAAGGAAGTCCACTTAGTGTATTTAAAGGCTTATCAGATTCCAAAAATGCAGCACAAAGGTTTCCAGGTGAGATTTTTCCAACTGTGTAAACAAACAAACAAAAAATTATGGCAAAACAATTTTATCTTAGTCATGATGATTTCGAGGTAAACACATAGGTAATCTGTGGCCATGCAGCACTGTGGGTTAAAGCTGGCGTGCAAATGCTCAGTCTGATTTAACCTTTTTTGGTAATGAATTTATTTTTTTCTGGTACACTTCGCATTGTAGCACTTAAGTGCTGCTGGACTGGCTCCACGTTTCAATAGAAAAGTAACCCTGAATAACAAATTGTTACTGGAATGATCTAATTGAAATATAGAAAAAAAAAAGCCAAAAATTATCAAAATGATTAAAAAACAGCTGATGCCAACTGAATAATCTATTATTACGTAAAGTAATAAAGTATATTACACCAGTGTTAAGCATCTCAATTAGGTTTTGCAACTTGAAAAAAACAATCTGTTGCCTTTACGCTTTCTTTATTTGCTGACTTCTGTTGTTACTGATCTGTACGTCACAGAGATGTGTTTAAGTAGTTCCTTCAGATTATGGTGTTTTGCTGCTGTTAGGGTAAAAGGACTATTGAATTCACATGTTTTTTGAGAAGAGAAGATAAAGATAATGATGAGGTTTGAGGTCTGCTGTAACAGGAATGTTAATGTGAACTAATTTGTTGGTTCATATTTATAGATTTATTTTTCTGTGGCTGTTTTCCAAAACTGTTCTTGCTTTTAATTGTTCTATTGCCATGTTTCAATTGACTTATTTTATTCTAATCCTACTCACTTCACCAGTAAGTTCTTTAAGTTCTAACATTATAGAAAATTCTAATTAAAAAACATAGAATTAATATTTCAAAATGCCACAAATCTGCAGCAAATTGTTGCAACAAATATTTATCGTAGAACTAACTCATCTAAAAGTCTTCTTTCTCATCTAAAGTCTAAAAGCAGTTGTAGTAAAAAGTGAGTCTGTGCTATTCAAACAGAGAGAACTCTTGTCTTCTGTTTACTGTTAAAATAAGTGCATGCCAGTCATTCTGACCTACTATTGTCAAAGGTTAGAGGTCAATACCATAAGAGGAAATGCTGTTAGGCTGCACCTTTGTTTGACAAGTCAGGAGACATTAGCCAAGGCTTTCGTTTAAAGGCTGCACATTCACTGTCTCGGCTCCTGTCTTCTGTCGAGCTCATTAGAGTTACAACCTGAGATAATATGCTAGTCATTTTATTTTTCTCTCTCTTGTTTTATTATGTTCTCTTTATCACTCCCAACTCCTATAGCTGCCTGCATGATTTGTAGGCTGAACATAAGTGGCCTCTTCACTCACATACTGTACATATAGGGGCTGAAGTGGGGTTTGTGAATTGGCTCTCACTTTGAGAATGAAACTCCAGCTTTTACTTATTTCACCTCCTTTTTTATTTCTTTCAGTTTCTGGTGATGTTCTCTTCTACAAAGACAAATGTAGCACAGAGGCCAAGAGGTAAAATAAATTGCTACTTGTACATTTGCAGAAGTATGTAGCCACTCAGCCCCCGACAACCCCCACCATTTGGTTAGTCCTGCTCTCCAAAAAAAGCCTGCTTCATATATCATCTATGCACCACCTTGAAAGTAGGTCAATAAAGGAGAGTTTGGAGCGCGATTCTCAGAAAGCAAAAAGAGGACAAGGTCTCAGAGGTAGTTGAGTGTGGAATGTGCCAGTTATCATGACCTGTGGCATTCATGTTTCTAGGCTATCCTCTTAACGTAGGAAACACTTAATGTGTAGGACTTTTTATCCAGAGTTTGTGACACTTTTATGTCAATTCTAAACTCTGAAACACTGCAGCACCACAAGATGCACACAAAAAGTCTGCCTTATTACATAGTTATGGTGAATTGTGGCCCATGGTATGTTCATTTCCAATTGAAAATGAACCTCACAATGACACAAACCGACCAGCATGTAGCAAAACTGCAGCAGGTAAGCAGCCTTGCAAATAAAGCAGACCAGTGTGGTGTGCAGTTTCCAGAGAACTTACCCTGTGTGTTTACTTTTATTAAAACTCAAAGATGTATCTCGCTCTAAGGTATGTGGAGGACTACACCATAGCTTACAGCTCTATTTTTCCACCTACCTTTTTCTCGTGGCCAAATACCCCACACAGCTTGAGTTTAAAACCATCCAATCCAGTCAGATTACACTCACAAAAATGAAGAATTAAGACCTGAACACCATGAGAACTGACACTGATTTCAATTTGCTGTTTCCTTCTGAGACATGAAAGGATTTCATCGTTACTTGGAATTTGCATTTCATTAGGTTTTTCTTTTCAACGCAAATATGTAATGAGCCAAACGCATGGCAGCAACGCAATATATTTACAGTAGGGATGGTTTCGATGACCTGCTGAAGTTCAAAGCGAGCTTCAGATTGGGGAAGAAAGGTGACTTTGAACATGACATGGTTGTTGGTGCCAGATGAGGTGGTCTGAGTATTTCAGAAACTTCTGATCTACTGGGATTGGATGGCCTGAAAATGAGTTCTCTGGCCAAAAATGCCTTGTTGATCTCAGAGGTCAGAGGAGAATGACCAGACTGCTTGGAACTGATAGGAAAGCAACAATAACTCAGATAGTACTGTTTCTGGTGATATCCACATCACGTTATGACCACGGTGTATTGCGTCCTGACGCCCATGCTTTCTTGAACATGACCGTGAGTTAGCTGTACTCAAATTCCCTTCGCAGTCACTAGATCTCAATCCAACAGAGCACCTTTCACATCATGTATGTGCAGCTGATGCATCTGTAGGAACTGTGTGATGGTGTCATGCTAAAATTGGAGAAAAATCTCTGAGAAATGAATCGATGCCACAAAGCATTAAGGCAGCTGTGAAGGCAAAAGGTGGTCTAGCCCAGTACAAGCATGATATACCTAATGAAGTGGTACTACTGTATAACAGGGGTTTGAAAAAGTGAAAATAAAACAGTGTGAACTTACTTTGTAGACAGATATAAATACAATTAACAGCAGCATCTGTAGTATGGAGTGGGAAACACTGTTCAATCCTCAATATGTAAGACAAAGTAAGCAACTACCTGGATAATTCAACGGAAGCATGGTTACAGGTTACATGGAGACATAACATAAAGAAATCAATACAAACATGCAGTATTTACATCAGCCTATATCTTGCCCAATTTCTGATATACAATGCTTCATAGATCAATAGAGACTTTTTAATACGCAGGTATATCACAGGTAAAAGTCAGACCAGCAGAGCTCAGTTTGACCTTGTTAACTCTTGTTTCATGCAGCTCAGTTCAAAGCTCTGTGGCCTCTCAGAGGTTCGCTCCATGAGCTCTCATGTGTCAGAAAGTCCACAGTATCAGATGCCTCAGAAGAGAGGAATTAAAACAAAAAAAAAGAGGGCATGAAAGAGAAAAGAACATCGGAGAGTCATGGGGAAGCTTAGACATCGCACACGCAGACACACTTCCACTTGTGCATTCCTAATAAATGAAGGCCACGCAGGAGTGTTTGTTTCACACAGGGAGAGCTGTCAGTCTGTTGTTCTTTGGCGGCAGTTTGAAGATGCATGAGTAGATGGATCTGCTTTAACTAAAATAAGAAATATATCAAATTACCTTGCCACCCCCCAATCCCCTCTGGCTCTCTTTGGTGAGTCAGTCCCAACATAATAACATTGAGTGGAGCTGATTTAATAAAGAGAGAAAGAGAGAGTAAGAAAAAGACCAAAAGTGACAATAGGAAGTTGCAGCTGAATATCGCTTAAAAAGAAAAGTGTGGAAAGAAAGAGTATGCCAGTTGATAGTCAATGTTTGTATCCCACACAGTGTTGACAACGTGAAAACAGAGGCTTTCAAGGAGCACATTGCTGTTGTTTTAGGATCAAACCTGATTGTGAAGAAGATGAGGGAAGGATGGTGAGCTGAAAGTAGGAAGTTAGGTGGGGAAAAGCAGATGCCAATGGGATTTGTTTTTAAAATACACATCTTCCATCTGGCCCTCATTGAATAGATAAACTTGAGTATCATCCCAGTTATGCAACTCAGTTAAACCACCTTAGGCTTCCTTGTTGGAGAATCACCAGAAACATCTCTGTATGAGTCGCTCATCCAAGAGGTCATGCTTCAGCTAACCACCTCAGCTCTTTTGGGGTGAGATTTAGTGTCCTGGTTCACTCTGTGGGTGAGCTGAAAGCAAGTTTAGAATGGGTGGACATTGGTATAAGGTCTTGCCATTGTTTGTGAGCCAGAAAGAGCTTGTACTGCTGAGAGCCCAACTGTAAGGCAGGAGACTGTAGTGGGATCCCTCTCCACAGGCCTCAAGAAGGTAGTTGTGTTGTTGGGATCTGCAAAGTGTTCTTCCTTAGTGGCAGTGGGTTTATTGTTCTAGTGAAAGGGGAGAGGATTGATGCTATAGGTAGCAGGGGGAAAAAGCCGTGTGCGGCCAGAGTGTCTGGAACGCATTACATATTTGTCTCCCAGTCGAAAAATACCTCACCTCACAACATCGCACTCCCCATGTGGTCCGGCTCGCTACACAAGTTTCATGTTACAGAGGGATCATGGAATTGCACGCTAACAGGCAGCGTTTGGTTTTGATCTCTGAGTTAAAATGGTAGGAAATATTTCTGGGGTGAATGGAATTTGATATATATAATGACTGCAGATATGACTTTCTTTTCACATTCAGAGAAAATGTACCACTGTGAAAAAGTATTTGCCCCCTTCCTGAGTTCCTTTTTTTCATTTATTTTCCCGAGATCATCTCACAAATTATAACATTTGACAAAAATATCCAGAGTAAGTTTAAAAAAATGATTTGATTGATTAAAAAATTGTGAAAAATTAAAACAGTTAACTGGTTGTGCCAACCTTGGCAGCAAGAACTTCAATCAAGTGTTTGGAACAACTCGCAATGAGTCCTTCCTGTGAAGAATTTTGTCCCACTTTTCTTTGCAGAGTAGTTTTCAGTCACACTGAGGGGTTTTCCAACATGAACAGCGTGATCATGCTACAGCATCTCTATCTGATTTAAGTCTAGACTTTGACTCGACCATGCCAAAACTTTTTTTTTAAACATCCATTTAGAGGTGGACTTGCTGGTGTTTTAAATCATTGTCCAGCTGAATAACTGTAACATGGTAGACTAATGTGCCTGTATTAATTCAGCTCCACATTACTGTGTGAAGTCACACTGGGTTGGGAGTGGTGGTGTGTGTGTCGCATTTTTGGTGAGCCAATGGCTGTAATGGGGTTGGACTAATTAGAGGCAGGTGAAATCGATTGCACTGATACACTGGTCTACTTATAGCCCACACTACAAACACTGCTGTGTTATTTTGTCTCTCTGTGCAGGTATGTAATGTGATGAAACCTGATATGTTTGGGATGGATGGATGGATTTTGCACTGTGGATTATATAGTGAAGGTGTTATTTTGTCTCTCTGTGCAGGCCAGGGCCTATTGTATGCTACAGCCTAAAGGCAGCGGAGTTGCAGAGGCTGGAGTGACCACTGGCTATCTACTTGCAGGGTGGTGGGTCTCAGAGGACAACTGCTAACCCTGTTGAAGTCGATGTGTGGAGTGCAAATGGCGTTGTGGCATAGTTGGCTCTGGCCTTGGGACTCTGTTTTTACTTGATCCGCAAATGGGACACTGGACTGTTTTATCTTTTATCTTTTGATTACTGTGTCAATAAATTATCTTCTGGAATGTTATTGACTGTCATCTTTTTGCCCACGGCTGAGACGGTTGGTCAGACCTAGAATCTTTTTGGGTGTGTTACATAACCCAAGGGTGCTTAAGCTTCAGGCTGATGGCCGGACACTTTCAGGATTTTCTGGTAGAGAGCAGATTTCATGACTTCATCAATTATGGAAAGTTGTCCACATCCTGATGCAGGAAAGCAGCCCCAGACCACCAACATGTTTGCCTGTTGGTATGATGTTCTTTATGAAATATTGTATTAGTTTTAACAGTACTCAAATATTTCAAAAAGTTCAAATTCTGTCTCAGGAGTCATTTTTCCAAAAGCCTTCTTCATCAAGATCTCTTTCAAATGTGGGGCAAGCCTTTTTTTTGGGGGGGGGGGAGGGAAATCTCCCATTTTTGCTCAGTCTTTCTTATTGTTGAATTGTGCCATGATTCATCATAAAAGCAGAGGCTAGGAGTTCTTTAGATGTTGTTCTGGGGTCTTTTTTTGACCACCTTGATGTGCTCTTCTTAATTTTGTTAGGCAGGCCACTCCTGGGAAGTTTCTCTGCCGTGTTCCAAGTATTCCCAAGGGATGCGTTGTTCAGCTCGTCCACATATCTGTTGTTGCAGCATAGTATGCTATGTTGCGGATTTCCTCCAATACGTTTGCTCAACACTTGTAATATAAACGAGGCAACTCAACTTGTGTTAAGACTTTTCAGCTGCTTGTTATGTACCTGGAGTGCATGACACCATACATTTATAGATTTAAGCTAAGTCTTTATTGTCATGGTCCTCAGTCTGTGACTCAGCGGTTTTGATTATTATCTTATGTTTAAAGTTAATTCTTGTTTTGATGTTCTTTGCGGTTGGGTTTTGGTTATATTTTGAGCTCTTTCTGTTCTGTGTCTCTGTGCCCGCCCTGGTCCCATGTCTCTGTTTCCCTGAGTCTGTAAGTTCAGTTTGTGCGTTTCCTGTTTTACTTTGAAGGTCAGTGTCTCAGGTTAACGTGTTCTGTTTTGCTTCCCTCAGTCTTGTCAGGTTTGATTGCTCCCAGCCGTGCTCCCCTTGTGTCTCATTTCCTCGTTACTGCCTTTTGTATTTAAGCCCTGTGTTCTCCGTGCTTAGTGTTGTCATCAGTGTCTCCTCCCTGAAGCTGTGTGATTTTTTTTTATTATTTTTTTTTTCTTTCTTTCCTTCTTCCCCTTTCTCCTCCTTCCCCTGTGGTTCCTTGTGTCTGTTTATCATTCCCAGTCTAGTGTTATGTTCCTTTTCATTGTTAAGCCTGCAATAAAGCAGTGATTTTTGAGTTCAGTTCTGTTTCCGGGAGTTTTGCATTTGGGCCCTCACCTGCCTGCACACAGCCAGTTCATGACATTTATTTTATGGCGTGCTGCGGGCAAAAACATGATCTAATGTTTGACTCTTTTTTTATATTTTTATTTTTTATTTTTTCCCCCAGGACCTGATGGCTCTGTTTTGCTACTCATTCATAAACTACTCTTTCAAATGATTATTGCTTAGGTGGTAGAAGGGGTTTGTTTTGGTAGTGTCTGTGGTGGGGGATGGTTTGCTGCATATATTGCAGTGCCGTTTTCTGCTCTAAGTCAGAACCAAACGATGTCCACGCACAGAGGTAGCCCGTTGTTCAGCTCAGTCCCCCCCCCCCCCCCCCTTTTTTTTTTTTTTTTTTTAAACTGGGCTACATACGTCTTCCAGTGGTGTAAAGGAAACCGACAAAAGTCAAAAGTAATCACTCAGAAATAAAATATGCAAAACAAAAACATTATTTTTGGTTTGGCACAACAAAATCAAATTTCAGGCATATGAGACTGTTAACTGCACACAGTTTACTCTAAATTAAACAGTAAACAATTCAATACTTTGAGTGAAACAACCTTTTAGATTTATTTAAAAGGGCTCAGAGACCAGACAAATTATACTAAGTTAAATAAAATGTTTCAGAGTCACCACTTATAACTAAACCGGCTGTGAATAAAGAAGAAAGCTAACTGTAATGCCAGCCAGTGCCCATTTACTTAGTAAAAAGAGAACAGAACATGAGCCTAGATGGGAACATACAATAAGCCAAAACTAAGAAAAACAGTAAAGCAAAAGAAACACAGCAGTGTTACTGCGGGACAGGCCAGAATAGCCGCTACTGTCCCCATGATGCATGATTAAATTGTATTAGCATCAAAGTCGATAGTAACTAAAGTAAATCTAGAACTGCAAGAAGCTAACCTTCTGAATCAGTCAGTCTTCTGATTTAGGGCGGATTCGACCTATATGGGGTTTATCCAGCTACAACCTGCAACCAAAACACCTGTTTACTGCCAGTAAAATGTATTTTTAAGCTTTAAAGAGCTACACAAAACTGAATTATTGAGGGACATTTAAGTAACAACATTAAAAATATACCTTTTATGCTCACCTGTGGTTAGGGAGCAAGCAAGACATACACACAGATTTGTTAAACCACATAAGGAGCACACAACCAGCCTCAGCATTATAGACAAGCCTTGTGGGTTCAGGCTCGCCCAATAAAGCCACCATGCCCCCTTAGCTGAATTCTACAGATACACGTTATTTTTTTTATTTATTTTTTTTTTTACACCTTTTTCAGCTTTTATTGACAGTAACAGTGAAGAAAGGACAGGAAATTGGAGGGAGAAAAAGAGGTGAAGACATGGGCAAAGGGCTGTGGATCAGACTCAAACCGGGTTGGCCACTCTCAGCCGTATGGCATGCCGTCGCCCACTCAACGCACTGAGCTATACATTAATTCATACTGCGTCCCAATAGAATACTTGAACACCCATGTCACTGATGAGTTATTGCAGTTGGAGCGCAATCAAATTACTTTGTTAACAGTAGTTTGGTGCTTCTGCAGCAAACATGTTAACTAACATCACTGAGGAAGACAGTGGATGGACCTGTGCAGTTCAGACTTTGGGAAGCACCCCACGTCTCTTTGAAAGTAAAAAGACTCTAACTTGCACAGCTAATTTTAAAGCATGACCCTTCTTGAAAATTGCAAAACTAATGGAAATGTGTTGTGGATACTGTGCGCTCACAGTGACCTGTCCTAGCGTGTGGTGAGTTCATTGATCCACTTCTGTACCTCGGGAAAATCTCCTGTTTGTTTCCTCCTTTGCCACTGCAATCTAAAAACAGAGATATTTTTGCACTTTTATAACTGTGGCTACATCTCTTTGTGAGTGTACTGTGCATGTATGGTTGTAATTATGCATAGCGTGTGCGTACATTTAAAAAAAAAAAGGAAATGGAATAACAAAGTGATTTCAGCTGAATGCCCCCCTGTCAATGTTGATTTCCTGTCCACTTCATACGGTCTACTGCCAACCCTGGACACAACAAAAGAATAAACATGGGAATCAAAATATGCATGATTTGATGACGTGACTGGAAAAAAACATTTAATCCACCTATTTAAAGACTACAAACAAAAAAGTACTGTTTTCATGCAGTGGCAGACACTAACTTCTGCTAAAAACAAAAAAGTTCCTATATGAAGATAAAACTGGATGGCTTTTTTATTTGTATATTTGCTTTTTGTTATTCTTGCTGCTGCTTTCAAACTGACTAAAGAGATGGAACTAGTCAGCGGTGGACAATAACATTCAGTTTCAGTTAGCATGCAGGTAGAGGGTTTTCAGATTTACCTTGCAGTGCTCAGTATATTAATGTTTATAAGTGCTATATCATTGCTACTAGGCAGAGCACTGCAAAAAAGTAGGTGTAAGCCAGCTGTGAATGGGTTCGTGATAACACAAGAGGATGTTTTGGAAAGCTACCTGGCAGCGGCAGTCTCCCCTGGCATTTCTGAAATTCCTTTGTAGACAAGCATTCATCTTAAGCCAATAAGGTTATTCTGTTGCCTCCCTTAGCCATTTCAAAATGATTTTATGGCAACCCATCTGAAGCTATTTGGGCTCCAGCTATCCAAGCGCTGGCGATCTCAGTTGAGTCTTTAAACTGTTCATCAGACAACTGTTGCTGTGTGCTGGCACATTAACACACACATGCGCACACACACTTAAACTGAACTCCATCTGTGTAATGTATAGGCTCATTCTAATCCAAACAACCTCTCAGTGGTTCAATCAGAGCTCATATTCTGTGCCAATCCATTCTTCAAAACATGAGGCCCAATGTGATCTAAAAGCTACCAGCCTCTTTTGATTTATTATCGTGGGAGTGATCAAACCTAAATACACTCTCTCTCTCACTCACTCACTCACACACACACACACACACACACACACACACACACACACCCTATAACCACAGTTTCAAATGCAGCTGCACATACACCACGTCAAATGAATTGTTCAATTGTTGGTAATCATGAGATCTATATTTTCCCCGAAGAACCAACAATCTGGCTTGCATTAGCCTGTCCAGGAGCAGAATGAGCCCTGAATTCAGCAGGGCATACCTAAAGAGTAAAATGGTTGCCCTGTCCACATGTTGCTTGGAGGTCTGACCAAGAAAAGACAAAAGCCCATTCTGTTGTTTTTCTGAGACACAGTCCCCTCTTTGAATTGGCCGTGCCATGTTAGGGAGACTATCTGCCGAGCATACAGAGCAGCATGCCATTAACTATGGACATTGAGTTATTATTACACAGCTCTGGAAATTGCTCCATTATTAAACCCCAGGGATTATTTGGGGCTTCAGCAGAACTCCATGTCTTTGCCACAACAGAGATTAGAGTATGTCTGAGAGTGAGGGAATGCAGAGTATATCAAAAGAACAATGGAGGTTTTTCAGTATTGTAAAATCCACTGTTGGAGTTAAATTAAAGGTTTAGCACCAGATGAAAGCATTTAGGTGACATATTAGCTCAATTACATCTGAACATGGGAAACGTTTTGAACGTTTTGTCTAATGTCAATGCAACTCCACTCAAACACTGTAGCACATTATACTCCCGTGAGCCCTGATGACCGAATTATGTCAGCAGCATGGACCTCCTACATTCTTCTCGAGTCTCATGTTGCACAGGCTGTCTCAGCAGGGAGGCCATTGGACTCGAACAGGCTTTTAATTGGCTTTAATTGCTTCAGTGTTGTGGCTTAATGAACCATGCCTTCAGCTGTACTTTGCACTCACCAACAGCCATCTGAAACTGTATTAAGCCCATTTTAAAACATGTTGATCACCAATCAAGACCTCAAGCTGGGCTTACTTGTGTGTGAATGAGGCCTGATTCAAAAATAGTCCCCTGACATACCAAGCAGACAGAATATTTTATATATACTAAGTAGTAATTACCTGCCTTTTGCACAATATAGCATTTTATCATTTTCCTATTGGTTAGAGAGGTGCCATTATGAAGCCTCCAGCACTTCTGTTGTCCTGTCTGTATTTTTACTGCAGTCCAGATGAAGTTGGAATTACTCCCAGTCTGAATTTTTATCTGAAACATTCTCAACTTGGAATTGCAACCAGGAAAGTTGGAGCAGCCCCACCTACATGAGTTGACAAGTTGAGGTAGCAGCACGGAACATAAAACTGCGAAATCTGTGCTGCTACTGTTGAGTATTTGTGACTCGCTAAATAAACTATGCACAGACTACTGATCAATTTCTAGCCATGAATGTACTGTGTTTTGGAAAAAACAAACAAAACAAGTATTGTGCAGTATTCCTAATGATGTCTGGCAAGAACAAAACAAATTCTGCTTTTACTATTGCAATGCACTTAACTCGAGAGCGACGTTTAGAGACTGGGTGACATTTCACGCTTGTTTGGCAGAAGAGACTTACTAACACAAAGTAAGCCTTTCCTAAACATTGGCCGGCTTTATCCTTCCTTCTGACTCAGGGGTTGGCAATGAATTTTCCTAAGGGTCCACATGAGCTTCACCAAAAAACTGAACTCAATTCTGCTCAGTATTAATTTTTTATCTCTTACTAAACTCCTACTAGTAAGATATGCTACAATTGAACAATGAAAACAATTAAATTTTTTGGACAGAAATCTGTGCTATTTTGTTCTTGAACAATTGCAGTCAAATTCAATATCTGAGGTGGAAATACGTATGACAGACAGTCAAACTGTTAATATCAAACACAAGATCTCCTTTCCATTCTGCATTTGAGAGCTCTGGAATGTCCTTACCTTTATTCTCACAAAACACTCAAATTTTTGCTCTCAGGTCCCGCAGTATTTGTACTTTGCCCCTGTTGAGGGCGTTTGACTACATTGTGGTAGCCTATGTCACCATGTTCAGTATCATGCTCCTCCAAAACAAACTGTGATTTACTGCTCTTGCCTGAACAAGTTAAATCTACTCTTTCAGATACAATAACACGATTAATTATTAATCACTGACTTACACCACACCTTGTGGAATATAATACAATGCAACAAATATCGCTTTTCATCAATTTATCTTGTATCCACTTCAAAACTGACATTTTATCTTTTGTACTACCTGTTAGTCTGTCCCATTTCAGCCTAATCTTTTAAGCATGCAAGTTACATCTATGAACTCATTATTCTCTATTGTAGTCCCTTTATTAATCTGATTCCTTTCACAGAGTTTTACAGCCTCTTCCAGTGTATATAGATGTTGACACCTAGCATATTGATAGATGAGGGAAACAGCAGACTAACAGTCACACTCACTCACTCACTCACTGTAGATGAACAACTGCCATAGTATTTGAGGTGTCTTATGGGTAATATCATAAAATATCACAAAACATTTCAATGAAACATATATAACTTTTATTTTTAACTTATTGCAATGTGCTATATAGATAGATAGATAGATAGATAGATAGATAGATAGATAGATATAATATAATATATTGTATACACCAGCGGTCCCCAACCTTTTTTGCGCCACAGACCGGTTTATGCCCGACAATATTTTCATGGACCGGCCTTTAAGGTGTCGCAGATAAACACAACAAAATAAAACTAGTATCGGTACTAGATTTATTCATAACACACATGAAAAGAGCCAGGAAAACCGAGTTAATGATAAAGACGATAACAAAATAACGCTGAAAACCGATAAAAACCCTGAAAACCATACATTTCACACCTGAGCCTTAACTCTCGCGGCCCGGAACCAAACGACTCACGGACCGATACCGGTCCGAGGCCCGGGGGTTGGGGACCGCTGGTATACACAAACAGTATGGCCTGAATTTAATGTTTTTATCTTGCTTGGCTGACTAAAACTGTAGTTTGCCCTACAGTAATCACCACATTGATGATTATATGGGGAAGGGTAAGAAAAGTCTGTAATCTACTGTTATCGTACACTGAGATTTTACAACTTGTACCTTTAAAGATGTCACATGACAAAAAGTTTGAAATCAATGCAATATGAAAGTTTATTTCTTTGCAGCATGCCTGAAAGTTTTGTTTGCTGTGTATTTTTTATGGAAAGCATCAACTGTTTAAGATCTGCACAGCATGTGTTTAGCTGATGTCGTCACCAACACCCTGGAAAAGTTTTCTAAACCTAAACACCTGGAGTTATTGTGCCAATCCAGATTCACCACTGTGAACATTTACAATGACAATAAATTCTCATAGTGTGTGTTGGCGGTGATATAGGACTAGAATCATCACAATAAGTGTTTGTTATACATTCAGTGGGTACAACATTCACACAAACTACTCAAGTCTTATTTAATCCCTTTGGCTGATTGTGGAACAGCTGTGGTGAAATTAATATGTTCTTCTTGGCTCTTGAGGACATACTTGTCTATTTCAGAGTCAGTGATGGTTTTGACCACAAATATCCTCACTCGAGTTTAATCTTTCCTCACTTTACCTAGGGCAGTGTCCCACCTTCTCATACTCAGCTGCCCAGGTATCATTCAGCACATCCCGACTTTATCCCCCACCTTCAATTTGGCTTTATTGCTGGCCTGGAATGCCTGGTATGTCCACAGGCACACCCAACCTCTCCATCCACACATACAATCAACAATGCAAGCACACGCCTGGACTTGTACTTATGGTTTTCCACAGCAAAGTGGCAGGCCTGGCACTGACTCATTCAGACATAGTCGGATAGGGTTTAGCCAAACCTCTGTCGCGGCACAAGCTTCAGGCCCTTGTCTGCATGTCTGACACTGTGAGCAGGTGGTGTCTACAAAGCACGTTACAATCTGAGATTTCACCTCCGCTTACCCCACCCCTGAACTCACCCAGAGACCTCTCCTTTGTGTCGGGTGGCACAGAGGAATCATATTGCGTGTTTGAAATATTCATGCAGCACAAGCTTTGATGAAAATCTACGTTTTTCTTGCTCCCACCTTTTCTGCGGAGGAAGTGTTTAAGTGGGCTCGTCATGGGGCAGAAACAGAATAGCCTATGGATGCTGGGAAAGTGTGTCAGGATCCGAGAGTCAAATATCCCAAAGCCAGAGAATTTGAGTGCACGCATACCTTTGCATCCACAGACACCCACGCAGGCACATAAGCAGAATGCAATCAAAGTCTTTTCTTTTTCTTGTGTGCATGCATACATGTGTATTCATGCTTTGCTCAGTGGAAATGATGGATGATGTGCATGAAATTCTTTAACATATTTCAGACCTCTAACTCTCCTACATCACCTCACAGTGGGAATAGGTGGAGGTCCTCTTACACTTTAGCTCTGTCTTGAGAAATGTTTAAAAAAAGGCTTAACATGTGGTGCACATAAAGTCTTTTCTAGGAAGTTTACTGCCCTAATAATATGTCTAAACAAAAAAGTCAAACAAAGGGCTCTACAGACACAGACAAACAAGCAACATCTACATGCTCTTGTCTGCTGATTGCTCAGCGAAAGGCCCGACCCTGTGAATCTGGGAAGCATTTACCTCTATTTCATCTTCATGTATAGACAAATATCCTGCATAACACGCAGGATTGATTCTGGGACACTTTAATGTAAATTAGAACAGGATGTAGAGGTTGGATTTTGATGGTTTTAATGGTAAACTAAAAGGAAAGCTAATGAATGCTTTCGAAAGGAGGAATGACATCCAGGTAATAAACACTTTCTCAGTTGCACAGCTTAGCTCAAACCCCTCTGAATCTTTGTTAATACGTGCATGCATTCTTGTAGACGGTGTCCTCACAGCACCTCAGCTGCTTTGGGAGGTGCTCGCTATGCTCTTTGTGCGCCGTTGACTCTGAAAAGCGCCACTTCAGTGGAATAAGCCTAGCCTGTCATTAGTGAGCATGGCATAGGCATGCTGTTTAACCATTAGCGAGGAGTGGAGCTACAGCCCCACGCTCTTCCAAGAACAGCAATGCTGTGCCACGAGGACAAGGAGGAGAAGAAAGGCCTGCTGCAGTTGAGAGATACATTTTACACTCATTTTGCTTTCATATGGGAAGTCTGACGCTTACTTGCTTACTATAATTCCTTTTTCTCTGTAACCATTCCTAGCTCTCTCCATTCTCCCCATTATCAAACCACACACTCCACATTGATTGACGGCCTGCAGGACCCCAGTCTCCTAAAGCAGCCGTTCAACATGTTTCACAGAGCTGTGGGCAACGTGGCGAATACGGACGAACGCACTTGTGACGCAGACTGGTCAGGGGAACTGTGGAATCAGTGTCTCTGAATTACAGAGTACAACTGAAGGCACGCTGCTAGAGCTAAACCACCTCATTAGGTCGCGGTGACTGCATTTAGCCGGCATTTCCCCCTCACACATCCAGAGAGGCCGCATCAGACATGGTGATTAACTGCAGAGTAAACACGTCCATCTCAAAGGTCTCAGGTCTCCACCGTGCAGCGTCGATGACAACAAGGTTTACTGTAGCAACCAACAAAGAAACACCCGAGCCCCACCAATAAGTAATAAACCATGATTTTACAGGCTTGGAGAATTCATAGCGTTTCACCAACACTGGGTGGCAAACTTTTAGTTACAGCATGTTGTCAGTTGAAGTTCATTTGTAATTTAGGTCAGTGTTCCTTCAGTTTATAAAAAAAATTTGTTGCCTCCAATAATTTAAAATGTTTTTTGTTAAGGCACAAAGGAATGCTGTATAATTACCCAAGAACTCGGGGGGGGGGGGGGGGATGCAGCTCTGTAAACTTTTAAGAAGATGTTTCTCAGAAATAATAAGAAATAACACACTTCCCAAGGTAAATACACATGAAGGTATAGTTTCAAATTTGCCTTATCTAAGACTAACTTGGCCAACAGGGCAGAATACCGCAGCAGAAAAGCATGCAAGACCTACATTAATTATTGCTACATCTGCAGCAAAGCAGGGCTAATTTGCAGCACACTTCATTTGGTTTTACTACCCCTTGTCTCATGGGGTGTTGTAACAGAGTTTAGCTTCGTCTGGGGAAGTTTTCTACCCTTTTACTGATGTCTGTAGTCAGTGGTTTGATTTTTAATGTGAAGCATTTGCCAAGGCTTTGCTGTTGCTTGGTGGAGAAAAAAAAATGAAAAAAGACAGAAAGGGAACAAAATAAGCTGAGAGCACATTTTTGTTTCTTGTGTTTACTGTACTGTAAATGGTACTCCCTCAAAGGAATACTTAATTTTATGGACTATTCAAATACAAAATGTATTTTTAGTGTATTGTGTGCTTGTGTATGGCACAGTACATTGTTTTGGTGTTCATCCAGTACGCATTCTGCAGCACTACTTCCAGCAGACAACCCCTGTGTAGTGTGTGTGGGTGGTTTTGGAGAAAGCATGC
Organism: Diplotaxodon limnothrissa; assembly: GCF_057381915.1. Classification (NCBI taxonomy): domain Eukaryota; kingdom Metazoa; phylum Chordata; class Actinopteri; order Cichliformes; family Cichlidae; genus Diplotaxodon; species Diplotaxodon limnothrissa. The sequence continues at coordinate 18,777,162 of NC_140602.1, read as the reverse complement.
AGTTGTGCTGTCAAGGTCATGGATGCTGCGAAGAGAGGACACAAAGGTGTTGAGAAAGAGCTCCGCGCTGCAGGCTATGGGACATACCTCCGGAGCTGCAACTCTGCTTACATGGAGAGTTGTAGACACCCTGTCTGAGTGAGCAGCTGGCCAGGATGTCTGGGAGAAAAGGAAAAGGGCGGTGGAAGATACCAAGATTGAGAAAAAGAGGAACGACAAAGATAAACGACAGGCATTAAAAAAAAAAGAGGGAATTGGGAATGTGGAACAGGAAAGGGAGAGGAAGGAGAGGTAGACAGAGGTGACAAAAAGTAAAAGACTGGGAATAATACATCCAGAAGCTCCAGAGAGGGGCCTCACTGTGGGAAAAGAATGGCTGAGGGCCATAAATCTGGCTGGGCCTGGTCATCCTGGCTGCCTGGTTCCGCATTGGGTTTGTTCAGGTGGCCCTTTCCATCAGCCTCCTCCTAGCGCCGCTCCTCCCTGCTCAGCGTGCAAAAAAAGCCCTGTCAAAAGAGAAATGTGTCGAAGGGAAGGAAAAGAAGCACTTCACGGTTTTATGGCTTCCTTTTCTCTGCCGGCACGCTCACACACTGAGTGACATGAAGTATGACATGAGCAGGAGTTTGGACTATGAGGAAAGTGGTGTGGTTGAACTTCAGTCCGTGTAGTTTTGAAACCTTTATTATTTTTGCTTTTTGACTCAGTGCAGCTATAAGGCAGTTGATGATTTGATGGATTCAAGATACGAGGTTTGAAAGACTTAAAATATAAAGCTGTAATTTGCATTCTGTTTTTTTCCACAAGACCCAAGATACTATTTACCTCTGAAGCTTCCCACTGTCAGTGGAAGCAGTTTACTTGCACATCACCTTCATGTTTGCAATAATAGGCGAGTGCCTTTTGGAGTCTGAAATTGGAACAGATTTTTATATGTCTACTGTGCTCCAAGAATATGATCCTTTAAAAAAAATTATTATTATAATACATGGTTGTACCTCTACCAGCCAGCAAAGTGGATTCAAATTGGCAACCGCCATCGAGAAGCTGGAAAGTCATGAAGCCCATGGTTCTACTGAGTTCAAGTAGGGATTTTTCGGCACACACCACTGGAGCCAGAAAATGGCCTCTCCGTGGCTGAGGTCCAGAGATCCTGGCCTAGTGGGCAGACTGACAGTGGGAGATGATACAGAGAACAAGAGGCGAGAGGGAAATGGAAAACTGAGAAAGCAGACAGTCTCTGCGTCTCGTGCACTAGAGTATTACAAATGGTCTTTCAGTGGCACGCGCTCATATGCATAAAATGATAACACAAAAGCACTGCTTTTGACCATTCACAGATAAACATATGAGAAAAATGAGCGCGCAAAAATCCCCCACCCCCACCCCCTGCCTCCAAAAAGCCATGAAACATATCGAAAATCATGTAACACAATGCAAGCAGAGCACAGCATACTTTTCCACTTTGTCTCACGTGCTGGTAAGAAGGCAAGCGAGTGGGCTGCGTAGACAGGCCCCATTTTTCTCTTTTTCTGCGGCCCAAGTGTGTGACTGGGGATTTATTTTGCAGCTCTCTGGAGGGAGGTCACTGTTTTGCTGAATTTGAAACATTTGAAGTATCTGAGGCCCCCATCCCTGTTCCGCATTAGAGAAATGGCCCATTCATTTGGACCTGTCAGAGTGAATAATGGTTCTCAGATCATGTCTGCTTACTGCTCGTCAAACTGGGTCCACACAAACACTCCAGCCCTTGATCTCATTATGTAATTTAGCTCTCTCTCTTTTGCACTCACTTTCTGTAAAGGTGAGACAAAGAGAGAGACCGAGATTCACAGAAAGATTGGCCAAATGAAATTTGGCCTCACGTGAGGTACGCTACAGAGTTTCATGTGGGAGGAGTGTCCTGTGTCAGATGGACCTTCTTAGAAGTTGATGTGATCTTGAGCTATCTGGGCCTTATTTGCTATTGCAGATAAAGTTATGCTGTAATTGCTTTTGAAAGATCTGAAGCCAAAAGCAAACTTTTAGAGTTCAAAGTGAAATTTGAAATAAGACAGCGACTGCAGGAAATCTCGATGTCCTGAAAGTAGAGCATTGACCCTTAGTGATCATTTCCCTGCTGTGTTCATGTATAAGCATTAAATCTTAGCATTAAAAGGCTTAACATCAGTTGTGGCACCACTAAGCTCACATTACGTCGACATTAATGATGTAAAATTGTTGTTTTGAATTGAAAACATCTCCAATTTGAATCAGACGCCTTCATTTTGAATCTGCTCCACTTGTGGTAATTGAATTTGACTCTACAATATTCCTCCACCACTCAGCTGGTAGCTGCACCATCATTTCCTTGAAATTCAAAAGGCAGAAACTTTTCATGTGTTTTTGTCCTCACTGGACCAACATTATCTGTTTCAAAGTCCCATGGAAAACCACAAGGGTGCAAATATACATTTACAGACACACATTTGTCTTGGAAAAAAACAAGACCAATAAACATTGAGGCCAGCTGCTCTCAAGCGAGGTGTACCAGTTTAGAAAGGGCTAGTTCAGAACTAGGCCGGGTATTCTCAGCCTAACGAATGTTTCCACTTTTCTGCTTTTTGTTTGTGTGCTTTCATGACCTCTAAACGGCAGAGATGGGTCAGTCCTGCTTTTATTATAAAAAAACAGGACAGTTCTTTTTTTAAGGCCTGTTAAGGTGGTCCTCTGTGGACAGCAGCATCTGTTAGCCTGCTCATGTTCCTGCTCTGTTAAGAAAAAATTGGTGATCCTAATTTTTCAGTTCGATGCTACCATACTTGACAATGGTTTTTAAGAAAATATCTAATGATTTCTCCCACCAATACTTGTGTTTGCACCACTACAGTGCTGGAAATTACATTTTAACAGACCTTAAATCTTGAAGATGGGGAAAAAATAATAATCCGTCCTTGCTCTGTTTGTCAATATCACTATTTTTTATCCGTAGTTGGTTGTATTCCCGTTAAATAATTCTCTGTTACTCCTAACAGAACCATTCAATTCTTAACATAGATTTTTCAAGAAAGCCTAAAAAAGAGGTGACAGAGTCCATTACTTTAACTTAACAGAGGTTTTGCTTCACTTGAAGTGGGGTAATTAGCAGCACACTTCGTGCACTGGGCCTTTTTTTATTGAACCTTGGCTAACTTGAAAACACTTTTACAGGAGTCAGTGGTTCATTCTCAAGCTTTTTGGGGGTTGGCCAGACAACACAGGCTATTGACAATGACGAATGGAAGGTTTGCACGCATGGAGCCTCTCTGAGAACATCTTCAGTGAAGAACGCAGACTTTTTCATGACCCTGCTGTGTTTGCCACCTTGTTTGCATCTCACAACAGTTAAGTCGAACGCTAACAGTAGGAGCTGACCAGCAGGCATGATAAAGTGGAAAGTGCTTTGCAGGTGTGTGACCTTCTCGGCTTTTCTAGCCTCTAATCAGACTGTGTCAACACTTGAGATGTGTGAGCAACCCATTTACCTACAGCACTCTGTCATTGTTGCCTATATGTTTGATTTCACAGCTGCTAAATCTGCCCTACATAGTGGTAGGCATCTTTTTCCCCACACACACATCTACTTATTTTATTTATTAATGCAAAATTACAGCTTATTAAAGTCTAACTTGTCAGTACAGATGTAATTTATTTTTTAAGTCTGTGTGTAAAAACGAAAGTCCCCAGTCCTCCCTGGCCTAACGTGTTTTCCCCATCAGGGTGCTTAATATGCAGGGACAGACCATCTCATCGCTGTTCGGAGGGTCTGGCCATCATAGCATGGTGGTGAAAGATGCCGCCTCAGAGTGTGTAGGTAATATGGCATACAGTAGTTTATGTAGTGCAGTGTGAGCTGTGGAAAGTCATTTTCATGATTTACCTGGTAGTGGAGCCAAGCACAGGGGTCGAAGTTAAGGAGGAAGCTGCAGGGGAAGTGGAGGAGCAGCTGTGAGACAATTAGATGATCCTCAATACATTGCTGCATAAATACCTCATGACTGCAGTGCATCTGTCTCCTTGAGCAGTAGTTACTCTACAACCTATAATACTGTGCAAAGGTCTTGAGCCACCCCTTATTTGTTTATATTTTTGCTAGGGAAATAGGAAATAGATGCAGCAATTTATTGAAATGTGCAAATATACATAGAAATACAATACACTGTATAAGACAAAAGTAGAGTGTGAAACTCTAACAAGCTCGAAAGTCAATATTTGATATAACAAAGAGTATTCTAAACAAAAAATCTCAAATTTGCATTCATGAGACCCGTTGCCACAGATTTTCACTCCAGTTCTTGTGAAATTTGGCGTACCTTCACTTTTTCTCCCTGTTTCCCTTCCTTATGAATTGCTTCTTGACAGCCAACCTTCCACTGAAACCATTTCTGAGAAGGTTTCAGTGAACAGCAGATGGATAAACTAAAGGACCAGATGCATGTCTGAGGTCCCCTGTCAGATTTTTGCTGGATATTTCCTATTTAATAAAAAAAAGAACAAAAAACTGTTATATTTGGCACTTTCACAGATTCCAATAAAGACATGGAAACTAATCGTGTGTTTTTGCAACAGGCTTAATAGCAGCCTGTTGCAAAAACACACGTGTCTAAAGTAACAATTAAGGACTGGTTCTTTGCTAAGTTGTCTGTTATGTGTAAACACAAGCACTGGGTTTTACCTTGAGTTATGTGACTTTTTTATGCTTAAATGATTCAGAAATTAATCTTAAGTGGGTGAACAAAAAAAATAAACAAAAAAAATGTTCCTCTGAGAAAGGTGAGGCACAAAGACTCGACTGAAAATGAGTAAAAAAGCAGCCAATGTTCAAAGAAAGACTTTAGAGAGCCTGATGAACTATTGCTCAAGACCACTTGAAAAAAAAAGTATAGGAAAATCTGGATCTTTAGACGCAAAATATAAATTAAATAGGGGTGACTCAAAACTTTTGCACGGTACTGTGGATCATAAAGGGACATTTCAGCCCTCAAATCAAAGCTGGATTCTTTTCCTCCAGCATGCGGTGATATTTATTAATCTGGATCGTTCTGGCATGAGTCCCCAAGTTTCTTTCCACCAAACTGCACCAACTATTTTGCTGAACATACAAAGAACTATGACAGGAGGCTCTTGCTTGGAAAGGAGATAAACACTGCTGTTTTGTCTCTTAAAACCTGTGCCTGTAGTAGATGTGGTCTATTTTTATTCAGTGGAAAGAAGCTCTAAACTTTGAAAGAATGTTTTAAATAATTTCAGCCTAAAAGTTATAGACTCGTTATGCAAATTCAAATTTGCTCCACGAAACCCTGTTTTATTTCCACTTACAACACCACTGATAGTGGGTTCTGCATGGCCTTCCTTGTGCATTGGCACAATGAATTGCAGTGTGGAGACAAGTCTGTAAATGTGAGACCAGTGTGGGTCTGGCTTAAGGGTGCAGCCACCACAGAGAATTCCCATTGCTAATTCTTAACTAACTCCACATTAAATTGCTTCAGCATCTGTTTTTTTCTTCTATTTTCCAGACTTACACAGCCTAAATAAGGGAGGGGACTTGTATGGAAAAGAAATGAGATCAGTCTTTCCTTTTGTTGTCCCTTGGGTGTCACATCATCACATGATCTTTGATATGGTGCTCTAAACTCTCATGGATCCCGTTATACCCATCTGCTACTTATGGGGGGCCTTGGGGAGACATCTGAAAGCTGGCCACACGACACAACACGCAGAGCTAACCACAGAGGAACAAGAGTGAGGAACTAGTCCATTTGGAAGAGGATAAAACATGTATTTAGAGGAAGGCAGTATATTAAAAACAAAACAAAAAGAAAAGGAAAAAAATCGGAAGACAGGGGTCACATATGCTTGTGGAAAGGGAAGAATGCTGCCTCGAAGATCACAAGCAGAGGAATAATTTATCACTGCTCCCTCTATCATTTCTTCTGGCAGAGACAGATGGCTTGGAGTCAGATTGGATCGCTTCTGGTTTTCTTTGGGATTTTTGCCCGCTGTGCGTTCTGAGTATATGTACATGCACGCGTTCATTTATTCTCACACACGTACGCTGGAGGAGACCGGCAATTAGCAATGTCAGCTAAATGAACATCTGCCTTCGATAATGAACCTACTTCATTTGAACGTATGATAATTGCAGAGACAGAACTCAAAAGCATGAACTCATGCAAGGTAGTTAATCTTTCATCAGATTGATTAAGGGGTATATTTAAGCCAGTTTTCTCTGAATAAAGGATTTAAAGGCGCTTTGTTTCAGATAAATGGTAATCCATCATCCTTAGCGCCGGAAAAATATTATTTTTTTTGCCTGTTTTCAATTTCCTGACAGTGTTAGAAAGACAACATTTACAACTAGCATGCAGCACTGTTTAAAATCCTGTGGTTCGGAAAGGGTACACGTAATTAAAGAACATTTTGCACAGGGCCCACCTACATGCTTCCTTCAAGTTTCAGCTTTTCAATTTCTTTTAATCACTGGCATGAATGTGGCTGTCTAGGCCAGTTGCCATCAGTTATTCCTCCACACTTAAAATGGAAACAGAGACTTGAAGGAAGCAGATTATAATGACAGTCAGCCAGTGGGGAAACTCACATATTACACTGAATGTATAACTACCTACTGTGAAACAAGGGAGCTGGATATTTTTAGAATGCTGGCGGAAATGACTTTTAGACAGAGTTGTTATTTTGTGATTACATCTTACTCAGATATATATATACGTGTGTGTGTGTGTGTGTGCGTGCGTGCGTGCGTGCGTGTGTGTGTGTGTGTGTGTGTGTGTGTGTGTGTGTGTGTGTGTGTGTGTGTGTGTGTGTGTGTGTGTGTGTGTGTTAAATTTCCCGTAGTTGGAAGCATTTTGCTGCTGACACAAACTTTACAACAGATAGCAATTCTTTGACTGAAACAGTGCTCATAATAAAGCCAAAACTCTCAGTTGTTGAAAGTGTACTTCTCTGCATCATCATTCTTCCTGTGTTTAGTTATACAGCCATCTTTACCTCCCCTGATCAGGTGTGACAGCAAATCTTACTGTGCTGATTTGGCATTACATTGTAACTATTAATGGGACATATATACTGTGCACTACAATACAATTATCAACAATGAAAGTGAATGTGGGTGGATGGTAGTGAATATACTGCTCACATCTGGGAATCCTCCTCTCTCCCCATTGGTTCACAAAGATTCCATGGCCACGTAAGCAAGCTGTGGTACTGATATTTGCTATGTTAGACAGGTTAGCCTTTCTGTTCACTAAATATAGTGCTGTCAAATCTTTCTTAAGCTAAATGAAGGTGCATGCCTCTGAAATAGCTGAATTCTGAAACACTGGCAAGGCTTACTAGTATATGTAAATATCATTAGTATTATTAGTTACATATGTGCTTTCCCTGCCATGAACAGTCAGAGTGTTTGAAGTATACAAAGAGAATTATTAATGTCTGATGTATATCCTGTAGTTCAAAGGTGCTCTGAATTTGGGGGAAAGTAAGCAAAGCTTAGTCCAAGGGGTTTGGGAATGTAGAAATCCAGGGTATAGACAGTACAGCCCTGAGTGTAACAAAGGAATGAGTGGTTATCCTGTGCAAAGATCCAATCCAATAGTACCTATTACACCTTTAAGAGTGGATCCTGCTTCAATTAGCTTGTAAGCAAAATATACATATACATACAAATATGCCACCTTCATCTACCTTAGATCCAGTGAGCAATGACAGCTGCCTTCCCATAATCACTCACTTGTAAGCATGTAAACACAACAGGGTATAAACATTCACAATGTCAGTTTCACCCTCATAGTCATTGCTAAGGCATCCATATAAAACAGGCCTGTGTAGTAAGGGGACACTCTTACATAAGCTAAATTAAACCAGAGAGGAGGAGGATGATGATGCCAAAGCACAGGAATGAGCTAATTGCTGATTTGTTGTACAACACAAGTTGAAAATGCAGCGCACCTGATTCGCCTCTTTGATGTTAATGAAATACTGCTGGCCAGCTTTTACCTTGCAGAAGGGCACAGCAGCCTTATTGTAAACTGGAAGCTCTTTTTTTTCATGATGAAACTGATCAAAGACAGACAGACCTATTGCTCTCCTTATATCTCATTTATCCCCTCTCTGTTTTTATCCAGTTTATCTACAAACACTCTCTCTCTCACACACACACACACACACACACACACACACACACACACACACACACACACACACACACACACACACACACACACACACACACACACACAAATGCCTTCATGCTCTTTGGGGAAAGTTGACATGAACTGCATTCGTGATAACCAACTTAATGTGAATATCGTCATGCTACAGCTCTTCCTGTGGAAAGCTGTCTCTCTAGCTCATCTTTTCTGTCAACATGCAGATGAATCACCGATTGAATGAATGAATGTACATGCAGTGGACTTGGGCAGAATGTTTGGGAATGCTGGAAAGCCTTGTTTTCATCCCACGTCAATCGAGTTATCTCGGCTTTTCATGCATTTTAGTGATAGATATGCCTACCGCCGCTCCAAGCAGCAATTTAGCGTTAAGAGGTAAATATGAGTGCTCGGTGAAGAGCAGATATTGGCTTTTTTTGAGGGCTGGAGTGGGAGCTGGCTCATTTGAGGACATCAAACACCTTCATGCTCCAGTACTCATGTGAGTGTGAATTGAATAAGAAAAAAATTAACTCATGATTCACAGCTCGGCTCATTCGACAGCGTTCACAGGCAGTTTGTTCTGTCTGTCAGACTCTTAGGTAAACACTCATACTTATTTGCACGCAAAAGACATATAAGAAAGAGAGAGAAAGAAAGATAGAAAGAATATTAAGCTCTGAAGATAACAAAAATAAAATACTGCGCCCAAACTTTACCTCACTGACACACACATTCATCAGCTGAATCAGCCAACGTGTGAACGATATGAGACACCTCCAAGTGATGATGAATGGAGTGCAAACTCTCCTGAACTTTATAATTACAGTGATCACACATGGCTATAATTCTCACTCAACACACTTTACACTTCTGGGTCTCCCTCAGCTGGCACAGACAAGATCCACATTCCTCCTCTCTGAAGACATTAAAGGAGCATTTTATGTGTATAATACTCTGAAGCAGGGTGTCAGTTTTAATCAGCATACAGTAGGCTTGTGCAATAAGCTGTAAAGAGGATTAAACATTGCAGAGTCTTAAAAAAAACATAAAAGCAAAAATAAACAGGAACGTCTGTGTTCTCTTCAGAATAAAGCAAACATTTGTCATTACAATAAAAACAACCTGAAAAGGTCAAAAATTAGTAGAGTCCTAAACAAACCCTCATTTTAAACCCCTTAAAAAACGATCAGTGTTTTAATTTTCTCAGTGAAGTTGTGCTGACCAAACCATTATTTATTTATGTTTTTTTATATACCTCACCCATTAAACCTGAACCTAGACTCCTGGGGGAAAGCAGCGCCACAGCTACGCACTTATTTACACTGCAGCCTCAGGTGAACAGGGGCATTTTTGTGTCCACCAAATTTGATTTTCTTTGTGCTTTATTTCAATGGTGGTGGCAAGTTATGTTCAAATTACAGAATGAGGTTAGGGGTAATTTCATATGTTTCTATGAGACTGCTTGACTTGAGTACTGCTTCTCCCGAATGGCTACTTGGCAAGTGGTTTTTTTTAAGTGTGCAGTTTGAATAAAGTGTAATAAAGTTGACTCTTCACTGCAGAGTTGGACATGTTAGCTCTAAAAAGACAGTTCTTATTCTATATAGTGCTAAAAAAGGAAATCTGCAAAAAAAACGTGTCATGGTAACTAATTGATTTCCTTCAATTTTACCCTTCAAAGGTATTTCCTCTGACTGCTAAACATGCAACTCAAACTTTATAATATCTTTAATACATACATACATACGTACTTACATGCATGCACACATTTCTACACAACCTATCAAGCATTTGCTCAAAAATTCTTCATTTCATTATGTAACCCATGGTTATTTTATTGCCAATTGTATTCTGTTTTTATTCTAATTTGAAGTGTTACTGTTTTGTTAAATGCTGAGTTTTCCCCATGTACCGTGAATGCACCATAGCGCGTGCGTGGTGACTTTCTTTCACTGCATCCGCCTGCACGGAGCTAGATGCGCAAAGCTGTGTGGATATTCAGTCCTGTAACGTGTTGCGCTACGGAATTAATGTTTTCTATGAAGAATATCCTGGTGAGTCTCACAGTTGCAGTTTCAGTTGTGATTCATAGTCCAGTTTCTGAGCATAAAACCAGTCAGGATACTATGCTTGTCGGAAATGTGATGTTTGTCTTAGAACCTGCTAACGATTGCTTAGCTGTGTTAGCCTGTGGAAAGTATGCTAGCGTACCCACATGTGCTCCCTGGGCTAATGCGCTTACATGTGAAGTTTTAGCTAACACACCACGGAGACACTTTTCATGCTTCATGATTTGCAGTGAAATGTATTTTTGTTGTTGATAAATTGTTATTGGCCAATAAGAACTGTATAGGTGTGTGATGTGTGAGGGGGAACAAAAGGGATAACACTAGAGAAACACATGTTTTATTTTACAAGTGAGTGATTGCACTGCACGCTGTGTGCAGGCTGGTTTTTTTTATGTAGTAGAAATCTGCTGCAAGGACCGAGCGGTGCCATCTAAGGACTGGATGCCACTGGAGGTGCCTAGAAAGGACGTTCTCAATCTGAAGGCCACCTGTTTCCTTGGAGGGTGGTAGGATACAACGATTTGCAATTTTTTTTGGATTAACGTTTTTTTTCTGAGATCTCAGGACACTTTATGTTGTTACTTTTTTCTTTTTTTGGGGTCAGATCTGATTCCACTTAACATCAAAAAGCAAACCAGTGACTAAAGACAATTAACACTTACTAAGAACACTGAATACTAAGTGCACTGAACTGAAAAGGACAGCCTACCTAATATATTTATGGACACTTTAAGTGATATGTTGTACATTGTTGACATTTACATGTTTGAAATGGTCTAAATGTTTTGTTCATGTCTATGTTTTGGAGCATTTAAATGTTGAATACACTCAAATCACTTTTCTCCCTTTAAGTTGTTGTCAGTGTCTCATTCTGAGTGGAGGGATATTCCTTCTTTAAGTTGAGTTACCACTGCCAGTCTCCTTACGATCCTAACTGAACCCAACAAGAGTAGATTCCCAACTATAGTTTTTTTCCTTGACTTTGTATGACAGATTACTGTGGATTTGACTGATTTTGGACTACTCAGTTAAAAAGGGTGACAACTAGTGGCGAGCCAGCCAGGAGATTGGCATAGTGGTTTTACCTCCAACTCATATGACACACTGAGTGATACTTTTATTTTCGAAAATGGCACTTGACCTTTGTGAACGCTTTAGAGTTGATAGCCAGAAAACCCTGCTTATTACAGGTATTGGAAGACATCGTAGTGAACATGATATAACTAATGTTTTTGAAGTCAATGGTAAGATCTCTAACATTGTCAGGGTCCCTGATGAGCCACATCAGCCCGAAGGCAGAACACTTATAGTGTATGAGTCTGAACAGGCTATCTTAAAGATAGACCCTTCCACCTTAGGGGAAGTTGTCAGCCCTGTAGACCCTACAGTGAAATGGGTTTCCAAAACCATCAGAGATATCACCCAAGAAGAAATGGGCAAGGAAGTGGCCCGTAGATACCTGAAGGAACTTGAGTTTATGGGGGGCAGTGGGAGGGCAGGCTTCCTCAGTATTTTCCAAGGCGAGTTGCAGGCCAGCCCTACCCCCCAGACTGAGACACAGTCACCCGTTGACCATAACGTTAATACGACAGCTGACATCATTCCCAATACTGATTCAAGTGAACCCGTAGAACCCACAAGTGCTTTCAGCCCACATACTGACACTTTTGCTGGTCCAGTACATGTAGACGAGAGCATCTACAACCCTTCGCATATTCAGAAAGTAGTGGTTGAACATGTTATTCGTAATGAGCCAAGTCACGCACCCCTTGCTCATGCTAAGATACGTACCTTCTCAGGCCGACTTCCACGGCCCAACGGTGAAGTCGACTATGAGACATGGCGTACCCAAGTCGATCTTCTACTCAGTGACCCTTTTCTGACTGATGCCCTCAAAGTGAGGAAGATACTTGAGAGCTTACTTAGCCCTGCATCTGAAATTGTAAAGCCTCTGGGGGTCACTGCGACACCAAGCACTTATGTCACTCAGCTTGATTCAGCCTTTGGAGTTGTTGAGGACGGTGAAGAGCTTTACACTGCCTTTCTTGGCTCGAATCAAAACAGCGGAGAAAACCCATCTGCCTTCTTGAACCGTCTTCACAGCCTTCTCACACGAGTCATTTCTAGAGGGGGAGCCCCTCCTACAAATGTAAATGAACTGCTTCTTAAGCAATTCATTAGAGGTTGCTGGGACCAAAGCTTGATAGTAAGTCTCCAGCTTGAAGCAAAAAAGAGCTTTCCACCCTCATTTTCGGAGCTTCTCCTCATGTTAAGGACTGAGGAAGAGCGTCGTTTCGCCAAGTTGGACCGCATGAAGAAACATTTGGGTGCAACAAAAGCTGCTGCACATGCACACTCAGTTTTTAGTATGCCCACCTTTGGCCAAGCGCCACTTGCGACTCCTACTCCAACCGACAGTGAAGCTGTGAAACTCGAACAAAAAGTCAATGAGCTCGCAAAGCAAGTTGAACAGTTAACTTTAACTCAAAGGCCAAGGAGCACCACCCCAAGTACTGAACCTCTTGTAAGCACTAAATCCAAATCTGTGAACCCAAAACGGAATGAAACTGCCAAGCTTGAAAGTCAAATAGCCGAGTTGACCAAACAAGTCCAAATGCTTGTCCAAAGCCAAAGACATTTAACCAAACCTGAGAAATATGAGCCCAAAAATTCTCTAGCTGTCAACACCAGAAACTCACAGGCATTTGCTAAAGTTCCTGGCACACCTAGGGCATGGTTTTGCTTTAAGTGTGGGGAAGACAATCATATTGCAGTAAGCTGCACAAATGACGCTAATCCCACACTTGTCCGAGAAAAGCATGCAGAGTTGAGAAAGAAACAGGCTGATTTTGCTGCACGACAGGCCACAGCCCCGTTTGCTTTAAACTAGTGGCAGCTCCTGTCGTGGGACACCCAGGAGCTGAAACCCTTGATTTCCCCAGTCCCGAGACATTAGCTTGTGGTCCTGAAGTGCAAATCACAGAACCCATTCATCCCATAGGCAGCCTAGATCCTAACTTCCTCTTCCCTCAAGGCCTCATAGGCCCACGCTGTGCAGCCTCAGTACTTGTTGACGGGGTACCCTGTGAATCCATAATGGACTCAGGCTCACAGGTTACGACCATTTCTGAGTCTTTTCACAAGATGCACCTTTCCCACCTTCCCATCCAGCCAATACATGCTCTTCTTGAAATTGAAGGAGCAGGAGGGCAAAACGTGCCATACTTGGGATATGTTCAGACTTGCATTACATTTCCCGAAAATATTGCAGGCAAAGAACAACAATTAGCTGTTTTGGCCCTTGTTGTTCCTGAGTGTCACTTTAACAGTAGAATTCCGCTGTTGATAGGGACAAATGTGCTTTTACGGGTTTATGGACAGTTAGTACATCAAGATGGTCCCAAGTTCATTCGTAAGCTACACTCTAAGCAGTTTGCAACGATCCTTCAACATGTTGCCCAAGTACAAAGAAATGATACTCATTCCTGCCCTGTCATGTTGCATAGCAAAGGGGCAGTGACAATCCCTGCAAGACACAAACAATGCCTAATGGGAAATGTGAGGTTAAGAAAGAACAACCGGAACACAAGTTTTGTCCTTGAGCCGCATGAGCAATACAAGTTACCAGGTGGATTGCTTCTTGAATCGGCTTTAGTAGACATTCCTTTTAATTCCAGCAGTAAAGTGCCTGTCATTGTACACAATGTTAGTGAACATGCTGTTACGTTGCAGTCAAATAGCATTGTCGCTCAAGCTTGTGCAGCTCAACACGTTTCCCCACTAGCATCGAGTCAAACTCGGAATCCTCCAAGTCAAAATGAACCAGACAGTGACAACCTCACATTCAACCTTGATGATTCTCCCATCCCAGAGCAATGGAAAGAGCGAATTCTGGGAAAACTGAGATCCATCCCTGAAGTTTTTGCTCTCGATGACATGTCCCATGGCCACACCACAGCTGTGAAGCACCAAATCAAATTGAACAATGAAACGCCTTTCAAAGAGCGGCCAAGGCCCATACACCCAAGTGACAGAGAAGCTGTCAAACAACATCTAAGAGAATTACTGGATGCGGGCATCATTCGAGAGTCACAAAGTCCTTTCGCCTCACCAATTGTATTGGTAAGGAAAAAGAATGGCTCGATAAGGCTATGCATAGATTACCGTAGACTAAATCTAAGAACTATTCGAGATGCATATGCCCTGCCAAATATTGAGGAGACATTCACAGCTCTGAGTGGAGCTAAATGGTTTTCGGTCATGGACCTTAAGTCCGGTTACTATCAGGTGGAGGTAGCCGAGGAGGACAAGCCTAAGACAGCTTTTGTGTGTCCTCTTGGCTTCTATGAATTTAATAGGATGCCACAGGGTGTTACAAATGCCCCAAGCACCTTCCAACGCCTGATGGAGAAGTGTGTGGGTGATCTCCACCTCACCGAAGTGCTTGTCTTTTTAGACGACCTGATTGTGTTCTCAGACACATTGGAAGAGCACGAATCCAGGCTAATGAAAGTTCTTAGTCGCTTGAGAGACTACGGTCTTAAATTATCCCCAGAAAAATGCCACTTCTTCAAAACATCTGTGAAGTATTTAGGGCATGTTGTGGATGCTCACGGAGTCCACACCGATCCTGAAAAGATCTCTGCTCTGAAATGTTGGCCGCGCCCATCCAATTTCAAAGAGCTTAAATGTTTTTTAGGCTTCGCTGGATACTATAGACGTTTCGTTGAAGGGTACTCCAAGATAGCCAAACCGTTGAATCGTCTCACTGCCGGCTACCGGCCACCGAAGAAGAGAGGCAAGATTTACAAGAGAGAACCACCCAGACTTTCTTACAG
Source organism: Diplotaxodon limnothrissa (assembly GCF_057381915.1). Classification (NCBI taxonomy): domain Eukaryota; kingdom Metazoa; phylum Chordata; class Actinopteri; order Cichliformes; family Cichlidae; genus Diplotaxodon; species Diplotaxodon limnothrissa. The sequence continues at coordinate 18,762,066 of NC_140602.1, read as the reverse complement.
TCCCACTCAGCCTCTCGGGGAACAATGGACTCATGAGTGTGAAACCTCCTTCCGAACAATAATCGAAAAGCTGACTTCTGCACCAATTCTTGCTTTTGCCAACCCTCAACTCCCCTATGTATTGCACACGGATGCTTGTCGGGATGGGTTGGGAGCTGCGCTCTATCAGGAGCAAGAGGGGAGGCTGAGAGCAGTTGCTTACGCTAGCAGGGGGCTTTCTAAGAGTGAACAGAACTATCCCACACACAAACTTGAATTCTTAGCCCTCAAGTGGGCTGTGTGTGAAAAGTTCAATGACTACCTTTACGGTTCTAGCTTCACAGTCCTGACCGACAATAACCCGCTAACTTATGTTTTGACAACTGCAAAATTAGATGCGGCAGGACACAGGTGGCTGGCTGCCTTGTCTACTTACAATTTCAATATTAAGTACAGGGCAGGTCAAGCAAACAAAGATGCTGATGGGTTGTCACGGCGGCCCCAAGAGCCTCCTCATGAAGATGAGGCATTTGTCAAAGAAAAAGCTCGCATTGATGATATGAAAGAACGTCTCATTAACATGCAAAACAATCTTGACCATGAAACGTTTTCTGCCTTGTGTCAGCGTCACTCAGTGTCATGCCATTCAGAAACCCTCTCAGTTGTCGAGAGTCTTGCTATTGACCCCAGCTCAGTCACTGAGGCTTATGGAGAAGACATCTTACCCTCAATGACAGATGCTGATTGGTGCGCTGCACAAAAGGATGATCCTTCTCTCGCTCGTGTTATAGCCCTGTTGAGAAGAGGCTTGAAACCCAGCCCCAAAGAAGCAAATCTTGAATCGTCAGATGTTAAACTCCTTCTGAAACAATGGAACAAACTCGAGCTCAGTAATGGCGTGCTTTACAGGAAATTCAATGACAGAGATTCCCTTGTGTACCAGTTAGTACTGCCCCAAAAGTACCGCGACAGAGCCCTGAAAGGTGTACATGACGAGGTTGGTCACCTCGGGGTTGAGCGTGCCTTACATCTCGCTCGGGCAAGGTTCTACTGGCCACGAATGGCTCAGTCTATTGAAGAGAAGTGTAAGAAATGCTCACGTTGTCTCATGAGGAAGGCCCTTCCCCAAAAGGCTGCTCTACTACAGAATATCCAGGCAACTTACCCTCTTGAGCTAGTGTGCATTGATTACTTGTGTATTGAGCCCGATAGTCGAGACACCAGAAATGTGTTAGTATTGACGGACCATTTCACAAAATTTGCAGTTGCGGTCCCGACAAAAGATCAAAAGGCTAAGACAATAGCCAGGGCTCTTTGGGATCACCTTATCGTCCCCTATGGCATCCCTAGCCGTCTGCTTAGTGACCAAGGCAGAGATTTTGAATCTAAGCTTGTGAAAGAGCTCTGCACGTTGATTGGGACAAGCAAAATTCGCACAACGCCCTATCATCCACGAGGAAACCCGGTGGAAAGGTACAATAGGACTCTCTTAGACATGTTAGGCACACTGGAGGACAAAGACAAGTATCATTGGAGAGACTTTGTTAGGCCATTAACACATGCCTACAACTGTACACGAAATGACACAACAGGGTACTGTCCATACGAACTTATGTTCGGCAGACAGCCGAGGTTGCCTATTGATCTTGTCCTTGGTACTCACCCGGGCAAAACCAGTCCAAAGTCTTACTCTGACTATGTTAAAGGTCTTCGCCAAAACCTCCAAGAGAGTTACACCCTTGCCAGCGAACACTCACAAAAGATGGGTGAGAAGAATAAAATGAGGTTTGATAAAAAGATCAAAGCTGCAGAACTGTTTCCAGGTGACAGAGTTTTAGTAAGGAACGTGAATGTTAGAGGGAAGCACAAACTTGCTCACCGTTGGGAACAAAATATTCACATTGTTGTCAAACGGGTCAAAGACAGCCCAGTGTATGTTGTCAAACCGGAAAACGGAGACGGCCCCCAGCGTACATTGCACAGGGATTTGCTTCTCCCTTGCGGGTTCTTACCTGTTGAAGATCAGGTTGGATCGGACTCTCAAAATGGGAATCAAAGGAAAATGAGGACCAGGAGTAAACCAAACTGCACAAAAGGCAACGACAAGGATAATGGAGGAGAGTACAGTGATGAGATGAGTGATGAAGAGGAATTATGTTTTGGCATATGGAATCCACAAATCATCACAAAAGCCCCTTACATTCAAATTGAGTCAGCTCATCCTAAAGCCCAACAGCAATTGGACAGTCATCCCCCTGTATCATCCCCTGACACTGCTGTACCGGAAACGTCCTTACCTGATATTGGAAAACCTACCTTGACACAACCTGAAGTCTCTAACACAAGTCATGTGGACTATGTTCCTTCCGATGCGAGGTCTTCAGACCATGTTGTGATTGACATTCCCGAACCCAACTTGACACCTACCATGACTGATGCAGATCTCACTCCACCAGAGCCTGCAGTCATTAATGATGATGCTGTTAGTACTGATGCTGGTGCTACAGAACCAGTGAGGTTGAGGCGCTCTGACAGAGAAAGACGCCCACCTCAGAAATTCACTTATGATGAGTTAGGAGAGCCACTGACCTTGGCTATTAGCTCCTTTTTCCAAACCTTAGGCGTTGCATTCTCCAAAACTGTCATGTCACCTTTACCAGGCCCCAGTTGGTCTATGATGCATGAAGGGACTCATGCCGTTTAGAGGGGGAGAGTGTAACCCATGGTTATTTTATTGCCAATTGTATTCTGTTTTTATTCTAATTTGAAGTGTTACTGTTTTGTTAAATGCTGAGTTTTCCCCATGTACCGTGAATGCACCATAGCGCGTGCGTGGTGACTTTCTTTCACTGCATCCGCCTGCACGGAGCTAGATGCGCAAAGCTGTGTGGATATTCAGTCCTGTAACGTGTTGCGCTACGGAATTAATGTTTTCTATGAAGAATATCCTGGTGAGTCTCACAGTTGCAGTTTCAGTTGTGATTCATAGTCCAGTTTCTGAGCATAAAACCAGTCAGGATACTATGCTTGTCGGAAATGTGATGTTTGTCTTAGAACCTGCTAACGATTGCTTAGCTGTGTTAGCCTGTGGAAAGTATGCTAGCGTACCCACATGTGCTCCCTGGGCTAATGCGCTTACATGTGAAGTTTTAGCTAACACACCACGGAGACACTTTTCATGCTTCATGATTTGCAGTGAAATGTATTTTTGTTGTTGATAAATTGTTATTGGCCAATAAGAACTGTATAGGTGTGTGATGTGTGAGGGGGAACAAAAGGGATAACACTAGAGAAACACATGTTTTATTTTACAAGTGAGTGATTGCACTGCACGCTGTGTGCAGGCTGGTTTTTTTTATGTAGTAGAAATCTGCTGCAAGGACCGAGCGGTGCCATCTAAGGACTGGATGCCACTGGAGGTGCCTAGAAAGGACGTTCTCAATCTGAAGGCCACCTGTTTCCTTGGAGGGTGGTAGGATACAACGATTTGCAATTTTTTTTGGATTAACGTTTTTTTTCTGAGATCTCAGGACACTTTATGTTGTTACTTTTTTCTTTTTTTGGGGTCAGATCTGATTCCACTTAACATCAAAAAGCAAACCAGTGACTAAAGACAATTAACACTTACTAAGAACACTGAATACTAAGTGCACTGAACTGAAAAGGACAGCCTACCTAATATATTTATGGACACTTTAAGTGATATGTTGTACATTGTTGACATTTACATGTTTGAAATGGTCTAAATGTTTTGTTCATGTCTATGTTTTGGAGCATTTAAATGTTGAATACACTCAAATCACTTTTCTCCCTTTAAGTTGTTGTCAGTGTCTCATTCTGAGTGGAGGGATATTCCTTCTTTAAGTTGAGTTACCACTGCCAGTCTCCTTACGATCCTAACTGAACCCAACAAGAGTAGATTCCCAACTATAGTTTTTTTCCTTGACTTTGTATGACAGATTACTGTGGATTTGACTGATTTTGGACTACTCAGTTAAAAAGGGTGACAATTACATCTTATAATCTGTATCAAGTGCTACTACATCTATTAACTGTTGCGTTTTACAGCTTTTTATCCATGTTTGCTTTTACTGGAACTTCTTTATATTTTAGCACCAATTAACTTGGGTGCCTCAGGAGCTTTGAGAAAAATATGGCTTTCCATAATCCTTTTAATGATTATAACCTGAATATTCACACAAATCTAGTTTACAAGTAGGAAACTGCTCAAGTAGGAAACATGTGGCTACAATACCTCTGGTATGAAATGAATGAGACTGAACATTATGACTTGTCAAGAGAGGTAAATCCTTGAGGACTTTGAGGGATTGCAGTTAGCTCCAATTTGATTTAATGACAGAAAGAACTGTATTTAAGTCTCAGACAGAAGGATGTGTACAAAAGATGGATGTCACTTGTTAGTCTTAAAAGTGAACACAATGGGAAATTGCCTAAAACCTACATTCTTTCTCAGAAGTTAGTGGAGTTGTATAGAAGTCTATGGGAAAATGACCCTTCACCTTTCTTGGCCTTTGACTGTATGTAAACACAATCACTGGTCAAAAACATGAACATTAAATGCAACATGATGTTATTTGTGGCATTAGAGTCAAAGATTTGACATTAAAGCATGGTTTGCTTTAAGGTGGACATATCACTGACAAGTTCTTATTGACGTGTAGGGTCCTTACGTTCTTCAGTGACATCTACCTCTTGCTTGTCACATTTGCTTTGAAAACACCAAGAAGGCCATCATCAGAACACTCCTCTTAAACCTGAAGTATGTGAGCTACCTAAACAATGGGCGACATCATATATTTCTTTTCCATTAGTACCTTCTCAGGTTGACTTGACTCAAAGTGGTTTTTAGGGTTTTTCATTAGGTAGTAGTACTGGATACCAGGTACTTTTTTAGTATCTGCTCAACAGGCTTCCAAGTAAGTACAGTAGATCCTAAAATGTGATGTCAGCAGACTGCATGACTGCAGGCTGCATGCCTCAGACTGGCCAATCAGTGCCAGTCGCAAACTTTTTTGAAACCAACAAGAGAAATGGCTACACAAAAACCACACCAAGGTCCCTGAGTCTGACAAAAAAAAGCCATAGACTGAGCAACAGGTCTACCATGACCTCGATGTCCTCCAATGTTGTGTTGTGTTTGTGTCTCATGCAAATGACATTTCCATTTGCATGTATCATGCATTCGTTGCTATAACGACACCATGTGCTAGTACTCGTTTGTAATGGAAAAAAGACTGAAACTGAGTCAGGCCAAGTAGGTGCTAGTGGGGAAAAAGGTAATAGTGATGTCAAGGTGGTTTCATACATCAGGTCAAGTGATTCTACTGACCTTAATCTAAGATATTTTAAAATCACTTTATATGGACACATCTGGCAATGCAGGGGCAGAACACTGTCTACAGTGGTCAGGTTAGGCCTGTCAAAAAATGTTTATGTAAATTAATATTAGGTTCGGTGTAGTCATTTACACAGTTGTCTGACAAGCAAAATGATCCCTGGTTCAGTCCCGTCAAGGAGACACAAGTCCCTTTAGAGTTGTGTCATCAGAAGCATCTGGTGTAAAAATCAAACATGTGGCATTACCTGTTGAAGTGACTCTCTTGTAAATACGGGAGAAGCTGAATGTAGCTGAATAGTAGGTTTACTGATGTGTAATGTGTTTCTTTGTGTTTTGCCATCACTCTCTCGTGGGATTCAATGCTGATTTAATGCTTGAGCAGAGCAAAAAAAATACCCCGGAGGACAGCGCAAGTTTAATAGACCTGTTTTTAAATGTTTGGAAATAACTCTCCCCCCCTCACATCTCACCCATTTTGTTCTTATCACAGACATCCCAGAAGCTTCCCCAAAACAAGCCAACATGCAGACACACCTTGTGCCCTCCACTACCCACAATTCTTATCTGCAATGTAAATAAAGGTCCTCGTCCTGTCTGGATGGATTTTTTTTCTCGCTTTGTGAACAAGGCTGGCCAGAGATAAGGAAAGGTCAGAAGAAAAGGGCAGTGCATCTTACACAGGGTAAACAAAGAGTAAATGTCCACATCCAGGATCATGACCCCAATTTGGGATGACAGAGGCTATAGCAGATTTTTGTATTTTACTGATTCTGCATTTTAAGGCTTTTTTGTATTATATTTCTAATTTATTCCTCTATGTTTATTGTTTTCTAATAAATCTCGAATTCACGTATTCTTTCTGACCCGTGTGCTGTTGTAACAAATGAATTTCCCCGGTGTGGGATTAATAGTCTAAATCTATCTGTTTTAAGAAAATGCTGTGTCGTGTTGTTTTTTCAAAAAGAAAAAAAAAGCACGAGTCATTATTGCCTGGTTTACATTTAGGTCAAAAGGGAAGAACATGCCTTTTGTAACAGAAACCTACATTGCATATTAAGCTGCTGACCAAGCTGCTGATTCTGAATTACTCTTCATTCTTCTCATGTCAGTGTAAAAAGTTTCAGGGATGTTTTAAAATTAAAAAATTAATAAAATTGTGCAGACCTATTCACAAACGACCCATATTTATCTGTGCAGAAATCCAACACAAACCCACTGCGTAGCGTAAGGAAATTGTTTTATTTCCCTACACTACACTCCCACTCCCTTATTTTCTTTCTAGGGATCGTGAAGGCAAAGCAAAACATGAACTTTTCGGTTTCAGCTGCCAACTGGAGAAATCAAGTGTAAACACTTGCGCGCCTGTCATTTATTCACATCGTGAGTGGAGAAGCCAGAAAACAATCCAATTAATCTTTGGCAGAGGACAGGGAAGACTGAGTATCATACAGGATAAACACATTAACACACACGCAGGGAGAGAGGAGATATAAACAGTGATTGTGAAGGAAAATGTGCCGTAGAAGCCACCCCTGCACGGTCATGGGACTGGCTGAAATGTTGGCAGGACAGGAATCACTGATCAACTTTGGGAATTCACTTGTAAACACTCGTTATCAGCAGGAGGACAGGAAGGATCAGCTAGAGGTGCCAGACACATGCGAGTGGATGAATGGGCGTGGAGCCTTAGGTCTTTTTAAAGATTACAACCCTGAATGTTTATTTCTACTCTCCATAAAAGTCCCTATAAGAATAATTGGTAACAGTGCAGAAGTTTGTTTTATACACCCTCAGAACCCGCAATCATAAAGTTGTAAGCAGACCTTCAGACAAAGATAAACCATAATTAATTAATACACAGTGATCCTTGTTTTACTTGTGCTTGTAATATCTTTCTTACTCTATATTTATACTGTCATTACTTTACGTTATGGTACCACATCTTAGTAAGCTGCAGGGGCCACAAACCAAATGAACACCGCTCATAATTGAGATTTCAGTATCCACCACATCTAATGTACACATAACATAGATGCAAAGTGCAAGAGAAGAACCAGCGCCTCCAGAAACTTTACTGGTCCCACTTTTATGTTTCCAAACAAAATGTTATTACTTGGCGCCATGGAAATAAGTGGAGGTAAAAATAGTCACGGTAAAAATAACACATTCCTGCCGAGTGACAGATTGACATTTGCCCATTTAGTCCAAATGTTGCTGGGCTCCCGCGGCTGCGAGGAGAAATATCAGTGGGAGGCACGTTCCCAGAAAAAGGGCCCTTTCTTGTCTGCGTGCTGAAAAGGATAATTGCTCATCTGAGCTCACACAAGATGCCTCTCTCTCGCTCCCTTTCCAATGGCAACATAAACTTCTTCTGCATTCTTGAGGGAAGAGTTATCTTGACCTCGTCTCCCTCTCGCAGGGTGTTTGTGTGTGTAAAGGAAACACTGAGTGTGAGCCTGCATGCAAGTGTGTATAACATATATGCACAAAACGTGCGGTGCATAATACTACGTGTATGAAGTGTGTGTGATATGAATACTGGGGTTGTTTTCAAATAAGAAAACACAATTTGAGCTTTTCTGGAGCGGGTGAGTTGTGTGGGAGAAGAAGAAGAAGAGTTTGGTAGTGGTGATGGAGTTTAAAAGAGTAATGGGTGGGGGGATTGGGGTGGTTGTGGTGGTGGTGGACTTCACTAGTGTTTGGATATTTGTGAGTCAGACTTAAGCAATGAGGGAGTAACAGAGGCCATGAATGAGAGAGCTTATTTATGCGGGTCGGCGGCCTCCCGTTTAACCCCTTCAGCCTTCTCCGCTTTGCACAGGAAGTAGCCGTTCCACCCGTGGCCGAGGCTGACTGAAAGACAAATGACGTGTGCGGGAAAGGAAGTTTAACACGCCGCCAGTGGGATGAAAACCTTTCATAGTTTAGCGATGCAGAAGGCTCAGTGCAAAAAGGCCCTCCAATGATTCTTATGTTTACAATGGGGATGCAAAGCCTTCGTTTTGTCACACTAGCTGCACAACACGTTTATCTTCACCCACACAAGGTAGAGGTTAATTAGAGTAAGATTGTCTTCCTATAACGAAACGCTATGCTTTGCGGGAGGGAAACTAGATCAGGACTGAAACTCTAAACTGTCTTTGACATTTCACCGAGAGCCAACTGTGCCGAAGGAAGCCTTGGCCCTTGCAGCGTTGCATGCACACAAATTGCTTTTTCCTGTTTTTGCAGCTGCTTTATTGAGATAAAATTCCAGATAAAAGAGCCGTTTGAGGATGTGAATTAGATGAAGGAAAATACCATGTCTAAATACCGTATGCACACCTGGTGTACCTTAGTCACAACTTTCTCAGTGTTGAAGCTTTGAGTAAAAATTCAAAAGGTAATTGAATTGTCAGATTTGCAATGATGCGCAGAGATTGTGTTGTAATGAGAAGATGAAAGTTTACAAACAAACCATTACTGTTACTAATTTTAACGCTACTATTTTAAGCCAGAAAACACCCTGTTAAAAGCTTTTGGTATTAAAAACAACAAAAATAACATGGAAAAAATATTCCAAATGGACAATGTTGATAAGTCTTTTATTGAATTTATTTTTGAATATATCTACCTCCAATCGATGGAGGTTAATTTAATTCAGTTTAATTGATGGAGAGACGAAACGAGATCTGTAATGCTTGGATGAGTCTGCATTATTGCCAGAAAAAGGAATCTGTTGGTATGTTAATCTTCAGACCACATTGGCTATCTAATTGAGTGGTTTTTAATGTAGAAATTCAGTATTGGGTACATTTATGTGAGAAATTGTTACTGAGAATGCATTAACACTACTGTCATTTTCATGGATATGGAAAGCTAACACAGCTTTGGCTCTTTGCAAGCATCTGCACAGACAGCACGCTAACGCAAAGCTTGCAAAGAACCCAGGGGGACGTTAAAGCTACATGAATGCTGACCCCGGCCCAGCAGCCAGAGCCCGATCTTCAACAGCTAACAAAAGCAGTGATGAGCAGTCAGGCTTGAAGACTGTGTTTCTACCTCATCATATTTTACAGGAAATTCAGTGTGAAGTCTTTGGGCTGGTTTTCAACTTTGTTGTGTGTTGTTCTGTGTTCATACCTAAAAAATAAAGAATCAATAATGAGTCCTCATTAGAATACAGCTTTGTGTCGATGTGTGGGACTGTAGCCTAAGGTTTATTTTGATAAATGGTAATTATGTGACAATGCATAATGCATTACATTTAAGAATAGTAATGAGCAAACAGCCCCAACACTGAGTCATCTATTTTCAAAAGGTTATATTTAAGTACTGACGCGGTTGCTACTTACCAGCAACCACGTGAAGCTCCAGAATGCCCTCTTTCTAACAGTTCATGTTTCAGTCATTACCGGTGAACGGCTGCAAAATGAAAACACTTTAAATAAGGTGATTCTTTCTGATACACCCAGCAGACATATATCATTTGTAAGAAGACAATTAAAAGATGCGTGGAAATGTATACATAATGTTGCTATTTGTTTTCAGATCAGGTACTACACAGAATATATATAATTTGTAAAAATGATTCCATGATCCTTGAACCCTACGCAGTTTGTATGCCAAGTTCCATCCAGATTGATTGGAATGTCTAGGAGGACTTAACATACGTTATAACCATTATAGTAAGGAAATACAACACCACTGTTCATATAATTATTAATACTGCTTTGCTTGCAAACTACAGACACTAGTTGTAATTTGGTTCTACAGATTCTTGGTCTGATTCTTGTTACCCATGGGCCTTTTTTTTCCCTGACGTGTCAATTTGAGCTCTGTTCTATGTTCAGATGACCTGACCTTGAAACTACAAGCTGCTATGCCTGCAGGGTTTAGGGTTATTCGGAGTCTGAATAAACTTCTGACAGAGTTTAGACGGATGAGCTTTACATTGACTCACAGAGTGATTCAACAGAGTCCAAACCACACAAAGTCTGGAAGTGGGATAAAAACAATGATATCAAAAGATTGTCTGCTCGCTCTCTGACACCCCCTCCTGCCACACAGATTGTAAGGAGGCCATCTGCCCTCTGTAAACACACCAGGACTTCACTGTCTGAGGGCAGAATGTCTGGAATGCGCCTTTGTGGTCAGCAGGCCCGGGAACCAGTCATTTGGCTAGAATTGCTTCCGAAGTCTAGCAACAAAGGCATCCTGGTTCGCCTCTCACCTTTGTAACGTTCTCCTTGAACCAAGCCTGAGGAATTTCCACCTCAGAAGTTTTGATTCTGACCTCTGGGTCAGCCAGTTGGGGACCACCATCGTACAAACATATCAGCTCTCATATTGTCCAAAGGGTTCATATTTTGGTTCTCAACATTGCGAGGAGCATATTTTGCGATAGCGCCTCAACATCACCTCAGAGGAATGTCTGTCAGTTCACTAATCTTTCCCACCCTGCTCGGTGCATAGTTCACCACTATAGCGTGTCATTAGCGTATGAAAGATTTCTGTTTTGAAAAGAGGTGCGGGAAGCATGTGTGCGTTACTTTCTTTGATCTTGTCAGGTACTGAGTTTCTCAGTAAATGGTTTGAGTGGTCAGAGGTACCAGTTATGGCAGCTGCCTGGTAATTACAGAGTAATTGTTTTCTTAGGAATAGTAGAAGTTTGAGTAAAAAAAAAAAAAAGTGAAAATCACTTTGAATAAAGCAAAACATACATATTTCCATGAATGTCTAACAATTTTTTAAAGAAACACCCTCTCCTTCTCTAACCACCACACTGCAAACCACAACCGTGTCCTCTAAAGCTCCTCCACCCATTTACCCTTGTTTACCCATTTTAAACCTTTTCATATTCCTCATCTACAAAAAAGCAAGAAACGTAACATTTTTCTTTTGCCACCCTCTTCTCCAGTTTATATATATTGTGTCTCAGTTGATTTTAGCGTACCGATGACAAGCTTTTCTATCTTTTTTCATCAACAGCCTCCACAAATGGATATTCTTTAACATCACTTTCTTATTTTCTCTTGCTTCCATCATTCCTTTCTCCTTCCTCACAACATTTTTTTTTCTTTTTGTAAATTTCACCTCAACCCTCCCACCCTCCGTTGCGTGCGATGAAGAAAAGTATACTCTTTCATCAAGCCTGCACAAGTGGGTGGAGGAGGGGGTCAGAATTAAGGCGGGAGGTGGCGGCGGGCTGCTGGGATAGATCCATTTTCAAAGCACTATCTTTTCATTTGTTTTCATTCTGCATTTCATTGCTGTTTAGGTGGAAGGGAAAAGGAGAGAGGGGGGGGAAAGGGAAACCATACACGTGCTCAAGCATACTGAAGAACGGCCCGGATGGCCGTCACTCATAAAGGGAATCTTTCAGGGACGAGTCACCAGCCTGTCTACCATGTTAAGACAAGACAGCCCGACTGCCAACTCCCCCCCCCCTCCCCCCTCCCAACTCTAACAAACTGCAGCTGCCAGAGGGAGATTTTTATCTTTGCCTGGGAGAAAAAAGTTCAAACTCCCATCCCAAATGTCACCATAAATGAGAATCAAGTGGGACTCACCTGTGGTCACAAAGTAGTTGCTTTTATTTGAAATTCAACCCCACCAAAAGAACTCCCCTACCCCTCATCTCAGGAGGAAATATAGCCCCTAATGTCTGAGTATGCTGTTCCTCTTTTCTCATATCAATTCAAGAGGCACGTATTTATCCAGTGGCTACTTTTAATCCCCTTCATCATGTGAAGAACTCACAGTTGTCTTCAACCCCACAAGCATGCCTGAGACATGCTTTTTACTTATCTGGTGGAATCTCTTGTCAGTCACATACTGTTGTAAAAGCATGTGAGGAAAGGAGGGATGAGATAGAAGAGTGGCGGGCGTAAGGATGAGAAGGGAAGGGGAAAGGGTCAGTGCTCCGAGAGCGATTACCTCAGTGGTTAGCACTTCATTACCTTGTGTCTCATGTTGTTTTATGTGCAAGGTTGTGTCTTAGGTGGGCTGTAATGGGATAGTGAATGTCAGGCCACACATACTCCTGGGAAGTTTTTTCCCCTTCCTCCTTTTAAAGGGAGACAACAGTAGATGGACCACCCTGACAAGGATTAATGTAGACAGGCAGATAGGTTTTGCTGCCAAGTTACCTGAATGTGCTGAAGGTTCAGCGAGGTCATATAAACATGGTAATTCTGCTGATATATGGTCATATGTGCTGTAGATGTGCTGAGCCAAATAGCCATAATGCACTGTGTGTGCAGGTCCATGCAGCCAAAACATGACGCTGGGTGAATTTCTTACTGTCTGAAAAGCTAAATGAGAGTAAAAGCTTTTTTTTTAGAAAAACAAAAAAACTTAAATAGAGTGCTTTTGGTCATGCATGTCAACTCTGTTTGGCTGCAAATGTTAAGTACTAAGGTACATTTAGTAAGATGTTAAGGCACATATTCTACCTGGTGATTGTCAGTCATGTGATGTCTTTAAACAAAGACCAAATCTTCAAAATGTGGAGTTTTATCAAGCACCACACTCCCCCCACCTCCGTGTGAAAAGGGCACTTCTGGAGAGCAGTGGAGGAAGAGGAAGCAGGACACAGAGTCCACACCCATGCTCCTATCAGTCACTGTAAAGTTAGTTTGAGGATAGACAGTCAGCTGGCACAGGTGATAAAGCTCTGTGAAGAGCTAACAGAGAGGCAATGGTGAGAAAGTGTACATTTGCTATACGGGGCTTTCAAACTGGTGTATTTGTAGAATACAATACTGCTTTTGCTGGTGAAGCAGCAGTAGAACAAAATAGCCTGGGAGTTTCCTTGGTAGATTTTTGGGGGAATTCAAATTCACATGAAAGAAAAAACTGGATAGGTCGAAAACGACAGAGGGGAAACAGCTATGAATGGAAAGAGACGAAAAACTGAAGGAGAGGAAAGAGAAAGTTTAATCACAGAAACACTGACCCATAAAGAAGGAGAAGCAGACACAAGTGGAAACCAGAGGAATGTAAGCCAGCTGGGGGATACATCCATCCGTCCAGCTCTTTCTGCTGTATTTCTACTTAAAGCTATGGGCGAATTTGATTCGGGTGGGGGTTGGTAGAAGAAAGTCTCTGAAACAAAAGCCAAATTGAAGGATGGGCTAAAACCAGCAGCGCTAAAACCCTGCGGCCAGGGTATTCAATCCCCGAGTAGCCAGGCGGGACTTGGCTTCTCAGCCATTGCCTTGGCCTTTCACACCCTAGAGAGACACAGCTCTCATACAGAGTCCTTTAATTACCTGACTGGCCAGTTAGTTGGACGGCTTGGCCACGGCGCCTCACAGGCTTCCCTCTCAGTCTCATTTCTTTCCTCTGCGCAGCCTAGATCCAGCCTGACCGTACTGGAGCTAAACCCACATCCCCTTATTAGGAGCCAGGACCAATTAGCTACATCCATGCTTACATTGCTGACTGTTCACTTTTCATACTTGATTATGTACATCCTAATACTAATAAGAGCAAGATGTTTTGTGATGGGAATTTTTTTATCAGCAGCTTCAGGACTGGCACTATGTGGAGTTCACTGATTTACAATCAAAGCATTACATCCCATAGAGGCATTTCCTCATTCGGGCTTCTAAAGAAGCAAAGAGTGCATTAAGATGTTTAAGATTTGGATGCATCCCATTGTGTTATTTTCACACCCATTCATGCCCTAATCTTTTGGCCTGAAAACCATTCACTAAGTGGAAGAAATTGTGCTGCTATTTCAAAGGACAGGGTTTATTTTTATTAAAGATGATGCATGTGAAATGCACCCGTCAGACTGTGGCCTGGGGGACTGCATCTACAGAGCAATGATTTACTGGAATGGAAGTAGCAGCATTGCTCTAAATAACCTCTGTAATTTTTGAATGTTTGGGTGATAAAGCCCCCACCCAAAACTTCTGCAGTACAGTCGAGTGAATCTCTTCCAGAGCTCAGCAGTTCAGGAATGCATATAATGAACATATTATATTATATTTTATCATAGTTTATTGTCTCTGCTTGGGCTATGCTTTCAAGTAAATTGTTTAGCCCAGTCCATTTATGTCACTGAGTGGCATGCTGCAGTATGCCTCTCGGAAAGGCCCAGCTCAAGCGGATCTCTGCAATCATGAGCAACAGGTGGGCTTGGACGGCATTCTTTTGACTGCAAACAATTTTGCCTTGAAACCCCTTAAGCCTGATCCAAGACAGGAAAAACTTCCCATTAGTGCTGCTTATTTTCTTTTCACAGACCACACGCACAAGCAAGCACACACAAACACACAGAAATTGTAAGCAAGGCAGCATTGCATTGATTTTTATTCATTTCCTGGAGACTCAACAAACTTTAAATACAATCGTGACACGCCTACGTTTAACCCTAACCTTTACTTTAAAGAGTTGGTTCAGCATTTTGGAAGATATGCTGAACTCTGAATTTATTAAGAAAACTGATATAACTTTCATGGCCATCCCTGTGGTACTGATATCAGATCTAGTTTGTTTCTATTATCTAAGTTCAGTATGTAGCCTATATAAATTGTGTTAAATAAACTACTTTTTGGAAATGAAAAGCACGCCTCAAATATGCACTATGAAAAATGTCTGAACCTTTTTCTGGTGACTGTGCCATAGCAGACTTAAACAACAGACGGACGCAAAGTCCTACAGAGACAGGCATGTTTACATTCCAGGTCTCCCTTAAAAAGCACTTTCAAAATACACAAAATGCTGAGAGGTGTGCTTTGTTGTATTAACTTATTATTGTCTAAAGTAAAAATCACAGTGACTTTGTGTCAGATTAGTGAGGATTCATCTCATACTTCATGAGACACTACTCTCACACTGCTAAACATTATATTTTTAAAGCATCGGTACTGGTATCGGCAACGCTGGCTCATTACCGAGTAAATAAGTAAAGCACAGCACTAACCACCAGCAGCCATTCAGCTAAGCCCATAAGTAAAAAAGGGGGAAAAGGCCAGGTAGGATCAAATCTGCTCACCAGCACCTTAATATAATGAGTAAATTTAAACAGTTTTCTAAATTAAAACAGGGGGTATATTGTAAGATGAAAGGCTTTCGGGGCCAACAAAACAGTATTTACATGTATATGAATATTAAATTAATTATGAGGTGAAAAAATATTATTGGATGAAAACTTTTGGCTAAGTTAAGTCATGGGTCATCACCTGCTAAAACTAGTGTGAGCAACTTTCTAGGACATTACAAGGGTTAAATCTCACATTTATACTTCAGATTTTATACAAAGTTACAGCTACACTGAGTTAACTGGTCTCCCTCGTGTTTCCAGTCTTTGTGTTAAGCTAAGATTAAACATGAAAGTGGTGTCAAACTTCTCATCCAGCACGAGACCAGATGGGGAAAGTTCTCTATCCTTCAAAGCTTGTTTTATTACATGCTTTCAAAGTCAAAGTCAAAGTCAAAGTCAGCTTTATTGTCAATTCTGCCACATGTACAGGACATACAGAGAATAGAAACTACGTTACTCTCAATCCCTAGATAAAATAGCAAATGAACATTTAAATATAAGAGTGATTAAAAATGCAAGTAAAATAATTAAAAAGTAAAATTTAAATAAATAAATACAATACAATTTTTACATATAACAAGAAAGCTATACAATATATAATATAATGAGTAAATGACATTGAGTGCAAACCAGGCAGAGTAGTGCAAATGGGCAAATAGTGCAAATGGAGATTTGGTAATGTACGGTAAGAGATAGTGTAACAACAAAGTCTTATGAGGTAGTGGCAGTCCAATGCTCCACAAAGTGACTGGTAACTGGTGCAGGCCAGTGAGTGAGTTAGAGAGTGTGTGTGTGTGTGTGTGTGTGTGTGTGTGACAGAGTTCAGTAGGACCGTGGAGGATTATGGACCGTGGATTATGCATCATGAGCACTAGGGCACATGTATAGATAAACACAAAAAAACGCCTTTGTGTTAAAAGACTGAGAAAATTGCTCTTCTTGCTGGAGCTTTGAGTTCCTGCTGGAGAAAGAATGAGCTCCAGCTACAGTGGGCTTAAAGTTGTAATCAGAGCCCTGAGCCATCCACCCTGTGCTGGGACTCTGGAGTGGTTTGAGAGTGGGCCAGACATTCCTGAAGAGAACGCCGCCCAGACACCCAGCAGCAGCCAGTCAGCAACAAATTCCAGAATAGAACTGCCGCTAAAAATAGCCATCTGGACAGGAGAGGGATGAAGAACGGGGTTAGCGGAGGGGGCCGCTGGATGGAGGATGAGCGATAGAGGAGTGGAAGCTGAACAGGAAAGGAGGGTGGTTTATTCCATTCCATATCCAGTCACAATGTTATCTCAGCAGAGCAGAGGAAAAGGAGTCCTGCGGAGATTTGAGTTAGAAACCTTTCAGAAAGACTGAGAAAGAATGAACCTTCGCCTATAAAAATGTGCACATGCGAGTGCGCTCAGGCATTTGTGTGTATGAGGTCGCGATAAAGCGTGGAAAGTGGCCTGTCAGACTGTTATTTCTAAAACAATGTGTCAGCTAACCCAGGGAACACATGCTCCACTGTACTCAGGACTTTCTTCAGGCCTGGCCCTCTGTTTATTTTTCCTGCAATGAAAGGGCAGCTCAGTTTACAACAGCCACCTTAGACCTTCACTGGTGAACATCCTGCCTGCAACAGCCGTCAGATGCGCCAATACAATGCTGTTTTGGTTTTTTTTGGCCACCATTCCCCCCCCCCCAAAAAACTTCATATGAAGCCATTTATTCCAGAGACAAAAGGAGCTGTAAAATGATTTGGAGTGCATGTAAATTCTCCAGCTTTCATGTCTCAAATCCCTCTGCGTGTGACGGCTTTTATCAGTTGCAGCTCGAGGGGGCTGCAGAGGGAGAGAAATCTTTTCAAATCAGCGCCTCAAGCTAGGGGTAGAGAAAAGCTTATATCCTTCAACATTATGCAGACGTCCATAACTGCTGGGCAAAAAGTTGGGGTCTTGCTAAAAGACCAAATGGATGGGGGATTGGGGAGGGGTCTGTGGGGTGCTTTGGAAAGTGTAGTTGTAGGTCTCCACCGATAAACCCTCACACCCCGCCCTCCAGGGGCAAACATGCTCACCTTCTAGAGATGAAGGGAGGAGGGTAAAGGAGGGAATAGTTCAGAGGGCCTAGCAGCTGGACTTTATTTAGGGGTCGAAAAGTGAACCAGAAATTGTTCTGAAGACATAAAAAAAAATCCTTTTGAAACTCAGATCATATCAATATCAGAGGCACAGCTGTTGAGGTTTCAAAGGTTTTCTTTCTTTTTTTTCATTCCACCGTCTGTATTGGTTTTTGTATATGACTGACACTTAATTACTGTAAGGATTCAAATTGTTGCATAATTACGCCATCATTGTTTTCCCTATTGTATTGCATAGTCTTTAACTTAGACAACTGGAATTTGCATTCAAACAAAAAAACAAAAAACAGGCCTGTGGTTGTTCCAGAAACAATTAGCTTCCTCCTTCTGAGAAAGCTTCCCAAAAGAAACAATGACCTTAGACAATGATTGATGCAATTTTCTGAAGTTTACTGTCAGCATGGAAAAAATGCGTATTGATGTAGGAGGGATTTATAAATAGAAGGTTTAACTCCTGCTTTTATAGCTCAGACTTGCTTACAAAGAAAATTTCAGACTTAGAACAACAGTTTCAGTGTGTGTGTGTCTGTGTGTGAGGATCCTGCTCTGTACTGTAGAAGTATGTATGTATTTTTTTTCATCTTCCAGTGCCTGCAGCTTGTGTCTGGCCAGCACGAGCGAGGGGTAAAGTCCTACTCATCAATACCAAAGCCATGAAAGGCTTGCAGAGTTTCCAACTACCCACCCACTCCCGCTTGCAAAATGTGGATCAAATTAACCCAGCAGCAGCAATGTTCTCCCTTGACAATCAACTGAGTCTCCAAGTCCTAAAAACAGACACTCTTGTTTCTTCCCTGAGCCAGACATGAACTGTGTACTCCATGTTGTCTGGTGTTATTGTGACTCTGTCAATTTTCAACTGCCCCCCACCCCCCACCCCTCCAAAAGGCTACTACACAGATAGTGACATTAATGCATCCAGAGCATTTCAGACTTTAGTGTTCTTGTGCAATTTGGGAAACTGGGTTTTGCACCTCTACCTGCTCCCATGCCTGTGTTCATAATGCTGAAACTAACTATAGTAAGTTCATTTCATTGGTGTTGTTTGTTTAGGTTTTCTAGAAATGAGTGAAATCTTGGCATATAAAATGGTGACACCATGCACCTACAGGGAGTGCAGAATTATTAGGCAAGTGAGTATTTTGTCCACTTCATCCTCTTCATGCATGTTGTCTTACTCCAAGCTGTATAGGCTTGAAAGCCTACTACCAATTAAGCATATTAGGTGATGTGCATCTCTGTAATGAGAAGGGGTGTGGTCTAATGACATCAACACCCTATATCAGGTGTGCAAAATTATTAGGCAACGTCCTTTCCTTTGGCAAAATGGGTCAAAAGAAGGACTTGACAGGCTCAGAAAAGTCAAAAATAGTGAGATATCTTGCAGAGGGATGCAGCAGTCTCAAAATTGCAAAGCTTCTGAAGCGTGATCATCGAACAATCAAGCGTTTCATTCAAAATAGTCAACAGGGTCGCAAGAAGCGTGTGGAAAAACCAAGGCGCAAAATAACTGCCCATGAACTGAGAAAAGTCAAGCGTGCAGCTGCCAAGATGCCACTTGCCACCAGTTTGGCCATATTTCAGAGCTGCAACATCACTGGAGTGCCCAAAAGCACAAGGTGTGCAATACTCAGAGACATGGCCAAGGTAAGAAAGGCTGAAAGACGACTGTTACGTTCCCCCCGAAGGGGTCTAGGCATGTGAGAGAGGGGACCAGTAACAAATGAGTCCGGAATCAGAAAGAAAAAGGAAAACAAACAGAGTTGTTCTGCATCAATAAATCTTTATTACAAAATGGTACAGGTTAACGACCACCACTGAACAAGACACACAAGCTGAAACGTCAAGACTGGGCCAAGAAATATCTCAAGACTGATTTTTCTAAGGTTTTATGGACTGATGTAATGAGAGTGAGTCTTGATGGGCCAGATGGATGGGCCCGTGGCTGGATTGGTAAAGGGCAGAGAGCTCCAGTCCGACTCAGACGCCAGCAAGGTGGAGGTGGAGTACTGGTTTGGGCTGGTATCATCAAAGATGAGCTTGTGGGGCCTTTTCGGGTTGAGGATGGAGTCAAGCTCAACTCCCAGTCCTACTGCCAGTTTCTGGAAGACACCTTCTTCAAGCAGTGGTACAGGAAGAAGTCTGCATCCTTCAAGAAAAACATGATTTTCATGCAGGACAATGCTCCATCACACGCGTCCAAGTACTCCACAGCGTGGCTGGCAAGAAAGGGTATAAAAGAAGAAAAACTAATGACATGGCCTCCTTGTTCACCTGATCTGAACCCCATTGAGAACCTGTGGTCCATCATCAAATGTGAGATTTACAAGGAGGGACAACAGTACACCTCTCTGAACAGTGTCTGGGAGGCTGTGGTTGCTGCTGCACGCGATGTTGATGGTGAACAGATCAAAACACTGACAGAATCCATGGATGGCAGGCTTTTGAGTGTCCTTGCAAAGAAAGGTGGCTATATTGGTCGCTGATTTGTTTTTGTTTTGTTTTTGAATGTCAGAAATGTATATTTGTGAATGTGGAGATGTTATATTGGTTTCACTGGTAAAAATAAATAATTGAAATGGGTTTATATTTGTTTTTTGTTAAGTTGCCTAATAATTATGCACAGTAATAGTCACCTGCACACACAGATATCCCCCTAAAATAGCTAAAACTAAAAACAAACTAAAAACTACTTCCACAAACATTCAGCTTTGATATTAATGAGTTTTTTGGGTTCATTGAGAACATGGTTGTTGTTCAATAATAACATTATTCCTCAAAAATACAACTTGCCTAATAATTCTGCACTGCCTGTAATACTAGTGTAACTGATGCTAAGTCCCTGGTGTGTCTAGTGAGTCACACTTAGGATATGTTTTATACAAATAACATAGATCAGTGGTATTCAGTAGTGCACTGTGCTCCTATAGATGGAGCACAAACATGCAAAAGATGCTCCATTGGACGCTTGCATAACATTACATTATAATCCTGTAAGAAAATAAAGATTTATAGAACATATAGATGTGATTTTGGTCATTTTTAAAAAATTGATATTGGTGTTTATTTTTAATGTGAGTCTAATTACCTCTATATATCGCATGTTTTATAAGTGGCACCACCAGTACTTCTTATGCTATTTTTTCCACTTCCTATGACATATTTACAATTTATATTTCAATGTCTTTTGTTTTCAGTGGATCTACGCTTCACTGCTATTGCTGTTTTCTTTCACAAATAACTCTAAGTGGTACCCAGACAGTTGATTGTGATGTTTCTGTTGATCGACAGTTCATTTGGCTGTATTTTTTTCCAGCAAGAGAAATATTTCTTCACACATTCACGGATTTACTTGGATGAGTGATGAAATGTTTCTCCTGCTGAAAACTAGGATTTCCTTACCTCGGTTATTGAGCAAGCATCAGAAACCCAAAGTGAGCTTGATATTCACCTAAAAACTGTCTGTCTTTTCTCTTGCATTGCCTCAACTCTTTACTGAAACAGGAAAATTGTTGCTTTGACAAACTATCAAGCAGAAACTGTATTATGGTGTGAATATACTTGATTCAGTGTTTATGCGTGAGCTTAAATATTTTAAGGTGAGCATAGTGCATGTTTAGCCCCATTATCTCACTGGAGATTCTCACTCTGATTTCAGCAGAATCCTCAGTTGTGCCATGTTAAAGCAGTTTCAAATCCTGTGAATCAGTTTCTCAAGTCCTTTGATGTATGTATTATAGTTGTGACGAGTATGTCTGTGTCTTGTATCTTTATATATATATACAGACTTTTTGGATTTTTTTTCCAAGTCTGCTGGATTAAAAAAAGACAATACTATTCGCTAAGCATGTAATGTCAACACTTTTGTCACACAGTTACCCAGAGGATTTGTTTTATATGCATTTCCTCCACATTTTCAGGTAAGCCAGCCCTGCATTTGGCATGATTTGCCTTATTGGTGTACAAAGATCGTCAACATGTGGCGAGTCCTCGTTCACTGTTAAAGATTCACAGATCTGGGACATCAGGTAACAGATTTTACTGTCATGGTTTTATATTTGTTCTACTGCTTGCTTGTCAAAGGTGAAGCAGATGGTCTCATCTAATACAGGTTTTTGTGGCATAAAGAGACAAAAGAGCAGAGAAAGTCAAGAAAAAAAGGCATGCAAGAAACTCATTTTGGTTGTGACCATGATGGACAGCAAATGATAACCTTCATACCACAAGTATGTCTGTTTCTGTCTGCGCGTCAACCCAAATCAGCTGGAAACAAAAGCTATCAGTGTCTAGTTGGCAAAACAAGAGGCCGCATAGCTTGAGCTCACACTTGCGTTTCCGCAGTTATCACTTGCCTTGTTCTTTCATAAATCAATCAGTCATACAAGACTAGATGTATTATCTCTTTTACAATAGGAAATCATAATGGAAACCAGAGACCTGAGAGACTTGATGACAATAAAGGAGAACTACCTCTAATAGAGTGAAAGACACAAAAAAGTGCCTTGGTTAAAGAAGAAAGATAGTACAAGTGAGAAATATATCAGGGATCACTTATTAGTTATGAGACGATCATCAGTATCTAACCAATAATTTCTGATCCAGGTGGTGTGGATGGTAGATAAAGAATATTTGCTACAGGACCAACTAGGAGATCCTATATTAGTGAACAAATATGTAATGAATTGGTTTATAACTGTCAGTCTAATTAACTCTTCACTACTCAGTCTGCAGCACAAAACAGTAAACACTGTTCACTGAAGCAGAATACTTAATAGTTACTTCAAGATTACTTCACCAGTACTGACTAGAAAGTAAAACAGCATCCCAGTACTTGAATCTGTCTCATTTTAGAGATGCTGTGGAACTTGATTTCTTGAGAAACTAAACAGCATCTAGACAGTGAGCTCTTCTGAACAATGTAAAAGCAGGATGTGGTGCTGTACTGCGGATAAATCAATGTCTACAACCACTAATGGGCCAGACAGCCTTATTTAGTGTGTGATCTTCCTATTGGTCATGTGATTTCCGTTTCCACTGTAAAAAAAAAAAAAAAAAAAAGGTTAGTATTGGAATTCATTGTAAATTCAGGCTGACTAGAACCACAGTTCTATTTTACAACCACAGCTGAAGCCCACTGGGAGTGTCTTTTAAATGCCTGAAAAACAGATTTTGGGTGGGGTATCACTTTAACAACCATCAAGTTAATTTCACTACAGCAGCCAAGGCTGTGTGGAAACACTGGCTGAATTCAGTGCCCTGAATGGCCCATTTTCATCGGTAGCTCGACTTTTGACAGGCTGGCGACCTACTCTGAAAAGCTCTCGAAGCTTTGGCAAAAACTTTCAAAATGTGTCCAAAAAAAGTATACTTTAGCCATTCTGACCCCAATGATTTGACCCCACAAATTCAGACTGATTAAACATGTTTGTGGCTTTTACAGTAAAAATGACAAGTATTTTCTACTCGGATTTTGAATTTTTTTTGTCTGAATTTAGATCTATTGTGCAAATATAGTATAAATGAAAAATTAACTCAAATTTCAGATATTTGAGGTTGTGCCAAAAAAAAAAAGAAGAAGATTTTTTTAAAGGTGAAATATAGAGGTAAAATCTAAAGTAGTCAAAAACGGCCAATTATACTCTGGACCCCAGAGGGTTACTAAATACATTTACATGTCTTGGTGACTGCAGCTGGAACCTTGGCAAAAAGTGTATGTGTGTGTGTGGAATGCTAGCTACCAGCATTCATAATATAATAGTTACAATAGCAACAGTAACCAGGGGGGTGGGGCTTAAATGACAGAACAAAGACAGGCTACCATGATGTCACATGCCAGGCCACCATGATGTCACATGCCAGGCCACCATGATGTCACATGCCAGGCCATAAAAATCTATAAATAGGGGTGCCTCGACACACAGTTGTAGAATTCCCTTGCAGGTGATTTTAATCTAGCGATTGAATTATGTTTTCAGATGAAAGCGCTTATAACCTCCCAAAGGACAGTCCTCTTCCTCCACCCAAACCTAAAATGTATATTTCTAAATACAGGGAAGCAATTGTATTAGAAAATAAATATAAACATGAACACAGGACCATGGTGCCAAGAACAGTTAAGGCGCCATCTCATCGCGAAATGTGCCCACAGAGGCCAGAAGGCGAAAAACCTGAACACACATTCAGGAAAAAACCAGAACACACAGGCATGAAGAAAGTCATGGCTCAACCTGCTTGTGTGGATACACGCAAAGGGGACAAGCAGCTCCTTGAGAAATCTGGACTTGTCCCCTTTTATTTACAGAAAAACGATTACGGAATCGTTCCAGGCTACCTGCGTAGAAGAAAGGCAGAGAAAGAAAAGGCTAAGCAGGACAATGATGCCTGGTTAACAAAACAACAGGAAACAGTTAAACCACTGGCCGAACAGGAGAAACAAAACATTCTCCAGGGCCTAAAGAGGAGGTTTAATGAGCTAAACTTTGAATATCAATCCCTCCCTTTTACTATCTCCCCTTCACAGCACAAAAAATACAATTACAAAATGTTTCTCGAAGAGGCAATGAGTCAAGTTGAAAAAGACATTGCCCTTTTTGAGGAACATAAATACATTTACGTAGGCAGGGAAGATGCATCTGACGAACAACAGTTACAGCGGACTCCACTGCCACCCATTAGACCGAAAAAGACAAAGTTGACACCCGCTCCTCAAGTCACACAACCAACGAAAAAGGAAACTTTCTCGACCGACAACCTACCACCTTTTCGTAGGATGTGTGTTCCACCTATATCCAGAAGTGGAAAGCAACCTATTCCCATGACTGAGAACCTTCACAGACAACCTATTCCCACCCAACTAGTTATAATTCCACGACCTAGTCCTGTCCCTCTGCCACCTATTTGTAAAAAAGCTGAATCTACACCCCGACCACCTGTAAGACCTCCAATGAAACGAGGTGTAACACCCATCCTTCCACCCATTTCCACCAAAAAGCTGTAGTGCTGTACCGTTAGAGTAGTTTTTTAACTACCTAACCCCCAACCGGTCTTGACAGAAGCCGCACCATCTGAGCCTGGTTCTGTCGAAGGTTTCTTCTTTTTAAGACAAAGGAGTTTTTCCTTCCCACCGTCGCCCAGTGCTTGCTCAGATGGGATCATTTGATTGTTGGGGTTTTCTTAAACATAAATTGGCCTATTGAAAAAATGTAGTGGTTCTTACTACATTTTATTTTCAATAGACCAATTTATGTTCAAAAAAAAAAAAATTACAGCAGAAAAGAAAGCATGGGAGACATCTGATGCATTTCATTGCTTTTTAAAAAATAATTTATAATTTATCTGGAACAAATAAAAGAAAGTAAAAATAATCTTTTGTGGATTCTTTTTCTTCAATAAGTAGTAGAATAGGCAGTTCTTTATACATAAAGCATAGTGTTTTGTTAAAAAATAAAGTGGCACAGCGGCACTGTGTTAAAGGCCTGTGTTTTTTACCATCAGCGTGACAGCACCGTGCCGCCTTTGCAGTTTTAAGGCCCAGGGAAACAAGCCTGCCAGCGCTCTGTAGCGGCTGTGACCGCTGCCGATAAGGAAAGGCTGCTCTTCATAGAGGACTCAAGCTCGGGGAAACGTTTTCTGGTCGACTCTGGCTCCCAGAAGAGCCTCTGGAACTCTTGTGTCGTCTTTACAATGGTATATTATTTAATCTCAAAAAAAATTTTAAAAATTAAAAAAAATTGGAGATTTCCCGCATCACATAACATGTGCAGGTACACTGGTACAGCACATGTGAGCGAAATTCTTATGTGTGTGCAACAGAGGTGTGCAAAATACAATAACATAAGAACAAGCAAAATATACGAATGGGTAAATCTGAGAATTATAAGAATAAATATATGTACAAATATAAGAGTGTATGTTAGGGCCGTTCGATATAACGATATATATCAAATGACGATATAAACATGTCTATCGTTTCCTATTACGCTCTCGTTTGTTTCGTGATGTCGTAAAATAAACTGTTTACAGCAGTATTTTTCATCGTTTTGACGGTCACCTTAGTGGCTATATTAATTTCTTAAAGCTCTCTCTTTCTCTTATATTTAATATAACCACACTATGGGCGGACAAGTGCCTGTTTTTACGTGTTTTCGTTAGCAACAATGACGGTAAAACCATCGCGTGGTTCCGCTGTACGCTTGTTTGTTTTCCACGTAAACCTTTCACAATAAAGCTCAAGATCCTGTTGAGACTTTTCAAAACAAACTGAATCACATGAGAGAGTATGCAGAGTTTACAAATGAGAAGCAAAAAAAGAGCCGTCAGACTCAAACTTTGAGAGAAAATGGTGGCTGTTACAACTTATGTCTAAAAATGTATAGTTTCATGCATCAGTTAAAACACTCGAATCCAGGTAAAGGACGCCCAGCTGAAAAAACTAAACGCAAGTCGAGTTGCCAGAGATTCACAGAATTTACAGAAAATATTACATTTTTGTGATTTATATCGTTGTCAGGACGATAAATGTCTTATATCGGGATATGAGATTTTTGTCATATCGCACAGCCCTAGTGTATGTGCATTACTGAATATGTATACTAAATATATATATATATATATATATATATATATATATATATATGTTATGGGTGCAACGATACACAAAATTCACGGTTCGGTTCAATACTTTGGTGTCAAGGTTCGATATTTTTTCGATACGAATAAATGTTCATGCCTATTTAATTTGTCATTTATTAAAATTATAAATATATATTTTAACTCAAAAGTGCAGTTTTTAAATTTAATGTTGCTGAAAAAACAAAATAATCTCCGTTAACGAGCTACTGCAGATCGCCCCGTGCGTGCGGCTGGACGGCGTCAACACGTTAACAAGCTAACTGCGCTAACGCAGTAGTTTTCACCAATTGAGCATTGCGTGGCACATCTGACATACTGTTTTACTTTTGTCCATGACGCGCTTACCCATCAGGGTCATGCGTCACATGAAAGCCAAGATAGTTCCAAACGCCACATCTGAATGAGGGTGGGGGAGGTTCAGTTTCGGGTAGCGTTGAGGCAGTTGCAACGAGCTTAGCTTCTGTCTTGCTAGCTTGCGGTGCGCTCATTGGATCTGCACTCAACAGTGCAGTCTAGGCGGAGTAGTCGAACGCAGATCCACTGAGCGTTCAACACAGACAGCATCGTAAGAAGAAAAGTTGATAAAATAAAACATTTTGTATTGTTCGATACATATGCGTACTGAACCGAAAGCACTGTATCGAACGGTTCAATATCGATCCAAGTATTGTTTGCATTGTTGGCAAAAAGTGTGTGTGTGTGTGGAATGCTAGCTACCAGCATTCATAATATAATAGTCACAATAGCAACAGTAACCAGGGGGGTGGGGCTTAAATGACAGAACAAAGACAGGCTACCATGATGTCACATGCCAGGCCATAAAAATCTATAAATAGGGGTGCCTCGACACACAGTTGTAGAATTCCCTTGCAGGTGATTTTAATCTAGCGATTGAATTATGTTTTCAGATGAAAGCGCTTATAACCTCCCAAAGGACAGTCCTCTTCCTCCACCCAAACCTAAAATGTATATTTCTAAATACAGGGAAGCAATTGTATTAGAAAATAAATATAAACATGAACACAGGACCATGGTGCCAAGAACAGTTAAGGCGCCATCTCATCGCGAAATGTGCCCACAGAGGCCAGAAGGCGAAAAACCTGAACACACATTCAGGAAAAAACCAGAACACACAGGCATGAAGAAAGTCATGGCTCAACCTGCTTGTGTGGATACACGCAAAGGGGACAAGCAGCTCCTTGAGAAATCTGGACTTGTCCCCTTTTATTTACAGAAAAACGATTACGGAATCGTTCCAGGCTACCTGCGTAGAAGAAAGGCAGAGAAAGAAAAGGCTAAGCAGGACAATGATGCCTGGTTAACAAAACAACAGGAAACAGTTAAACCACTGGCCGAACAGGAGAAACAAAACATTCTCCAGGGCCTAAAGAGGAGGTTTAATGAGCTAAACTTTGAATATCAATCCCTCCCTTTTACTATCTCCCCTTCACAGCACAAAAAATACAATTACAAAATGTTTCTCGAAGAGGCAATGAGTCAAGTTGAAAAAGACATTGCCCTTTTTGAGGAACATAAATACATTTACGTAGGCAGGGAAGATGCATCTGACGAACAACAGTTACAGCGGACTCCACTGCCACCCATTAGACCGAAAAAGACAAAGTTGACACCCGCTCCTCAAGTCACACAACCAACGAAAAAGGAAACTTTCTCGACCGACAACCTACCACCTTTTCGTAGGATGTGTGTTCCACCTATATCCAGAAGTGGAAAGCAACCTATTCCCATGACTGAGAACCTTCACAGACAACCTATTCCCACCCAACTAGTTATAATTCCACGACCTAGTCCTGTCCCTCTGCCACCTATTTGTAAAAAAGCTGAATCTACACCCCGACCACCTGTAAGACCTCCAATGAAACGAGGTGTAACACCCATCCTTCCACCCATTTCCACCAAAAAGCTGTAGTGCTGTACCGTTAGAGTAGTTTTTTAACTACCTAACCCCCAACCGGTCTTGACAGAAGCCGCACCATCTGAGCCTGGTTCTGTCGAAGGTTTCTTCTTTTTAAGACAAAGGAGTTTTTCCTTCCCACCGTCGCCCAGTGCTTGCTCAGATGGGATCATTTGATTGTTGGGGTTTTCTTAAACATAAATTGGCCTATTGAAAAAATGTAGTGGTTCTTACTACATTTTATTTTCAATAGACCAATTTATGTTCAAAAAAAAAAAAATTACAGCAGAAAAGAAAGCATGGGAGACATCTGATGCATTTCATTGCTTTTTAAAAAATAATTTATAATTTATCTGGAACAAATAAAAGAAAGTAAAAATAATCTTTTGTGGATTCTTTTTCTTCAATAAGTAGTAGAATAGGCAGTTCTTTATACATAAAGCGTAGTGTTTTGTTAAAAAATAAAGTGGCACAGCGGCACTGTGTTAAAGGCCTGTGTTTTTTACCATCAGCGTGACAGCACCGTGCCGCCTTTGCAGTTTTAAGGCCCAGGGAAACAAGCCTGCCAGCGCTCTGTAGCGGCTGTGACCGCTGCCGATAAGGAAAGGCTGCTCTTCATAGAGGACTCAAGCTCAGGGAAACGTTTTCTGGTCGACTCTGGCTCCCAGAAGAGCCTCTGGAACTCTTGTGTCGTCTTTACAATGGTATATTATTTAATCTCAAAAAAAACAAAATAAAAAAAAATTGGAGATTTCCCGTATCACATAACATGTGCAGGTACACTGGTACAGCACATGTGAGCGAAATTCTTATGTGTGTGCAACAGAGGTGTGCAAAATACAATAACATAAGAACAAGCAAAATATACGAATGGGTAAATCTGAGAATTATAAGAATAAATATATGTACAAATATAAGAGTGTATGTTAGGGCTGTTCGATATAACGATATATATCAAATGACGATATAAAAATGTCTATCGTTTCCTATTATGCTATCGTTTGTTTCGTGATGTCGTAAAATAAACTGTTTACAGCAGTATTTTTCATCGTTTTGACGGTCACCTTAGTGGCTATATTAATTTCTTAAAGTTCTCTCTTTCTCTTATATTTAATATAACCACACTATGGGCGGGCAAGTGCCTGTTTTTACGTGTTTTCGTTAGCAACAATGACGGTAAAACCATCGCGTGGTTCCGCTGTACGCTTGTTTGTTTTCCACGTAAACCTTTCACAATAAAGCTCAAGATCCTGTTGAGACTTTTCAAAACAAACTGAATCACATGAGAGAGTATGCAGAGTTTACAGATGAGAAGCAAACAAAGAGCCGTCAGACTCAAACTATATGTATACACCTGCCCGCCTTCGTAAACAACTAAATGCTATGTTGCCCTATCATTTTTTGATTGGTCCACATGGTATATTTTTTCACCAATAGGAAAGGCTGGGGGAGTTGGGAGGGGGACTGAGTGCTTTCTAGTGTTTTTCCTTATAAAAACCGTTTCTTCCCGCAGTAAATATAAACAACGATAGTATTCAGGAAGAAAACCTGCATATATTATACTGAACATAAAGTTGTTTGCAAAACTTGTGCATAATTTTTACAAATGTACAACTTCTATTCGCATTTCAAGTTATGAAAACAATTCCTTAACTTGAAGCTAATGATGAAAACAGGACACCGCCGCTGACATCTTAAATCCACTGGTGAAAGTTTTTGGGTCACACATTCTTAATAAGGAAACAGAAATGAGGCCATCTCACTAGTTTAATTAACATGTGTCCTACTGAAAGAAAAAAAAAAAGACTCTGGATATCCAGTTCAACCACTGGATAAACCAGAAATAATTTGCCAAAAAAAGGTATATTTGAAGACATTCATGTGTTAAAGGGAGCTTTTGGAACTCTATAGATGGCGACTATATAGATTACTGTTTAACTTTAAATGCAAAGCCATCTTTTCTATACCTAGATGTATTTAAGGTTCTCCTTGCATGAATCCTGTATAATCTTGATGTTAAATGACTGAAGCCACTTGACTTGACAAAGCTCTAGAATAAAAAGACTATGCATAGCAAAAAGCACACAAAACACATATTACCTTCAAGATCCATTTATTTGAGTTGATACAGTACTACAGGGGCATCGTGTTGACCCGAGTTGACAGATTAAGACATTCTACAGGATTTCAGGAACTTTTATTGATTTGTCTCTCCTCAGATACTTGACCACCTCCTTCACAATGAGATGACACAACTCTATTTTAAAGAAGCAACAATATTTCTGTGTGCAGTGCGTCATGCACACAAAACACTAAAGTCCTAAGCAGGTCAAAGCATGAACATGAAGTACTTTGACATCAACTTTAAATGGCTTGATCAATAAATACAAGTATAAAAAAACCACATTGATAATAATTTTCATTATCAAATTTAAAAAAAGAAGAAAAAAAATCATGAAAGATACCAAAGGCACGCAACTTACAATACCTTGGCAGTCCAGGATCACCCACAGATTAAAAACAAATAAAACCAATAAAAGAAATTTTGGCAATATCCCGCAATAGTAAAAAGCTGTAACCAAAATAATGCTTAAATAACATAAAATACTAATTTATTATTATTGTCATAACAATATCCAGTCAAGTTTTCCTATGATTAGAATTTCTGCTAACTAACAGATATGCACCAGTTATTTCCAGTTTGGCAGAGTTAATGTTTTATCATCAGATTCTTTCCATTGATTTATTTCCTTTTTTTTTTTCCTCCTGGTGTTGTTCCAGCATATTTAGCCTCCCCTGCTTTGGTAGATGTGAAAATAAAAATTTCTTGCAGTCAGCTATTAGTAAAAATGTCAGTCTTTTGCTCTTTTTTCCAGCTAACACTTTCACCTGTGGGTATTCCAAAAACAGGGGGAAATGTGTGCGAGTTCACCAATTTCACACCAGATTTGGCTGTTTTTGTTTGTTTTTTGTTGTTGTTTTTTTCCTTTGGAGAGAAATTGTGACACTTCAAGGAAGGAAGTATTTTTTTTCTGCCATAACATAAAGCAATAAAAACATTTCTTATATTTTGGAAAATCAAAAACAGAAGCATAATAAAACAAAATACTAACATAGTATAATTTTTTCACTGTAAATCCAGTTGACAATATAATGCAATACAAAAGGCAATAAAATGCAATATAATACGCAGTGGGTCTTTCATTTGAGTCAGAACCCAGGACCTTTTCTTCGCACATGCCACCGCTGAAAACATTCAACACTTGATCTTTTTCCCTTGGGGTCCCCCACGACATGCTTTTCCACTCACATCATTTAACGTATCGGATGATGTCAGTCATCGTTCTCCAATTTTTGACATTTCTTTTGCTGCTGTTGAAAAGTGTATCACAATTTCTAAGGCCATACAGAAGACTGGGATCACACAATGACCCTCAAGACAAGCTATATCAACAGCCTCCAGCATCTCTGTTAGGGAATAACAGAAGAAAAATAAAGCAGGTCAAGCCAATGTGGGGATGATTTCATACACCGTGGGGGGGGGGGGGGGGTTGGGGAGATTCCTAAGAAAAATGCAAGGACTCTGACAAGCCCCTGACTCACCCATTCCCCTGAATCATTGTCAGTTTCATTACTTCTTTGGTATAAAACAAAAACTTTTCCTCTGCTCCTTCTATTCACTTTCTTTACTTTCACTAGTCTACGTTACAAAGCCTTCAAAAACTAAAACTATTCTAACACCTCGACCTTTTCTGCGTTTTACAGGAAAGACTGCTCTAATCTCACCACTGCTCCATGCATCACTCTTTCTCACACCTTTCTTCTCCCTCTAGCTATAAGTCTCTACGCGCCGCCTCTCTCTCACGCTCAAATGAAAACAATGGCTGGCTAATTGTGCTTGGTTGACATAATGAACTAGTATACACAGCTGGAGGGGCCGAGCACTGACCGCAGATCCCACCTGTGCTGACTCGGGCTGGGGCCAGTACAGATCTCTAGCACCAGCACGTCTCCTGCCTCCCTCTGAGGAATTTGCTGCGTCATCAGCGAGCTAAAACAAACCACCTTACTTAGCTCCTTTGAAGAGCTTGGGGTAAAATATTAACCAGCCCAGCAATGGAAAGCACCTAATCTTCTTTAGTGAAAAAAACCCCAAAATATAAATAAATAAAAGAAAGAAAGAAACACCTCTTACTTTTTTCAGGTAGGCCCAAAAAATGTGAAAGAACTAGGGCTATAGCCAGACACATTCCAGGACTGTGAGATGTTGTCTGTGCTATCTCCCTTCACTAGATGTCCCACTAGGTGAGCCCCTCCAGACCTCTTGTCCTGCCAACAAAAGTATGTTCAACCAGGCCTTAACTGCCGACAAACCAAACTACAAACTTTAACACTGACAAAGACCACGGAGGAAGGATTTTTGTTTTCTTGGCCTGTAGATGCTGGTGTATCTGTGTGTAATTTCACCTGTGTAGAAGGAATGGGCTTTGATGGGGGGAAGGGAGTAAGTAGTTAGTCAGCTGTGCTATGAAGGCCCTGGGTCTCTCTACATTCACAAACAACATGATACAAAAAAGCACAACTGGTGACAGGTTGGCCTGGCTTTTCCCTCCACATTAAGGAAATGACATACATAATTTGTATTATGAATCAAAAAAAGGCACTTCCTACATATTTCCTAGTATCATAAACATATATAGGACATATGCTTTTATGAAGGTATACTTGCCTGCGTGTTGTACATACACAGACACAGTTATATATTGGGGTATATAGATGTTTCTCGTCACCGAGTAACATAATTATATATGTCAGTTCCACAAACACAGTTGGAGACAAGGAGCTTTGGACTCTTCCAGTAATAGCCAGCGCCCACCAGTTTTGCACTTAAAACTAAAGCTACAAAATATTAATAAATAATCAGCAATGCTATTTTTTTTTTTTGGAACAAGACCCTGGTTTGTTTCATTTCTTTCTTTCTTTTTTTTTAAAGGAAGTAAAGATCACAAAAGCATATGCTCCGTTTTGAGTTCTAAGGTGCTGTTGTAAACTCATACATGGAAATGGGTGATGTCTAAGCAGAGCCAACCAGTTTCTGATCGCTGCATTTGTGATTCTAACTTGCCTTCTTGCTGAATATGTAAACATGTTGAACACAGCAAAGTCTATGGGCGGGCCAAGAGAGCTGACTGGGTGGCATTCTCTCATGCCAGCTCTGTCTCTCTCCTGCACAGAAAACCTTAACTAAATGTTTTCTAGCCAGAGAAATGTGCCTGCGTGTGTGTGAGTGCGTGTGTGCGAGTGTAGCGACGCATCTTTTCCATCGAGATTTCAACCCCATTTGAAAAAGCCACAAGCTACGAAAGGCCGATCCCAGTAACGCACTGGTCGTTAGTGTCACGCATACACATCTGTACACATACGCACACACAAACACACACTCGTGTTAAAATCCCTCTTCTTCTCTGTCTTCCACCCATCTATTAGTTGAGGTTGCTGCTGATGTCCAGGGCTTGCTGGTACACCTGAGTCATGTCCTCCAGGTCCCCCAACAAGGAGAAGCTGCCATTGTCCCCTGGGGAGCCTTTTGTTTTGGGGCCGCGGCTGAATTTGTGTCCCTGGATTGGCGGGGCTGCCTGGAAGCCTTTAAAGTTGGCGAGCTGCAGCAGGTTTTCAGCCGAGACACAAGCCCTGATGTTTGGGCGGAGGTGGGGTGTGGAAGGATGCCACTCGGCCCCGCTGAGGGAGCTGGGTGACAGGGACAGGACGGAGCTGTCCTCCCCCACTATGCTGGAGGGACGACTCTGACTGCGGGACAAACCAGAGTCGGTCGATGGAGGAGGCTCACCGAGGACTCCGGCCACCGTCGCTGATGAGGGAGGCCCGCTGTAGGTGGAGTACTTGCCATTTCGCTTCAAGATACCCTTTCTCCCCATGGCTCTCTTGGGTGGGGAGGTGGCTAGCAGAGACATGCTGGCGCCCCCTAAAAGCTCGGAGGACTCACTGCGCTCTGGGGAAGAGTAGTACCCTGATTCCCGTTGTTGGTTGTTCTTCAAGATGCCTTTTTTGGGCAGAGACGGCACGATCTTGGCTGGGGAGACTCCTCCCAGCGTCGGCTCCTCTTCCTCTCGGTCTGGGCTGGACGCCTCCTCTCCACCTTCAGCTTGCTGAGGCAGCGCTACCTGACCCAGCTCCACCTCTTCAGGACTTACAGATTGGTGCTCTTCGGTAACCCTGGTCTTCAGGATGCCTTTGGGTCTCTTTAGACCTGGCTTGTCCTCGCCTCCACTGTGCGTCTGTCCTGCCTCAACATTCTCCTTCTTGGACTTCTTGGGCCTCTGGCGCAGCAGCTGGGGCATGGCCGCAGCTTTGGCTCCAGAACCACGTGGCTCAGTGCGGTTCTGCCAGTCGATGAAACGGGCCAGCATGGGAGAGCCTCCGTGGTCGCGTTGGGTCTCGCAGTCACACACGCTGTTCTTCCAGCCCCAGTTCACCCACCAGTGATTGGCAATGTCCTCCACTGTAGCTCGACGCTCAGGATTCACCATCAGCATCCAGCGGATCAGTCCACGGGCATCTGGGAGTAAACAGAGATCTGTTGAGTGCTTCACGCTGCACATTATTTGACATACAAATACTAAAATCATATGCTATTGCTTTTTCATTTCAAAGACTGTTACACCTATACCAAAAACATGAATCACTGAGTATTTTTCAAGAGTATTTTTTTTCCACAAAAAGTTGCTCTTTTTAGCACAAAAAGTTATATTTTGTTTCCATTGTAGTTTATTCAAAAATCATGTTACCAGCAAATGAATAAGAAGTATAATGTCTTGTTGCTCAGCTAAGATGTGCTTCTTTATGCTGTCTGGATAAAAGCGTCACTGTTTATCATGTGTAATGCAATTTGCATCCACTACATGTGAACATCCAGAGCGCTCTGATCCATGCTTCCCCAAAGAGCGTATGAACAAACATCTTAAAGGCTTTCATATTCTTCTGGAATTTATGAGAAAAAGAGTCCTCGTGGTTTCTATCTGCAGCACAGCTGAATTAGATTTGCCAATTACAGTTTATGCTATTGTTTTACACAGCGCACTGAAATCAGGTGTGTTTCCTAACATGACCCAAACCAAAAGGAATGCAAGCTGAGCCAAAAGTTCCAGCAGTACCTGAGGACTGAGTGGGCTCTTTGTACTCGCCGTTGCTAATCTGGCGAATGAGGTTCTTGTGGTCTCCCCCATCAAACGGCATAGTTCCATAGACCAGGGTATACAGCAGCACCCCAAGGGCCCAGCTGTCCACCTGGAGGAAACAGTGATTAGTGATTCATGGCATTAAAAAAATGGATGCTGTGAAATGAGCTGAGTAGACTGGGCTTTGAGTTACTCTACACACCAATAAGCAATATGATATGATGTTGTTTCTCCAGCAGGCCTCTCAAAGACATAATGACAACGGCAGGTATTTTGGTGGGCCATGACTTGTTTGTGCACAGACACATTACACTCTCTCACAATATAATGTGGCTTTCAAAAATGTTACATAACACTTGGTGTTTTGAGGAGGTGCAGAGTGGTGGGAGCGGAAGAGGGTAATGAGACCAGCAGAGATAGCAACTGTGATATGCTGAGCTCCTGACAGTCGCTAAAGACATGCAGTTGACGTGTGTGTGTGTGTTTGTGTGACTGAGAGAGAGAGAGAAACAAAGAGCATGGCACAGAATAAGTGTACAGACTGTAGTTGGGGGCAGATACAGTGGGCTGTGATTTTAATGAGGGCAGCTAAAGTTTTGAGACGTAATCAATGACCAGCATCGTGAATGTTTCACTCTTTGTGTCATCGTCGGTCCATTCCTGAGTATGCGACAGGCCACTCACTATTGTCATGCTCTATTTTTGTTGTCTTTGCTCGCTGTAATTTGTGGCCTCATCCCAGCTGTGGTTCTATAATTTTGTTTTTAGCACTCTCGAGTAAATTACAGTGAATCGCACTAAATTGAACGGTTTGACTACGAAATCTAAAAATTCAACATCCCCCCCTCCTCCTTGTTGCTTTGTTTTATCCATCTGATGTAATTGTAGTGACAACGCCCTTCGGAGTGACTCTGCACTTGCAGAATGAGTGGTTTTGGGGAGACATTTTCACTGTTTCTTTCACCAAAAGTATTTGTTTAGACAGCGCTTGCGCTTTGAGGCTGGGGAGCTCATTCCAATCCAGTTAATCTGAAGACAGAGTGAGAAAAACGATCCCCTGGTTCCTCACTTCAAAGACCCCTGAATATTGTAGGAAAGGGAGGACAGGGGAGGGATGCTGACCCAAAAGAGAGAGACCTCCCTTGGACTATGGACTAATCCCATCAAAGGGCCTGAGAAGAAAGTCTACCCACCAGTTTGTATATTGACTACATGATGATTGTAATCACTAGCGGTTCATCCCAAAATGAATTTTCAGGGAGGGCAATAAATGATTAAATTTCTATTTCCGCTGAGACTCACCTCCGGGCCACGGTATGGTCTCCCATTGACGATCTCCGGTGAAGCATATAGGGGGCTACCGCAGAAGGTTTGCAGTAGCTTGTCTTTATGGTAGAGGTTGGACAGCCCAAAATCAGCAATCTGTGAACACAAGGCCAAGTTAGAATTTCAGGTCATATTATTTCTTTTCCCTCACGCAAAGATCATTTGAGACAAGGCTTTGGCTGCCAACACATCCCAGACCATCACAAGAGGCAAGGTTACCTTAATATTACAGTTTTCATCCAGTAGCACATTTTCCAGTTTCAGATCCCTGTGCACTACTCCATTCTGCAGTGAGAAAAAAGAAAAAGATTGATGCATGCATCAGCTCATTTTTCATTAAAGAGGGTTCCAAGCAATAAACAGTCCATTGCATTTGTATGTATGTGTGATTTACTTTGACAAAGATAGCTTGAGGAAATCAAGACAGCCTGTTGGCTTAGTACTCTTTAATTGGTCCTGTCCCCTCGAAGATCTTCAAGCTGACATCTGCTGGGACTTTCTTTTAAATCAGCTCAAATGTGTGACATAAACATGAGCCTGTAATTATCTCCCAGTATGAATTATGTTCTCAGAGCATCATGGGATAAAACAGCGACTATGCTGTTAATGCACGGGTTGGGGAAAAAAAATCCAGGAATTAACATGTGGTACGCAGACAGACAGAACCCAGCTCAGATGCAGAGGAGTGACTTCATCCGTCACCCCCCGCCTGTTTGCGCAGCTCAGCATTGCATCTCCTGTCGGTGACTGTCTAACACGGTGCTCATTTTCACATGACTCTGATTGGTGAACACAAGGAAGAAGTGGTTGGTTGCTTGTTGTGCCTGTGACTCACACCACCCCACCCAGCAAGGGGTTGCGCTTGGTGGTAATGACTCATCATTCATGGCTGTCTGGGACCAATCTGTGAACCAATCGTCTATCATCTGATAACTTAGCCTCTGGGGGCAAAGGCTGGCGTTTTGGGGAAGATACACAGGTAATGGACAATTGACATTCAGGCCAGGACGTCCTGTTTAGCGCCGCGGCCATGACTTAGAGTCTGATAATGAAAGCAAATTCTTTTTTTAAAAAAAGAAAAGGGGAGCATTTATAGAGATTAGTCTGGGAGTCCCCTAGCTGAAGACTATGACATCATCCCTATCTACAGCTGGGAAAAGTGTGACAAGTGGGGAGCCAATGGGATCTTTGGGTTTTAAGCAGAGTAAGTGAGGTGTGGATGTGGGTGTGAACCAAACTTAATCTCTGGAGAATGACTCTGGGGGTAGCTCAGGACATCAGTCCGTGTGTGTGCGGCAAGATTTGAGCACAGATTTAAAGACAGGGCCTGTTTGTTGCCCTGCTCTGTAATGGGAGGGTAAGCCTGAATTAAACTGGCCTGCATTCTATCTTCACTCAGAAACAGATGACTCTCTACAACCAGTGCGCCAAGAACAGCACACCGTGCAGGGCTGGCAGATTATACTAGCTATGCGTCTGAATGTGTGAGGGGAATGGTGAAGGATAAATTAAGGACTTAAAGTCTTTATGTGTGTAAGAGACACAGAGCACAGCGTGCACAAGCTGAAGGCACGGATGAGTTTTCTCACCTTGTGACAGTGGTGCACGGCGGAGACTATCTGTCTGAAGAAGCGCCGCGTCTCCCGCTCGCTCAGGCGCCGACGCTCGCTAATGTAGTCATACAGCTCGCCCTTGCTGGCATACTCCATCACAATCACGATCTTGTCCTTGTTCTCAAACACTGAGAAATGATAAGAAAATAGCAACACATTATTACCGACTTTCCAAAAACATAGAGGTATGGGAGGACAGCTTCTTAAGTCTGCCCAGGTTCATTTTGCCTTCTTAATAAAAATATTAATGAGCATTATTAAGTAAAAAAGCAGGAAAAAAAACGTTTACTCCGCCCTTTGTTTTTTTTGGAGGGAATTGGGAATCCAAATTCCAAAGCAACACATTACATCTCTACATTTCTCCCAGGGTTACATCACCCAGACCCCACCTCATGTGCCTGGCTCCTTCACAACACTACAGCAGGGAGGGGCTGTTAACTCAATCAGGCCTTGCTCAGAGAGCAGAGCAAGTGGAGAGCAGTGAAAACAGACCACAAAAAAAAAAAAGAAAAGGAGAAAGAGTTACCTTCACAGGCTCAGGTGGAGGTTCTGCTACAGCTTGAGCTTTGCATCATGTTGCCACTTTTCACAACACAGTCCGATATTTCTAACAACCAACCTATATTCTTCTATCTTCTGTACCTACTCTTACAAAGCAGGCTTTTTCTCTTTTGGACCTTGAACTTTTATTACGACCGAAGCAAAATGAATAAACCTGGTGACACGTGTGCTGATTTTTAGAGGAATGCTGTTTCATTTTTATCGCCATTGAAATACAGCTCACCAGACATATCATTGTGTGTCAGTTTTTAGCCATCCGCTATATAATTTCAGTTTGGCAACATGCTTCTTGGCATGAAGAGTATGACAGCGGTTAGGGAGAGAGAGGAGAAGAAGAGAGAGGGGAAAAAAGGCTAGAAAAACACAGTCAGCCATGTTGCTACATATTGTCCGTGTTGATTTTCCCACACAGCAGGGTCACTGAGGTGGGGGCCTCCGCTTTCTGTACTCTTGAGTGAGCACCTTCACAGTCTGTCACACTACTTTCCTCAGCACCCCACCCCTCCTCTCCTGGGGTTCTTTTAAAGATATAATCCTCTACAAAAACACACAGTTGCTGAGTGATGGTAATGCTCCCTGATTGTGACTGTCTGGCAGCTCGGGAAGTAACAGACGGGATGTAAGCCAAGCACTTGGGAGGGCAAAAGCAGACTCAGCTCTCTGATTGGTGGACAGAGGAGTGACCTGGGGTGACATTCACGGCGAACCTTGATGGGGTTAGGCTGGGGGAGCCAATTCTCAGCTTGCACTCCCATTTACCTTTGAGCACTTGCGGTGAGGTAATTACCTGGCTTACATAACTCGGGTTTGTTACAGCCCACTGGGCACGCCAGCCACCACTAAAGCCTCGCTGTCACTCACTGGGCTTTGTTCACAGGTCATGCCCTCACATCTGACTAATTAGCGCCTATTGTCCTAGTGTCTGCACTGATGATAGACTGTTGTTGAAAACTTGCACAAGGGCCAAAGAGTCACACAGAGGAGTGGAGGGATAATTCTAAAGTAGGCCATAAACAAGCACATTTTAATTAATCTGTAGGGTATTTTTCCCTTTGTTTATCATGTTTACTTAAGATATTTGGAGATATAGGCTGATTTTTGCCTAGATTTAGCTGACAAATTTAACACCATTGCAAATATAGTCAGCGACTTAGCTTAGCTTAGCACAAAATCTGGAAGCAGCACTGAGAAAGTGAACTCCTGCCAAGGTAACAGAATTGGCAAGATCTTAGCTTTAGCTTTGTATTTTCTGTGGGGACACAAGAAGAGTGATCATTTTTTATTTTGTTGTAAGAAGGTAAATTTCTAAAGATTCCCCTCACGCTGAAGGGTTTGGGTTTTTTTCCCCCCTGGCTGAATCAGTTCATGCTGCTTGAGCATTTTGTAGGGTTGACTATTTCTCTTAAAAGGAGGGCACTGCATAGCTTCGCCTGAGGAGCAAAGAGCAAAAAAAAAAAAAAAAAAAAACTTTAAA
Source organism: Diplotaxodon limnothrissa (assembly GCF_057381915.1). NCBI lineage: Eukaryota > Metazoa > Chordata > Actinopteri > Cichliformes > Cichlidae > Diplotaxodon > Diplotaxodon limnothrissa. The sequence goes on along the minus strand of NC_140602.1, from coordinate 18,721,860 downwards.
TGTCCCCACGCAGCATGCTGATGGATGCAGAATGTGAGGGAGTGGTAAAAATCAATCTTCACGCACACATCTGGTTCAGCTTTGCTTCACACAAGGCAGTTAGCAGGGGCTGTTGAAGAGGGTGTTGCCGGATACACAAATCTTTAGGCCTCCTATACATCTCTAAAGCAAGGCTGGGCGGAGGCCAGGCCACAACAGTAAACGCTGGGTTTGAGGAGAAACACCAAAGAGCGAGAGCAATGAGTCTGGTTAGGTTTGTTGGTAGAATTGACTGCTTTTAAAGGAAGGCAGCACACATAGAAACACCATGCAGGCTCGCCTGAGTTTATAAAGCTGGCTGTTCTTTAATCATTCTCTTGCAAAACACATAAAATTCATCGGTAATTCAGCCCTCTGACCGACTACTGGCACGTTCCCATGACAAATAGTTATGTTTGTTACATATACACATTGCTGATAATGACCTAAGGACTTTGAAACTGAACAAAGGACAGTGGCTAAGCCAGTTAGGGAAGTACCACACAGCCTGCAGCCGCTATGCCAGGGCAGCTAACCTGAAAATGGCATTGAAACTGTTGCTATGTTGACACAATAGTCACGAGTCACAAATCACATGACAAAAAAACAAACAAACAAAAAAACACACTGCAGTGCGTTGTGAATGTAGGAGACGGAAAACAGACCCATACTACATATTATCAGATGATTAATTGCAAGCACTATGTTGAAAAAAATCAATGGGAACTGTTCAACCTTTAGAGTCGCCATCAATTCTAATCTAATGTTTTCTTCCGGTGATGTAAAGGTCATTCATGAGGACTCATCAAAAAAAGGAGGCCCAAAACAATAAATATGTTGTCAATGTCTGACTTGAAGTCTTTGATATTTAGTGAACTGCTTCCTGGGGTAGACATATGTTGATATTGCTCCAAGGGAAGGCTTATGGTCTTTCCTCCTGCTGCATAGCACTGGATTGGAGTCAGACGGGGAGCAAGCCCGGGTGACTGAGGCCAATCCAGAGTCTCCTGAGCTACACACACAAAGGTTCATACACTGAGATAAATATACTGGGATTTATACAGACACATATGTGCAGACACACACACATGCACGAGTATAGTCTGGTTCCCAGCTGCTGTTGTCTCTAAGTATCAGCAGATGTCTGGCCCTGAGATCAAGACCAGAGAAGACAAGGGGATGTGACCTCTTAGATGTGGGAGAGGCAATCCCTTAGAATATCACCCCTCTTATAAACACAAACTTTCACAAATGTGAATGCAATACACACACACACACACACACACACACACACACACACACACACACAAAGAGAAGAATCCAGATGTAAATTGTCAAAGTCATCCAGACTTTTACTAGACCAGGCAGCCAGACGGGAAGAAGATTAATAACATCCCAGAGCTGTAGTCCAGGACTTATTATGACATCTGCATGTCATAACATGACAGTCCTACAGCTCGGCCACGAGTGCTAAATGAGCTGATGGGGGGAAGAATTCTGGACATGTGTGATTTTGTTTGCATGTTCAAATTAAATAAGTGTCCATGATTTGTCACAGGTAGACATTCAAAGACCCTCACCTTCATATATAGAGATGATGTGGGGGTGGCGGAGGGACGACATGATCTCAATCTCTCGGCGAATGTGTACCATGTCCTGCTCATCCTTAATCTTCTCCTTCCGAATGGACTTGATAGCCACCTGGAAAGAGAGGACAAACACTTTTCACTCATGTGACTTCAGCAGCAAAGGAAAAAAAGCAAAAAACAAACAAACAAACAAGCAAACAAAAATCCCCCGCCTAGATATACAGTATCTTGAATGTGTCACATTTAACAGTTTAAAGTAAAAGCAGATTTGTCTTTTTTTCCAAGAAAATTGATTTGAAAAATAGGCTGATTTAATCTGGGAAGAGACGTGACTGCAGAAAGTCACTGAAATGAGATTAAGCTGCAACAGATTTATCTGTCACATGCGATTTGTTATCAGTGAACTTTAAATTGTACACTTCATCCACAGTACATGGTGCACGTCATGAGATGTCAGTCTGCACACAATGCTTGATTTCATTATCAAAGAAAAACAAACCTCCCCTGTCCACCTACAGAGACTTTTAATAACCTTTGACCTTACGAAGCCTTGCTGAGGTCAAACTATTGCAAACTGAAACACAAGTACCAACATTGTGGCCTGTTTTGATATTCAATCATCATGATTACAGAAGCATCAGAGGACAGATTCACACAGTGCAACATGGCAGTTTCCATAGTAAAGACTTCTCTGGGAGCAGCTGTTGTTAACTAATCGCCTGTGTCCAAAATCACTCCCCTGACTCAGTCATTCCCTCATCAGTATATAATGGTCACTCAATAGTTCACTCAATACGGCGCGCTATCTTGGAAACAGGGAGCGTTTTCGGAGCCAGTCTGGGACTCTGCAGCCATACTAGCACATAGTAGCGCTTTGTGTGAAATGCTAAAGTCTTCATGCTAATAAAACTATGCTGATATAATTATAAGGTTTAATTTAAGCAGTCATGGTCACTATTCTGCTTTGCTGTGTTAGCAAGCTAACATCTGTGCATTAGCACAACACACAGTGCAGCTTAGGCTGATGGAAATGCCATTAGGTTTGCAGGAATTTGGCAATAAGGTAATGGTTAGGCAAATAGCCTCTAAAGTACTGCCGTTCATCCAAATTGGTGCATGGATGTCTGCACTAACTGCCACTCCAACAACTGTGGAGAAATTTCTTTCGAAATCCCAACCACGTACAGCAGGCGCGGGGTAGAAAAGCCTATAAAGTCTGCACCATGTATCCCTAAAAAGCAGTGAGAAAGGTGTTAAGTGTTCACCGATTTTAAGAAGAGGAAAGAGAGAGCTGAAGGTTAGAGTGATCCTCCATCAATCGGTCAGTATTAACTTACAAAGCAAATTTCCTCCCTTGTCAAAAGTCCCCGAGAAGACCCTAACCACTACCCCCGCCTTGTATGTTTAGTTATTCTGATTAAACACAGCTAATGGCCCGTATTCGAAAAAGCCTGAAAAGATGGCCTGCTGAGAGTTTTATGGAGGTATCAGGAGAACGGGCAGGGGATGAGGAAGTGATTCACTCCTTGCCGTGCCAAATGGGCCCGTTAAAAAGAGCTTAACAGTCAACAATGACACTTGATTTGATGATTCTTCAGTGTCATGGCAAAGCCAATTCAGTTAAGAGTCAGCCGCAACAGGATGCATTCAAACCACTAACCTATGTACTCCATAAATGAGAGGTTAGCATCCTTCTTCAAATAAACCAGTGGAGAGCCCACGGTCTAGCACATCATTCTTGTAGCCTAAACAATCTGGATTGAGCCCCGAGTTGTTCTTTGATCAGGTCTGTAAAGCATCTTTTCACTCTGAATTATGTTAGTTTAAACTTTTGTCCTCCTGACTAAACTGCAGTATTCTGTGGAGCCCAGCTTTATTCCATTCAGCGAAAAACCACAGGCAGTAGCGAGTGCCAAGCTAATTACCGTGTACATCAATAAAAATAACCCCAAACCGGAATAGCTGCCTTCCAGAGCATGCCTTGATTACATAGAATTTAAAGAAATGATACCATAATAAACAAGCCAGGGTCCAGGGGGTTCACATGCTGTGTTCATAATTGGGAAAAGTTGTTTGTGTCTTAACACTGATGTTTTCCTTTACCTCATCAAAATCATCAGGATTTTATCACTGATCCCCAAAACGTGACTGACACTTGACTTTGCAAAGCTGAATGCAGCTTGCCTTTTTCAGTTGTTGTGGGATGGATGGATGCATGCATGCAAAAAATACCTGATTTTTTTTAAATTAGCGAATGAACTAAGAAATTGCCTACAAAAGTTACACACAAAGACAAGTAAAATGTGTAGAGAAGTTAATTCTACACTGCATGATAAATCAGTGAATGAGACAGTTCCCCAATATTGGGCTAGAAAGCCAGATATCTTTTGTGTATCTCCTCATGTTGCTTTGCCCTGACCTTGATGCGGATCATTACACAGGACCGCAGATCAGCTACTTGCCAGCTGGCGGAGCTGGCTGACGCAGCTACGCTTGTTCTTAAGTGGACCCCCCTATTACTGTCACTCACAGTAAACGGGCGCTGCACTGCTGCCCACGTCGGTCCCTGCCAGGTATGGGGCGGCCTCGTCTGCCCCTCCCGTCGTCCAGACTTTGTTCTCAAAAGAGCTCGTTTGAAGTGAAAGTCCATGTTTCGCTTCAGCGGAGCCTGACATCGTTCTGGGCTTTCTCAGGCCATTAAAATAGATGAAGTATTCATCACAAACTCACTCGTCCCTGCATTGTCTAAAGATCATGATCATCTGTCGTATTGACTGTGTGTCTGAGTCAGACTTAGGAGGAGGCAGAGAGAGGGAGAGTGAGTGGGAGAAAGAGGCCCGTCACTTTTCCAGAGAAGTGTATTCTCAAACAGAGCCAGGAATCATAATGCCTCATCAGCTGTACAACATAGAAAATAACAGAGGAATGCCAATGTTTTTCCCTCTTGCGTACCTCCCTATTGAGTCCATTGTTGGGGAATGATGTAATCTGGTGCTTTAAGCACATATTAATATGACTCTTTACCCCTTTTAACTGAGCCGGTTTCTCTCTTGTTATGGTGGTGAGCTTCCCTGTATCTCTGTGCTAACTCCCCAGCCCCTGTCTGTGATGGATCCTCCATACAGGATATTAACATTACCTTCTAAATCTAATTTCCTGCTGTGGATGGCCTTTCATGTGTCAGTGTCCATTATAGGCCTGACTGTCACCATAACCTTTTCACTATAGTCCTCTCTAGATGGCATGTAATACTTAATGCAGCTATTTGAAACATAGCCACAGGTCTCCTTTTACCTTTCACACACATGCACAGAAACACGGGTTGTGCACATCCCACAAAGCCACACCAAGTTCTCTGTGATCTGCTGCACTTCACTTAATGTTAGGTGTTTGTGTTTTTTACTGAGCGTGCAAATTGTACAACAAACGGGCTTCCAGGTGAAACCAGCTCTACTTTCACTGACATGCTGAATATGCTTGCATCTAATCTGTCGTTCGTTATTCCCATGTGTGTGCATGCACACACAGAGAGCTTCATCAGTTTATCTCTCCACTTTGTTCTTCTCACTGGGTCTGTGGAACAAGCCAGGAAAAGGTTCAGGGCAGCTGAGATGATTAAATAACGTTCTCACCACACTGGTTTACATGCCAAATGGACACAAGGGACTCCCTCTGGATCAGAGGTCAAGTAAACTCTAGCAGCGTAGTGCCATATGCATAAGCTGCGAGATGGTGAGTACTCTATGTGCACAGACTTGGGTCCCATATTAATAGTTCTCTATTTTAAGTTTTAATGCTAAGCTCAGCTCAGTGCTGTAGATAATAGGAGAACTGGAGCCACTGGGCTATAGTTTTTTGACTTACACATAAGTATGTTGGGTTTATTTATATATTTAGTGACTGGCAAGTAGTGCTTTATGGCTTAGTAACAAAAATATAATAAACTTGCCAACTATTTGACAAACATTGTCAATTATTTAACAAAAGATTTCCAAGATATCCAAAGCCAACAATCATGCAATACACTTTGACCTGTCCAGTTAGTACAATTGCACAGTTTTATGATGCTAGTGAAATTACATTAATTCATATTACACTTGCTACCATGGCAATAATGCCGAAAAACAAACGGAAGAAAGGAGAAGCTGGCAAGTGGGACAGGTCAAACAGGAATGTCGTACCAGGGGGTTTGCTGCCCCCCTTCCCCTATTAAACATGCATTTGCCAGGAGCTATGAATCCGCTGGGGGACATTGTTGGCCTGTACTAAGTTTCAGTGGAAATTTCCTCATGCCCTGCCAGAATGGGCACTGGGGTCATATTTTGCCACATGTGGAAATAGTTGGTAGAGATCTGCCGGTCTGCAAGGACATCACAGCGGATGGTGGGTTTACTGCCACAAATATACAGTTCATCACTTTCAAATAAAAGAAACGCAAAGTGCCAGACTGAGCCATGCAGGGAAAAAAAAACTTGGCACTTTAAAAATAGAAACAAAACGGGAAGGGAAAAACTGTACGGCACTGTGCAGAGTGATGAAACAGTACAAGTAACCTACTACTTTAAAGACTGAGACTATGTCAAATGCTGGTCATTCGCATAAGAGTGAATTTGGGGTTGATCTGAACTTTGCAATGCATGTCTTAAAAACTTTACAAATTATGAATGAGCGTGGACGCAGGACACTTCTGGGGAACTTTTGTGAAGCTTGTGAGGGTCAGACAAGTCCCCATAAGTCTGTCAGTAGCCGGAATTGCACTCCGGCATCCGGTCGTGAGGCCCTGCATGTGTGCAGCGTAACTCCCTGGCCCCACTGGCCTTTTTGGAGCATGGTGGGGGAATTCCCAGCGGGGGTAGGTCGTGCACACGCGTCTGGGAGCAACAAACCACTTAATTTGGGACCAGTGCTGTTTGTAGTGGCTGCTAAAGGGCGTTACAGAAGTATTGTGAATTACAAGCGTCTGGGTTTACTAAAAGCATCGTGACAGATGTTTGCAGCTGCTTGTGTAAATGGCTCACCTCTCTGCCAGAGTGCCGCTCAATGGCCTTCTTGACTTTGCCATAGGTGCCTCTTCCCAGCGTCTCCAGCAGCTCGTAGCGATGCTTCAGGTTGTGCTTGTGATGGTGTTTCTTCACGCCCGAGTTTCTCCGTCCATCACCACTCGTCGGGGTCTCCTCAGGTGAGCTGCCGGCAGGTGGAGTTGAAGGTGGTGGTGCAGCGGAGGGCTCACCCGCCGAGCTTTGGCCCTTCTGGGCCTCGGGACGGGTGCCCCCCCGGTGCGACGATAAATAAGCGGTTTCCATCTCACTATAAGGAAGGGTTTAAAACAGCCTTCCCACTGTTAAATATATCACTACCTACCTAAAAAATAAATCGATAATATAATACTTATAGGCCTAATAATAGTAATAATAAATAAATAAATTACAAGGAACGACGCCAGTCATGTTATCACACGTGGAAACTGACATTTCCAGATTGTCTCAGTTGATCAATAGGCTTTGATCATAGTGGCCAGAGATCTCTCCTTCTACCTATTCATATTAATAATTGCTATATACTAAAGGATTACTACATGAGCGCGGAAGTCTAAAAGGATCGGACCTTAATAACCTGGTACATACTCTATCATTGGTTAAAAATACATTCTAGTGCCAATATAGTTAAAAAATATAGTGTATTATTCAGATTTCGACAGCAGGCTGCATGCCGGAAGCTCAGCACACTTTCGATTCAGAGATGCTATACTGGCTATAAATATGTGCAAGCTCTCTATCCCATTAAAATAAAATAAAATAAAATAAAATAAAATAAGACAGCCTAAATAAATTGCTACGATCCCCTTACTCCTCAATTTACTCGCATGATCTGGCTGTGGTTAGCTCTGGCTCGTTCACATCATCTGTCGTCCCAAACACTGCCAACATCACGAGAAAGGCGAGAAAGCTGCGACGAAACCGGCGTTTTGGATGAAGATGACCCTCATTTTGTCCACGGCCCAGGTAAAGCTCCTCATTCATCAGGACTCTGTCTATTGTGCGACTGCATGCTCCGAGCCGGGGTCGACGGTGGTGAAAGTGCGCTGGGATCGGACTCTATCTCAAGCTGAGACGTTTTGGATATTGCCATGGTCGTTTCACTGCTCCCCCTCTTTTTCTTCGTGGCCTTCTTGTTTCTCCTTCCCTTTCTTTCTCTATCTCCAGCGTGAGGGGCTGTGAAGAAGGAATGCGAGAGGATCCGAGACCGGAGGCGGAGTTTAGGCAGATCTCCTCCTTCCCTGTCCTTTCGCTTCCCTTCTGTCTTTGTGCTCCCCTCATCATTCCCTCTCACATCTTTTATGATATGCCGAGTCTCACGGGCGTAGCCAGCGATCATGTGCACGGGAGGTGACACCTCCCTCCCCCCACCCTCAATGCCCTTTGTGTCTTATTGCCACTGTCACCCCTTCTACCAGACAGATCTGCAGTTCACCTCCACATATTTTATGTAGTACCACTAATAGCACTTATATATATATATATATATATATATATATATATATATATATATAGATAGATAGATAGATAGATAGATAGATAGATAGATAGATAGATAGAAGCTGTGGCCTTTGGCCAGTGTGCTTTAGCTAGCATTTAGACTAAAAACACAAAGCCAGAAGGCAACAAATGTATATGTACGACAAAAAAACAAAAGATGTGCTTTTAATGGGAGTTATTTACAGAATTATTTCTTGGCTAACAGGTTGTCATACACTGTGATGAGCCAAAGAAAGAAAGAAAGAAAGAAAGAAAGAAAGAAAGAAAGAAAGAAAGAAAGAGGTGCATTCCTTAGTTTTATAAATTGAATGCATATGCTGCCTGGAGGGAGCCTAGTCTGCTGAAAAAAATCAAGTTTAAACATAAACAATCTGTCAGATTTGTTAAGTATTACATTATTGTCAATTTAGATAGGTGTGGTTTTGCTCAGTTTTGGTCACAAAAAAAGGAGGAAGTTACATTTGTCAGGGCTCGTGTGCGGAGGCGAGGAAGGGATGACCCACATGCAGGACTCGTGGTGCAGAACGAGGTTTATTGAATATGTAGACAACAGATGATAGGATGGATGGCTGGCTGGCTGGACTTAGCGGACTGGTAGACTGGCTGGCTAACTGACTGACTGGACGGACCACACGACAGAAACAACATCATCAATGACCCGACACTGAATGGGTAGAACAGAGGGCTTAAATACACAGACTGGTGATAATGATGATAATGAGGGACCGGTGAGTACACAGCTGAACATAATGAACTAATGATAATGGGAAGAGGATTGAACATAATACACACAGACCAAGGCTAACACAATAAAACAGGAAGTGGAACAGGCAGTAGATAAACAGTGAGTGTGAACTGAAAACACTGGGTCACCGACCCAGGAACCCTGACAACATTTTAAAGTGTGCATTGTTTCTGGAGTCGTAATAATCGTCACAACAACATATAATGCATGGGACATGGTGTTTTACACATTTACCCACTTTTCCACGGGAATTGTGTGATTATTCTTAAATGTTTTAAAAAGCCATTTCAGTCTGTTTTAAATATATGCAAAAAGTTGAGTGAATTTTACTGTTGGTAACACTAAACAAAGACTGATGGACAGGTAGGGACTAAAACTGCAATTAATGGTGTTTAATAATCTTTATGAACAACTTCACTTGCTAGAATGAAGAAAACAATCTCATACAAATATTATTATTAATCATTGTTGATGTGTGTTTTTGGAGTCACGAACACAATGTATTTCCATCCAACAACCACACCAGGCTTGACTATGCTGGTATTTGCTAAGATGCACATGTATTTTAGCTTCTCATGACAGAAAGAAAAGGAAAAAGTTGTTTGGGCTCATGTAATCTGTTTTTTTCCTTTGGTTCTCACGTAGTTGGCATAATTTCGCATGGCATTTTGTTGTCACTAAACAAAGTTTAGTAGTGTCCACTTATAACAACTCATACTCTGAGATTATCTGATGTGATACTTCCCTTGGCCTCATTTGCACTCTGTTGTGCAGCCTGTGGGACGTCTTGTGTACAAAAAACACCACCGCTGCCCTCTTGTGGTAAAAGCTGGGACCAAGAATTTCAAATTCAAATTAAATCAAATTCAAATTTTATTTGTCACGTACACAGTCATACACAGTACGATATGCAGTGAAATGCTTAGACAACTGCTCGTGACCTAAAGAAAAAAAGAAAAGGCTATGAATAAGATAGGAAATAAATATGAAAATTAAAAAGGGTAAATTTAACTAGGAAGGAATAAAATAAAATATAAAAATTAAAGTTAAAAATGAAATAACTGTACAACACAAATTAGAATGAAAGGTAAATTTAACTGGGAAAGAATAAGATAAAATATATAAATTAAAGTTAAAAAAATAAAATAACTACAACAAAATACACAATACACAGTATAGAACTATATAAGAATGTATGAAGAAATATAAATATATATATACACAATAACAGCAGCTGTACAAGTATTAACTGGAAATGAAGAATATAATGTCCAGTGTTGTGCAATCCACATTATGTCTTGTGCAGTGCAAATATGCTTAAAGTGATTTAAGTGATGAAGTGAAAACAATGTCCAGAATGTCCCCTTGTGTAAGAACTATATGTGTGGGTCAGTACTGTGTGGTGGTGTGATTGAGAGACCGTATCGCCTGCGGGAAGAAGCTCCTCCTCAGTCTCTCTGTGTTGGTCTTCAGGGAGCGGAATCGCTTTCCAGACCTCAACAGACAGAACAGTCCGTTGTTGGGATGGCTGAGGTCCTTCACGATCTTCCTGGCCTTGGTCCAGCACCGCCTGCTGTAGATTGAGTGCAGGTCAGGGAGCTCGGAGCGGATGGTGTGCTCGAAATTTCGAGAAAATAACTCGGAATTTTGAGAAAATAACTCGAAATTTTGAGTTATGGATCCTTTTTTTTTAGTGGCTTCCATACCCTTCAACCATGTTATGAGAGTCGATTTTTGATACTTTGACCGCCAGAGGGCACTATGCAATTTCCCTTTTGACAGCAGGTGTTTCTGAACCAAGGAGTTAGGCAGAGTAAGCAGTAACTAAATAACTACTCATTACAAATCTTAGAGGCATCTGTTCATGGTTCACGAGTCTGAAAGAAACAAGTATTGGATTTCGAAATCAGTAAATATCGGCTGTGTCCCAATTAAGAGACCGCACGCTTGAAGTACGCATTTTGAGTGCGATTACGTCACCGCCACGCGACGACGGCTGTCCCAATTCGAAGTGTACTTCAAACGCGTATGGCTGTGTCCCAATTCAGGGTCTGCACGCTTGAAGTACGCGCACTACGCGTACTACGTAGTGCGGAAGTGAGAGGCTTGTGAAATGGGACGGTCTAGCCTTCGTAGCGCTGTTCAGGTTGCCTAGGAACCATGATACTAACCGCGAGAAACGTCTCATACAGCTTTGTGTGACAGAAATGAAGGAGAAAAAATGTTTTGTTGGTCATTCATTTTTGTCATGACATCACTTTGATTAGTTGAGTATCTGAGGCTGAGACCACAGGACTGGAAAACATGATAGTTGGGCTTCATTTCTGTACTGAACAGTCATTTCAAGAGTAGTTAGTAAATAACAATTAGCTCTTGTTGTTCATGTTCACTAAAGCCATCTCACTGTGGTAATGTAAATATAATATGGCCAATATCATAGTATTGTCAGATTATTATGATATGTATCTATGTATCTATCTATATATATATATATATATATATATATATATATATATTTAAATATATATATATATATGTGTGTGTGTGTGTGTGTGTGTAGAGGCTTTAAACCCAAGTTAAACAAGTTACAAACATCACTAATGTCACATAACTTTGCTGATATGTGGCCAACAGCAATGTTTTAATGTTCTTCGTTATTAAACATTCGCACATAAATAGGTGACATCATATTCAATACTTACTTTTGACAGTTCACTCTTCGGGGGCTCCCTTCTGCCGTATTTTGCGGCAAAATTATCCACACCCACCGCCGTGCTATCAATTGTGGGATATATGGGAAGCGTGCACCGGACCACGCTTGATATTTGGGGAAATCGACGGCGCATTTGGAGTATGCATTTGAAGTACACTTCGAATTGGGACAGCCGTCGTCGCGTGGCGGTGACGTAATCGCACTTAAAATGCGTAGTTCATGCGTGCAGACCCTGAATTGGGACACAGCCCCTGAATTGGGACACAGCCATTGACTGTAGAAAACATGGACTACGCGACCCCGCCTCCTACCATTGTGCAAAAATGAAGCCAAAATACCCCGCTTGTGGAGGCTGCCATCTTGAAAATTTGGAGACAGAGGCTGTATCCCAATTCAGGGTCTGCAGCCTTAAAGTACGCAGCCTCAACGGTCCTCAAGGGCCGCGTACTCAAAGACCGCTAAGGCCGGAAGTGTGAGGCTTGTGAAATGGGACGGTCTAGCCTCAGTCGCGCTGCCCAGGTTGCCTAGCAACCATGATAGCTGGAAACCTGTGGTTGACAGAAATGAAGGAGAACATATTTTGTTCATTTGTTTGTTTCTACACGAGCTTTGTGTGATTTAATAAGTATCTGAGGCTGAGACCACAGGACTGTAAAACATGATTGTTGGGCTTCATATCTTTACTGAACAGTCATTTAAGATTAGCTAGTAAATAACAAATAGTTAATGTTGTTCATGAGACTAAAGTCAGTGTAAATATGAGATGGCCAATATTATAGTTATTATATTAATCATTATTAGTTATTACAGCAGTGAGTTTGAACTCACAAATCAAATCACTTCTATTGTCACATCACATGTGCAGGTACACTGGTACAGCACATGTGAGTGAAATTCATGTGAGTGAACTCTGTGTCAAATACTGAGCTTCAGTAAAGATCCAAGTTGCAGCTATTCATATGTCCTATCACCTTAAATCTTCACTCAAAGATACTCAAGTATCTTTGACAGTGTATATATAGATGTATTATATATAAGAGACAAATGTTGTTTCTTCAGTATGTTGACATTACTAAATTTGGCTCAATACTTACATATATGTGTAAAAAGCAAATGTACGAGCTGTGATAACTGTGTCTGATAGAATGAAGAGTAGACTGATATATTAAATATTCCTTTATTGGGTGAGAAAATCATACCATGTCATAACTGCTTTAAGTCATACAGAATAGATATCAGAGCTTTAAATAGGCTGTCTTCTGCTAAATGGGTCAAACTGGGCAGAAAGTAAACAAACACAACATCCTTATAGAATATGATGTAACACTATAGATCAACTTACCTCAGAATATATAAAGCATATAAACAATTACAGCAATATGATGCAACAAACACAGCAGTGCTACTAATCCAAAATACTCAAAGCTTCATAGAACTGAAACAAACATTTATTTTTAGCTCCATTCTGCTGCTGATACATACTTTATGTTTCTGAACATTAAACTTGTTGCTGCATTTCATAGTGTTTAACGTTAAGGCCCTGAGTACTTTCTCCCACACTGAAAACACTGGAATGATAAACTTATTTGAACATTACCTAATAAGACTGATTCAGGACAGACAGTTAGTTATTTTAAACCTTTCTAGCAGTCCTTCACAAACAGGGAACAGTCTGTCTATTCTCTCCATCTGTCAGCTGCTGCTGGCTCTTCCTCCTCCTCTTCCTCACACACTGCTGAGTTTGTCCTGGTGGATCATCAGGGGTGCAAAACCTCACAGATGATGTGCAGCAGTGGGTCCCTCAGTCTGTCCTCACTCTGGACACTTGCAGTTTTGATTTTGATTTTTTTTTTTTTTTATTGATTAGCATTCAAATATCTCAGTGAAAACAGAACAAAAATCTACCACAAAGCAAGAAAGCATGAGACAAGGCTAATCAAAAGGTATTGGCTGAAGCATTTGCTTATTACGCCAACCCTTTTAACAAAATATCTTTTTGCATGCAGCTCCTGTACACAGGGCTCGAAGCAAATAATAAAACAAAACAAAAACAAACAAACAAACAAACAAACAAACAAACAAGAAAAAAAACAACTTTCCACCTTAGATAAGTAACTACATCAAAGCAAAAGAATCAAGAGGGTTTTTTTTTTTGCTCTTTTCATTCTTGATTTATATATTTTTCTAATACTCTATTTTAAAACATATTTTTAAACAAGGAAAATGAACTACACCTTTTTAAAATCACTGTCATAACTATTCCACAGGTTAACTCCTCTAACAGAAACACATCTCTGCTTTATATTTGTCCTTATCTTGTTTTTTTTAAAGAAATCTGTTCCCCTTAAGTCATATTGACTCTCTCTGACTTTGAACAGCTTCTGAGTACTGGGGCAAAGCAAGTTATTTTGTGCTTTATACATTATCTGTGCCATTTTATATTCAACTAAATCATAAAATTTCAGGGTATTCAGATTAATAAACAAAATGTTAGTTGGTTCTATATAGTTTGATTGGTTTATAATTCTTATAGCTCTTTTTTGTAACTTGAAAATAGGAAGAGTGTTCGTTTTATATGCATTACCCCATATCTCCAGACAGTAAGTCATATATGGAAGAAACAGAGTACAATAAAGTGTGTATAATGATTTTTTGTTCAGGACATGCTTTGTTTTATAGAGAATAGCAATGGTTTTTGACATTTTTGTTTTCACATGGTTTATATGAGACTTCCAACTCAGCTTATCATCAATTATCACTCCAAGAAATTTATTTTCGTACACTCTTTCAATTTCAATTCCATTAACCCTTATTTTAGATACAGTTTTCATTTGTCTAGTGCCAAAAATAATCAATTTTGTTTTCTTTATATTTAATGATAACTTATTTACATCAAACCAGTTTTTTAATATATTTAACTCCTTTTCCGCTGTAGTCAGAAGCTGTTCTAGGTTTTTAACCTGAGCAGTACAGATTGGTATCATCAGCAAACAATACACATTTTAACAGTTTGGAAATGCTACATATGTCATTTATATATAATATAAATAATTTAGGGCCCAGCACAGAGCCCTGAGGAACACCACAAGTTACCTTCAACTGCTTAGATTTTACATTATTGAATTTGACATATTGATATCTTTCATCCAGGTAACTTTTCATCCACTTGTATGCTATCCCTCTTATGCCATATCTCTCTAGTTTATTCATTAATATAGAATGATCAATTGTATCAAACGCCTTTTTTAAGTCTATAAAAACACCAACAGTATATTCCTTATTATCTATAGCATTCGATATCCCTTCAACAAGTTCCATCACTGCCATCGAAGTGGACCTTTTCACTCTAAAGCCATATTGGTTATCACTTAGGAGATTATGCTTCTCAATATATTTATCAAGTCTATTAACAAATAACTTTTCTATAAAATTTTTGAGAACTGTGGGAGTAGTGATATTGGCCTATAATTGGTAAACTGACATCTCTCTCCGTTTTTATGGATTGGAATAACTTTTGCTATTTTCATTTGTGAGGGAAACACACCAGTTTGAAAGGACAGATTACAAATGTATGCGAAAGGTTGCACTATATATTCTATAATACTTTTAACTAATATCATGTCAATACCAAAACAGTCAGTGGACTTTTTATTTTTAAATGTCTTCACAATGTTAATTATTTCTCTATGAGTTATAGCACCAATAAACATGGAGGACACATTCTGAGTAATATGTTTATTCAGGTCGTTATTATTTCTTGACTCTGGAATTTCTTTTGCTAAATTAAAGCCAACATTTACAAAGAAATCATTAAATTCATTTGCAATGTCTTTAGTTTTATCAAGCACAATATCTTTATCTTTTTTAAAATAATCTGGATAATTCTTATTTTTTGAGCCCTTTTTGATTATACTGTTTAATATCCTCCACGTTTCTTGTGTGTTACTTCTACTTTGCTCCAATAATTTGTGGTAATATTCTTTCTTACTTGTTCTTATAATATTTACTAATCTATTTTTATATAACTTGTACTTTATTTCAGCATCTTTTGTCCTCTGTTTTATGAATCCCTTATATAGATTATTTTTCTTTTTACATGCATCTTCTATCCCCTTTGTGATCCATGGCTTATTTGATCTGTGATGCTTTCTAGTGATCTTCATTAAAGGACAATGCTTTTTCATATAGTGAAATTACTGTTGATAAGAGTGCATCATATGCACTATTTGAATCTTCATTTGCAAAAACCTCATTCCAATTGTGTTCCTTTAAGTCCACCTGGAGGGCAGCAATGGCTCTTGTTGTTCTATGTCGTATCATATCAAATATTTGATTCTTTTGTTTCGTTTTAATCCCAAAATAATTTTGAAAAATTGCAAAAACAGGAAGATGATCGCTTATATCAGTTATAAGAAGTCCACCTACTATTTCATGGTCAATTTTATTTGTGAATATATTATCTATCGATGTAGCTGTATCAGTTGTTATTCTACTTGGTTTTATAATGACAGGGAAAAGGGAGTTACTATACATTGTATTGATGAAATCTGTTGTTTTCTGATGTCCATTTGGGTTTAGCAAATCTATATTAAAATCACCACAAATTATTTGCACTTTTTTATCATTTAAGTTGCTAAACATAGCAGCAAGTTTTTCATTGAATATCTCAAGGCATGAACCTGGTGTCCTATAGATGCAACTTATAATTATATTGTTAGCTTTTTCAACATAGATTTCAATAGTGACACATTCCAATACGTTATCTATGGTGCTTGACATACATTCAATCAGACTACATTTCAAAACTTTATCTACATATAAAGCAACACCGCCTCCTTTTTTATTCACCCTGTTCATTGTAAATAATTCGTATCCTTCCAGTCCCATTTCACTAACTTTCTCATTATCGAGCCATGTTTCTGATATTGCAATTATATTAAACTTTTTTAACTTACTTAAACATTCTGTAATTTTAGAACATTTTTTATACAGGCTTCTACTATTGAAATGTATGACCGACAATGCATTTGCCATTTTAATATTCATATTGAATTGGTCATCTGTATAGTACTCACAAGTATTATTGGTGTTATTGTAGAAGTGGGTATCTGGGTCAATGTTACTTTCAGGGTCATGCATGTTGTGCTCTGCATAGTTAAACGTTTTGAAGTTCGTTTTCTCAGTGTGTGTGGCAAAATAACCACCTTGACAGTCCTTCTCATAATCAAATTCCTCCTCTTCAATATCTCTGAATGGAAACCTATAATCTGTGTCCAAACTTGTCATTTATGTGTTTTTGTTGTTGTTGTTTCCATTGTTTTTGAGCCGTAAGGCCAGAAACACTTTCCATACCCATTGTTCATTATCCAATCGTCACTTTTCCAATAGATTCCATAGCAGATTCCTGATTATTTATATTGCTCTAAGTCTTTGAGTTCTCTTATCATCACAACTTCTTCGGGATTGCCATTTAGTCTTATCATTACTTTGCAGTTCCTCGTCCATGTCGCTTGTATCTTATTTTGTTTTCTCAGGCTGCGTGCCTGTCTTGCAATTTCAGCAGTCTTTTTTGTTAAATGTTCATTTAAATACACACCAGTCCCTTTTAGCTTCTTACCCTGTTTCAGTAACTCAATCTTTGTTTTGCGACTCACAAACCGAAGAATGATTGATGGCTTTGTTTTACTGTCTTTTCTGGGGAGCGTGTGGCATGCTGCAATATGATGGCTCTGAATACTTACATTCTTCGTTTGAAGGAATTTTATCACTTGCTGTTCAAGCGTTTGCAGCTCCTCTACCGGGGCATCTTCACCGTCTTTACCTCCACCAGCTGGCGTAGGTTCGGTGTTGCGTCTCCAGTCCACTTATGACTAAATCATCCATTCTTGTGTATTGTTCAAGGTCCTCGATTCGCCGTTCCAAGTCGTCTATTTTCTTGTCCTTGTCCTTTATGAGGTTTTTTAGTTGTTTTATTTCATCCATTAGGTCATGTAGCATACCTTGTTGTTTAGCCACTTTGCTCAGTTCATCAGACATGAAAGTAAGCGATTTCCTAATCTCCTCCAACTCCTCTTCAACTCCTGGGTTTGCTTTTTTAGGCGGCATTTTGAAAATGATGAGATTGGTATTTCCTTGTGATGGCCCGTTGAAGTCACTGTCGATTTACTTGTTGGTGCCTTGCTAGAGGAGCCTGGGCCCAGTGGCTGCTGGAGGATCCTGGGCCTGGTGGAGCAGGAGGATCCTGGGCCTAGTGGCTGCTGGAAGAGCCTGGGCCCGGTGGCTGCTGGAAGAGCCTGGGCCCGGTGGCTGCTGGAGGATCCTGGGCCTAGTGGCTGCTGGAGGATCCTGGGCCCAGTGGCTGCTGGAGGATCCTGGGCCTGGTGGAGCAGGAGGGTCCTTCTGGTCACTCTTGGCTCCCAAAAAACCCCCAAAATAGCAGCAGCCAAATGCCAACCTGAGAGATACAAGACACCCAGCAGGATCTTCACAATCATCATGCTGCTCAGTTGTCACACATGGAAATCAAATGTGTGATAAGCTGCAGGATTCAAACACAAGTGTAACTTATAAATACATGTTCATACTTTTATTCCACAATCAGAGAGAAAGAAACAGAGAGAGAGTGCAGGACAGACAGACAGGTGACAGTCTCAGGTGTATACACTGCTACAAAACAGGAGGATTTAGTGTTTGTGTTATTACGAGTGCTAAACAAGAAGAGTTCCCAGATGGTACAGTGGACACATGTGTGACTCCTGTGATTAAAGCATCTTTCTTTCAGCTTAACGAGTGAACCGTCAGCTCGTTCAAACACACGTTAAAGTCCGTTTGGCTCGACACCACCGAACAGAGGCAGCAATATAACATAGCTAACATTAACAGTGCAGTGGATCCTGCTTGTGCCGTGATATTCAGGACTGCAAACCGAGCAGCATCACTGACTTTCAGCTTGTTGTGTTTGTGGATATATGACTGACTTTAATTATCCACAAAATCATTACATTCTCTGTAAGATTAAGGTCGACTATTGTATTATTATATTTTAAAGGCTTTGAAAGCAAGTAAAAGCTGAACGTACAAACATCGCTAATGGCAAATAAGTTTGCCGACATGTGGCCAACAGTAATGTTTTAATGTTCCTCATTATTAAACATTTGCACATAAATAAGTGACATAATATTTAGTACTTACTTTTCACAGTTTACTCTTCGGCCGCTCCGCTTCTGCCATCTGCGGCAAAATTATCCACACCGACTGCCGCGCTATGAATTGTGGGATATGTTGGGCCACGAAGTCTACACTGCCACAGCCTTAAATTCAGGGAAATGAAGGACACATTTGAGGGCCGCATTTCGAGCAGCCTTTGAATTGGGACGTAATCGGCCTTAAAATGCGGCCTTTAAGGCTGTAGACCCTTTTAAATCATTGGCTACAGCGAGACCTGTCATTGAAGGGTAGAGTTCTGCTATCGAAGGCTGAAGGTATCTCCCGTCTAACCTATGCTGCCCAGTCACTACATGTTGATAATACAACCTGTAAGTCAATTAACAAATTATTATACAATTTTTTATGGAAAAATAAAACTCACTACTTACGTAAATCAGTAGCTTTAAATTCATATGATAAAGGAGGCATAAATTTTATTGATTTCGGTGCTCTTAACAACACCTTTAAAATAAACTGGATTAAAAAGTATTTAAGAAATCCCACTTCTATCTGGAACTTTATCTCACATCATGTGTTCTCTAATTTAGGCGGCCTTAACTTCCTACTGCTCTGCAATTACAGTATTCCAAAAATACCACTGAAACTTTCTCACTTTCATCAACAAATTCTTTTGGCATGGGCGCTGATTTACAAACACAATTTCTCTCCACAAAACTGTTTTATTTGGAATAACTGCAATATTAATTATAAAAATAAAACCCTTTTTTTAAATAACTGGTTTAATAATGGAATAATCTTGGTTAGTCAGTTATTTAGAGAAGATGGACTCTTTTATAATTACTCTGAGTTCCTCAGGAGATACAATGTACCGATAACGCCTAAAGAATTCTCAATAGTGTTCGATGCCATCCCATCTGGTCTGTCCATGTTACACAGATGCTCCCACAGTGCTCCACTACAGGTCACTCCCCCGGATGTGTTACATTCTTCTCTTGGCAATGTTTGCTTTTCCTCTCATAAGTCTATAAATACCAAAATAAGATCTCTCTTTCAGGATGCAATGGTCTCTGTTCCATCAGCCATATTTTATTGGGCCAATTTTGTAACAGATATTGAATGGAAAAAAGTTTGGACTTTACCACAAAGGTTTTTCTTGACAAACAAAATTAAAGAGATTTCTTTTAAGTTGATTCATAAGTTTTAGCCTACCAAACAATATTTGTCCAAATGTATGGCTGAAATAAATGTAAATTGTACCTTCTGTCAAGAGCAACCTGAAACAGTTTCTCATCTGTTTTGGTCATGTAAATTTACGTGTAAATTCTGGAAGGATTTCCACAAGTTTATTACTGACTTTGTTCTCCCTAATCTTCAACTGTACTATAAGGATGTTATCTTTGGCTATTATAATTTTAAAGACAAGGACAATGATGCTTTCTTTTTTATAAATTTGGTTTTATTTTTGGCAAAATTTCATATACACAAAAGCAAAGTCCTCGGCAGAAAGCCTGAACTTCTTGTATTAAAAATGGAACTTGCACAATATATAAGGACAATCTCCTCATCAAAAAACACTAAGGCTCTCAAGACTGTTAACATCTATAACCGATTGAAACTGCTAACTTGATTTTGGCTCTTGCAAACTTTTGTTTATTTATGTTCCCCTTGATTTATTTTATTTTTTGTACTCACTTTTGTCTTACTGTCTTTGTCACTCTTTCTGTTCCTCATTGTACTACCACAATGTTATCTTTTATGTGATCCCTGTTTTACTTGACTGTATGTCTATAATGTGATAAATAAAGTTAAAAAAAAAAAAAGCGTGCAGACCCGGCAGTCTTTCCTTCTCTTCTCACTCCTCCTATCACCTGCTTACTGTGTACTTTACAGCGCCCCCGTTTGGTTAAATCTACCCTCTCTCTCCTAGCGCCGCCCTTCTTAAAACTAGCCGTGACCGAGCGTCCCTGCGTACCTCCAAAGTGTCACGGATCTTCAGGGTGGAAGAGCCAACAGGTCTCGAATCAGACATTTGAAAATTAGTTTAATGTCACTAACTAATTTATTATTAACATATTCTCACTACCTTTATTTGTTTAATAATGTTTTCAATTGTTTTCTATTTGCGGGCTTTTAAAGTGAGGTAGCTTTTAGCTAACTTTTCCTGCGACGTGTGAACTTGTTAACTTTCCTGCCCCAGCTAATTAGCAGACATTGATAACTTATTCAACTTTATGACTTCACTCAGTTGTGTGTTCGATTAATAGTCTGTTAGCGAGTTAAGTGTAACAACGGCAAACGTACAGCCTGCTCTTAGGTGGATTAAGCTGCCACTGGGCGATTAAGAGCAGATCTCCTGTGTCCTGTTTTCTTAGTGCGGGTAGCTAGCTGCGTGAGCTAGCATTTTGCAGATATGCTTACTGCGGTGCGTTGTGTGCTGTCCAAGCTGGTTTCTCCACTGTGGAGGACAGTCGAAGTGGAAGGAGACATTTTCTCCCATGAATCAGGTAAATGCAATATTACTTCAAACCACGTCAAGGTAAAAGTTTGGTCAGCTTAATTGTGTGTATTGCTGATAGCAGAATACTAACACATTAGATTAGTCAAGTTTGGTTTGCATTTTTTTTTTCTTGACCAGGTAGGGAAGACATTCGCCACCTGAGGGGCCAGGTGATAACCCAGCTGTGTCTTGACTATGGCATGATCGACGATGCCATCTACTTCACTAGTGGTGAGGTCTTGGGTGGCGTGCCACTGAAAGAAGGAGACCTGGTCAACTGTATAGCAGTAAGAGATGGTTCCGAAGGGGGATGGAAAGCTTTAAGGGTGAGGAGCCTGTGCTTCATGTGATCAACAGCTTAAATTTCTGTTTATTTCGTAGTGTGAAGTTGTTTCTATTGAGAACTTGTTTGTTGTTCCCTCCAATAAGGCATTCACAGTGAGCTTTGTTGAACCATGTCCTTTAGGTGGAGAAGAGTGCAGACGCTTGGGAGGATGGAGGAAAAACCTCCTTAGAAGCTGACATTATGCAGCTGCGGCCTCTTATTGGCATGGTCACATCATTTGATGGAGATGGTGGCTACATAAATCAAACCACATACTTCCCATGCCACAGTCTTTGGGAAGGTACCTCCCACTTCACGTTACATGCTAAAAGCTTCTTCCACCCGTGATGCTTTGCTACACCCATTCTTGGTCATTCAGCCCCAGCCAGTATTTTGGACTGATTTAACCAAGCATGATCATTAAAGCATGATCTTTAAAGACCATGCTTTCAATCTGCTGAAGGTTTACGTTTCTGTCTTCTCGCAGGTTACGAGCCAATGAAAGGAGACTGGGTCCAAGCAAAATATTTTATCAATCCTAACCAGTGGACTACCAAGGCTCATTCTGTGGTCCCTTTACGCTATTGCCGCCTAGACCAAGTAATTGTATCATTGTTTTTTAAAATGCAATACATGCTTATTTTATTGGAGTCCATTTAGTTGTACTTTACTTTTCTGCTCAATTATTTGCAATGGTAAAACTTTGTAAAAACCCCCCCCATTTGTCATTTTCACCTCCTTTCTGTAGGTGCGTGTGACCAGTATCTATGGTCGTAGTGGAGTGGTGGATGACAGTGTTTTCTTCAACTTGGACTCTCTCCTGCTCCCTGCCCATTACGAGCCTTTAGTAGGAGATTTGGTTAAGCTGATAATGGTGGAGAGCAGTCAGTCACTCTATAGCTGGAGGGCTCTTTGCATGGCACCCTTCTCTCAGAGGTATCAGCTACAGTTTTTAAGCTTGAAGTGATGACTGTATATTTTGTGGGTTTGCTTTTTACAGTTTCTGCTTGAAAAATAACTTCATTGAGCAATCATCAGCTAGCGATCCAGCGGTGTTATTCCCATTACCCGCCGGGCAGCGTCCGGGAAACCAAAGTCTTTGGGTTCCGGGGGGAGTATGGTTGCAAAGCTGAAACTTAAAGAAATTGACGGAAGGGTACCACCAGGAGTGGTGCCTGCGGCTTAATTTGACTGAACACGGGAAAGCTCGCCCGGAGACGGAAAGGATTGACAGATTGATAGATAGTTAATCATAATGAGTGTATTTTTTATTCTTATTGCAGTGCAAATCTTTCTGCTACACCTCTCAGAGAGGCTGAGCTGAAGAGCATCTTAGAAGATAAAGGAGGGCTGAATGTAACAGACTACGGACAGTTTGGGGAACTGATGACTGGGGAGACGCGAGAGCTGGTGCTCTGGATACAGTAAGTTAATCAGGGAAGAAATAAAATCTTAAGAGCACTCAAAATGAAATCTCTTTAAAATTTATGTACATCTTATTAAAAGCACTGATTTAATTCTGCTTTTGTACCTGTCAAAAGTGAAAGTGCAGCTACTTTGCTCTTTTGTTTGATAAATGTCATTGAGAGTAAAAACATTGTAATACTTTTTCCACGTGTTCATATGAGCATAAATTAAATGAAACTAATTTTCCAGAGGCAACCTAAATGGGAACCACAGCAGACAGAGCAAGCATGTTGGCACTATTTATAAGGGCACATAACTTGAAAACAAAACAAATGATGTAGTCTCTTGGAGATAGAGGTCAGCATTGATCAGCACAAAATGCTCCCTGTGCACATCCTTTTAGAAGGGGAAATGAGTGCTTAATCACAGCAAATTGTGCTACTGCATCACAAACTTTCAGAGAACTGTGGACTATATATTATTGAGAAAATGCGATTTTAATTAGTATTCAGTAGGATTGCGTTTTAGTGTCTTCATCTTTCTCTTAACAGAAATAAAGGTTCAGAGACCCACAAGTTTACACACTGCGACTTTGCTGGCTGGGACTCAGAAGAACAGTTCACTCTGGTTAGTGTTAAAGGATTGACGTCACTGAGGCAAAAAGGGCAGCAGCTGCAAGAAAACCCTGTCAAGTCTTCAGAAATCCAAGTAAAAGATGGAGACAAAGATAATGGCGATGCGCAGAAGGAGGCGGTCCATTCCCCTGGTCTAAGAAGACAGGAAAGCGAGTTGGATATTTTACCTGGAGAGAGACTGCCAGTTGTTGTAGCCTGCGAGGCAAAGTAAGTTTTGTTTTTATTCCTCATATCAAAACAATGATAAAAATAATACAATCACTAATATGGGTAATGTATGAGAAAGAAGAACTTTGCTTAATCTCACTTTGGATTTACTGGTTAACAATTTATTAGAGTTTCACCGTTGGAGGTGTCGTGTGTCTCTATTGGGCCTTTGTTGTTATGATTTTTATGTACAGTTGAATTTTGTTTGGGAAATTTCTCAAGGAGCCTGGGAACTTGTGCTGAGCTGCTACTGCTGCACTTCTCTTCTTTCACCATCGGGAGGCGCCTGGAGGTCACCGTGCGCAGTGAATGTGAAGATGTGCTTCAGCCCTCTGTGCCCTACGCTCCTACTGATAGTCGCCCAGTGGCAGCGAAATCTTCTCACGTGATCACAGTAGCTGCTCCGAAAATAACACCAAGGTATCGAAAGAGCTGATTCCAATGATTCTGATCATGTGGGGGATTATTGGTGGGCATAATTATTTTTCCCCCTCTAAATTAAGTTTCACAACAAACCCTTGCTACTTGCTGTGTAAGGCTGACTGTCACTCTTCTAGGCTTGCTAATCGACGGTTGCCACAATTTCTACCCAACTACCCTGTGCCTCAAGCTCTAAGAGACTGTGTGGAAGCCCAGAGTGATGTCCTGGTTGTTGAGCCTTGCCTTGGAGAGGTGAGCTTGCCTGTGGTCAAGTTAATCTGGTCCTGAAAAATAATGACAAAAAACATTAGATTTTTACATGATTCCGAGGTGTTGTTTATGGTTGGCTGACAATAATTTCACTTTCTGAATCAGTAAAATAACAAACTGTGGATCTTGAGTAAGTATGTAATGTGATGTAAAATGTTAGGAACTGCCTCAGGTGGCTGGTGTCTTGTGCCCTATTGAAAATAGAAAATCAGAATTTGCATGAAGTGAAACAGTAAGTTTTTGCATTTTGCTCAGGTGCTGTCCCCGTCAAACATGCAGTCGCGTTTCTCAGTCCTTCTGTGGCTGGAAGAGTTGAATGCAGAAAGGGAACTGAGAGAATTCTCTATCAGCGGAGCGCTTCTCAGGAAAGGGGCTGTCTACCTGCACCTCGAGGTCCCGGGTTTGGCCGAAGGCAGACCTAATCTCTATATAGGTAAGGTGGCCTTAAGCGCCTTTCATCATTATTGTTGCTTTATTGTTACTGTTCAACAAAAGAAGAAGGTTGACAAGCTTCCTTTTCAGGGGACAGAATAATACTAAAGAAGCCACAAAGTGATGGCGTGGTAATGGAGTACATTAGCTACGTCACAGAGGTATGGAGATATTTCTTATTGTAAAGCATATTTTCAAAAAATACTTAATTTTATGTTAGTCTAATGCTCAGTTGTTACACAGATCAATGATGAGGATGTGAGTTTGCGAGTGAACTCAGACTTTCAGCGCAGCTACCTCGGAGAGCCACTAGATGTTGAGTTCTCTTACAACAGGTGAGAAAATGAGTAGAATCCTAATATCATAATTAATTTATTACTTCACATTTCAAATTTGTCTTTCACCTGAAAACAGTTTCATAGTTGCTGTGCCTCAGGGTTTTTTGTTTACCTTTTAATGTTTTTGATGTTTGTTTATTCAGATTGACGATGAGGCGGTGTCACAGTGCACTTGAACAGACAAAACACTTCGGGGAAAGTAAGTTCAATCTAAATTACTGTGAGTCTACATTCCAGACTCATTTTCTTTTAAATAATTTTATATAAAAATATATTTTGATGTAATGAAATTATATTTTGTGTAATATGTATTGAAAAACAGAAAAAGGCTAAACAGAGGGAAAACAAGAGTAACTGCTTGAAAACTCATCTTTAGTATGACACACATTGTCAGGGCCACAAAAGTGGCACTAGAGGGTGCTGTTTGACTTGTCTTGACACAGGATGTACTGCAGCGACAGCTTGTTCAGATGCCTTCAAACATTTTGTAAAAAGAAACACAAAGCTTGTTTTATTTCTCCATAGCTACATATTGATTACAGAATACCCAAGCATTTATGACTAACTTTAAAAGCAGTTTTTAAAATTGTCGGGCAGTTCTCTTCCCCTCCAGAGTGACACCCCGGACCCCTCGGTGGACTGGAAAATGGATGGATAAACTAGATGACAAAACGGTAGGGCACAATATGGGGGGGTGACAGTAAGACATTACTTGATTAAATTTAAAGCTTTTAATCAAATGTAAATATGTTTAAAAAAAAAAAAAAAAAAAAAAAAAAACAGGCACCAGCCACTGAAAATGGAAAAGTGTCAGGCATTACCATTGACATGAAGTCAAAAGGCACACAGACTAAAGGTACAGATATTTTCAGTATCATATTGATTTTGTCTGTGTTTTGACTGATAACGTCACCAGCATCATCATTAACAAATGTGTAATTGTATCTAGATTGTGCACCAACATCTAAACCCATCCCCACCAAAGGGAACTTCTTTAACCCAGACCTGAACCCCCCTCAGAAGGAGGCAGTGAAGAGGATCCTAGCAGGGGAGTGCCGGCCCCTTCCGTATGTGCTCTTTGGACCTCCAGGCACTGGAAAGACGATCACCATTATAGAGGCCATACTCCAGGTGCACATACTCAATGCAATATAGTCACATGAATACATAGAAAAATATAATTTTGTAAGTGCCACTCTTATTCACACTGTGGCTGTACTCATTTTTACGTTTTGTCCATTGGTATTTAGGTTTAAGTCTGGATTGTCAATAGATAGAATTGTTGTTACCCTGCCTGGTGGGTGAGCAGGCAGCGTTGACACCCAAGTTTGTGAGTTCGATAACTCAATAAATTGACATAGCAGTTTCAAATTGATACCATAGGTGTATCTACTAAAAATCTTGATGAATTTGAATGTCAGTGACCATGGCCTCAAGGTTGGAGGTCAGAGGTCACGTTTTCTAAAAAAATCTTGTGAATGCAGTAACATGTGAGAACAAGGCAACGTAGGTTTTTTTTCTTTTTTTCTTTTTTTTCTTATTTAAATTTGTACCCTAGGTGCATCTACTAGGAGGCTGAGGGGTACCACTGGCCGCTGCTGCCGCCAGTATTTTTTATTTTTTTAATTAATTAATTAATTTTTATGACAAAGTGAATAAAAATCCTTAGCACTCAGTCTTTTTTAGACTCTCATTTGCAAATGATGGCTGTTTGATTCCCATTGCTTGTATGAGGTTTAATCTTTTCCACATCCAGGTTTACTACTTTATGCCCAGTAGTCGGGTACTTGTATGTACCCCCTCCAACAGTGCTGCTGACCTCATCTGCATCCGCCTGCATAACAGTGGCTTCCTGCATGCTGCGAGTATGGCCCGTGTTAATGCGTCCTGTAGACAGAATGAGGTATTTAATATTATTTAATATAGTATTTAGGCTAATGTGTTTGACTATTTCAGATTTAGATTTTTATTTCTTTATTTTTTTTCTCTCCACTCCTCCCCGTAGTCTATCCCAGAAGTGCTGAGAGTGTACTCCAGGGCAGGAGAGGACATTCGTCAAGCTGCTTTCCACAGGATTGTGGTCAGCACCTGCTCCAGTGCTGGCATGTTCCATAATATAGGCCTACCGTAAGACATGGGTTATAGTAGAGAGAAGTTAATTAGTTTTTCTCCCACTTTAGTCCTTGTTTACTAACCCTTTAATAATCTTCAGAGTTGGACACTTTACTCATCTGTTTCTGGATGAAGCCGGTCAAGCCACTGAGCCAGAGTCCCTGATCCCGATGAGCGTTGTGTCAGAGAGAGATGGACAGGTTAGCACAAATACACATGTACTGATTTCATTAAGACCTTAGTGGGTTTTTACATATGAGCTCTGGGAGAATCGGGTTCAGATGTTGTCTGTTTCACATATGTAGCCCCGCGAGCGTCTTCTTACTACTGGAAATACTGTGTGGATTAAAACAATGGACCTGCCTGACTTGAGTGTTGTCAGACACTAGAAAATCTCAGGGTTGGGGTGAATTTGATGACTGGTTAAACTAATTTTCCACATATTTTTGTGTACTTACTTTACTTTTTGGCCATGACTGAACTGAGCTTTATTAACAATTACTCTTTTTGTTGTTGTTTTTAAAAAAAAATACCTTATTTAGATTGTTTTAGCTGGAGACCCCTGTCAGTTGGGTCCGCTTGTGAAGTCTAAGATAGCCAGTGCCTTTGGCTTTGGGGTGTCTTTGTTGGAGAGGCTGATGGCCAACCCTCTGTACTCCAGACAGGACTGGGGCTACAATCCTAAGCTGGTTAGTGTTCTACATAAAGGTGTTTATGCTGTTGAGCATTTTTAAGTTGTTTTTTTTTTTTTTTGCAGAAATGCATCATATTACAATGTGTAAAGATAAAAGTTTTAAGATACAGTGCAGATCTAATGATAAATGAACTTGACTGGAATCTGTCAGTATATTTTCAGTCTACATGATAATCACAGGAGTGCTGTTTCATTACAACAACAGGTAACTAAGCTGGTCTACAACTATCGTTCTCATGAGGCCTTGCTCACACTGCCTTCAAAGCTCTTCTATCAGGGAGAACTGTGCTGTAAAGGACCCAGGCCTATTGTGGACTCCCTGTGCCAGTGGAAAAATCTGCCCAAAAAAAGCTTCCCACTTCTTTTTCATGGAGTCAGGGTAATGAAAGTGATAGGTTCCTTTACTGAGGAACGTTATATGACACTTTGTTGGGATTGCTAGCTTGCATTTTTATTTTGTTGCATGTTCTCTCCCCCCCCTTTCTTTCTCTAGGGCACAGAAATGAGAGAAGGTAACAACCCATCATGGTTTAACCCAGTAGAAGCTGTACAGGTCATGCTATACTGCTGTCAACTGGCAAAGAAGCTCTACAATCCTGTCCATGCCTCTGACATTGGCGTTATTGCTCCCTACAAAAAACAAGTATGAGTTTACGATTCATCACTGTAATGTTTTTTTTCTTTTACTATTTTATTAGACAGAAAAAAAACCAACAATTTGCACAATTCAAACTGTTAGTCCTAATGGCTTTTCAACTTAAAACTGGCCAACTGCACTCCTGTAGACCCTAAACTCTTCTGGCTTTCCTCACCAGTGTGAGAAGATTCGTGTCCTGCTGGGGAAGGTGGGCCTGTCGGACATCAAAGTGGGCTCTGTGGAGGAGTTCCAAGGACAAGAGTTTCTGGTCATCATTTTGTCTACGGTAGGCAAAAACATGCTTTTAATTACAGGTAGAAATATTGGACTGTATTTTCCTCTAAGTAAAAGGCTAGCTGTTTGATTTTTATTTTATTTTTTAACATACATCTGTGTTATCAAATATCAAAATATGTGCAGTATTTTGATATTAATTTTGCTATCATTTTATATAAATGATAGCAAAATTATATAAACTTTGATATAATTATATATCAAATTATATCAAAGTTGAGTTTGA
The DNA here is from genome assembly GCF_057381915.1 of Diplotaxodon limnothrissa. Classification (NCBI taxonomy): domain Eukaryota; kingdom Metazoa; phylum Chordata; class Actinopteri; order Cichliformes; family Cichlidae; genus Diplotaxodon; species Diplotaxodon limnothrissa. The sequence goes on along the minus strand of NC_140602.1, from coordinate 18,692,598 downwards.
CTTTGATATAACTATTATTATTATTATTATTATTATTTCTTCTTTGGGTTAATCCAAGTGGCAGACATGGGTGGGGGTTTTTGTTTTTTTTAATTGTCATTTGGATGGTTGGGTTTAGATTTTGGTGTAAACAACAAAAGCATAGATCATCCTACCTTGTATTAATTGTTCAGACTGGTGGTGATGCAACAGGTTACTAGCAAGGTGCAACTAATGAAGTGGCCACTGAATGTGTATATCCTTTAACCTCAAATTACACAGGATTTAAATAGTGAATACACAAATTAAACCTGTACCATGTAAAATTTCCACTATACTGAAGCCCCTGTTTATTTATTGAGTTTTTTAAATTTATTTTTTAATGAATAAGCAGACATGCTGATTTACCATACCATACCACCTTTATTTATAAAGCACTTTAACATAAAACCAGAGTTCACGAAGTGCTGTACATGCTAAAAGCATAAGTAAAGAAAATTAAAATGAGATAAGATAAAATAAATAACTAAAAAAAAAACTAAAATAAATTGAAACATGTTAAAACAAATTGAGTCAACCCCTCTAATCAATGCCAAAGGCTTCAGCGAATAAATATGTTTTAAGAAGACTTTTAAATTCAGAGAGAGAAGAGGCCTGCCTAACATGCAAGGGTAGATCATTCCACAACTTTGGAGCAACTACAGCAAAAGCACGATCACCTTTAGATTTATACTTAGTTTTCGGTACCTTAAGGAGCTGCTGATTGGCGGACCTAAGGGAACGGGCAGGTGTATATGGTTGTAGATTTAGTTCAACCTTATGCCCAAACGTAAACCCGTAACATTTACATATTTTATGTTCACTGTCATGGCATTTAATCCATATAATTCTTCTATAATATAGGTGCGCTCTAGTGAGTCACTACAGAGTGATGATCTAAAGAGTACGCTTGGCTTCCTGGCCAACCCAAAACGCTTCAATGTGGCCATCACTCGACCCAAAGCTCTGCTTTTAATTGTTGGAAACCCCCACATTCTCATTAGGGTGAGTGACCTCTTAACTTTTTTTTTTTTCTCTCTCTCTCTCTCATCAGACTGGTTGTAATAAAATGCATTCACCCTATATGTTCTAAAATCATAATTCCTTTCCAGGACCTATGCTTCAGGGCTCTGCTTGAGTACTGCTTTATTAATGAGGCTTATCTGGGCTGCGATCCTCCTTCCTCTCTTCAAGATGTTCACACGTAAGTAAACAGGTTCATAATGGATATTCTGGACTATTGCAAGGCTACTAATCAAATATTATTTATTGTTAGTGCAGATGGTATTCTGATTTTTTTATTATTATTATTATTATTATTATTATTGTGCAAAAATGTGAACCCCATCTCATTTTCCCACAGTGTTGCAGAGGAGCAAAGGAGCACATAAAAGTGACAAAAACAGGGGGTGTACTGCAGCACAGTCAACCTGGCAATCAAATTGTGTTTATATTTGTTTTTCCTCCTTCACGTTTTCTCGGCTTGTCTCTGTGTACCTCTTAACGTAATTGCTTTAAAAAGAAAAATATCTTGTTTGCCTAAGAGCCAAATGCAGTCCCACTGGGATGAGAAATAAAGGTGATACTCATGATCAGGGCCCAAGCATTCTTGTGTCCTACCATTAAGTTGATGTGCTTGACAGTGCATAAGATGGTTCTGATTTTTGGGTGAATTACCAAGAATTGCACCTTAATGGTCCCAGTGTGTTTATCTACCCAGTCTGCACAGTAATGGTTCCACAGTTATTTGAATGGAATCGACCTTGCTTTTAAAGCAAAAAGAAAGTAATGTGGTGCCAGCTCTTTGATAATCAAGAGAAAATGGATACAACAAAACAAGGTTTTGGTATATTGAGGGCATTAACCTAAGCAGATGTCTGTGGATTTTATGGGCAAGTTGTCTGCATAAGTTGATATAACAGTGTCTACCCATAAGACCTAGAGACTGGATGTGACAATTGAGTGCTATTGAGTCTAAGTCTGCACACTCACCGTCAGCCCTACTGGAGCCCAGTGGGTGGAGTAATGGGAAAAGAAAAGACAAAAATGGGGGTTCAGTGTCTTTAAGTTAATGGGTCTATTAGGAGCAGGGAGGGGATAACGCTTATCTGAACTGTGAGAGAGCTCAGCTCAGACACAAAGTCCCTTTTCTTTTCTTCCAAAAGACACCCCCGTCTTTGATGTATGCCTCAGGTGTTTGGGTTTGTTTTTTTTTTTCCTCTGGTGTCCCACTTCTCCAATAATAGCTGTACCATAGAGTGAAGAATACCCATACACATTTATATTGTTTAAAATAATGTTGCTTTGTAGGTTCTTAAGTTATAGTCCGCCAGGTTTCTCACTTAGATTTTGAAGCATGATGTGTTGTGACGTTGTTTTGCTGGCACAGTTACTATTAATGAATTATTTAAGACTTTCAAATGCACAGATTAAAACCCAAGGTCTGGAAAACAAATTTTTATTATCACATAGAAAAAAGGTTACTATTTTCCCCACAAGATGCTAAAGTCAGTGTCTGAAATAAGCAGACAGTATAAACCCACACGGGGTGTTTGTGGGTTTGTTTATTTTGGTCCCAGGACAGTGTGTATACCAGCATTATGTGCTCACATGTAGCACATAATGGGGACAGTCCGTGCCAGCTGCATTCTCACTAGTTTGTGCTTATTTTATTATAGCAGGTGGTGCTTGTAAGGAGGTAAGACATACCTGTGAATTCCTCAGAGCAGACAAGTTGGTTACCAAAGGAGGAGGGGGGTTATATCACATATGGAAAGATTGCATCAGCCCAAGCCTTTCAAACAAAAAAAACTACTTGCCATAAAGTGAAATGTCTTGGCCAGCTAAATATACAGCAAAAACGCAAAAGTTAAGATTGGTTAATAATGTTGGGGGGAAAACATGAATTAACTCATTAAGCAATAAGCTGTTAAAACAAGCTAGCATGGGCTGATTTTTTTTTTTCTTTCCTTTTTTTCTTGTAATCATTAGTGAATGTGCGGTTAGAACTACTAGCTAAAATTTGTAGATAAGTAGGTAATAATCAATAAATAGTTAACTTAAAGTATTCTTGTTTTTATTGTACTTATATAGATATGTATATATTAGATGTACTGTAAATACCATGTATTTTTGTACCACTATTATTTTTGCACCATGACACCAAGACAAATTCCTCATGTGGGTAGAAACTTCGAAATAAACATAATTCTGAGCTAAATATGATACATTTACCTAATGAGGGACAATAAATTATATTTCTATAAGCTGCAAGCTGAAAATTTGTATTTTATGCATTTAAACAGGGAAATTCATTGAAAAACTAAAAATTCTGCGTATAAATATATATGCGTAGCTTACTCGATTTTAGGTATTTAGTGTAAGAATCACTTTAACTTAAATGAAAATGGTAACAGGTAATGATGGACTGTTTAAGTCCATATGACAGCCCTGAACTTAAAAGTTGATCGCTTGGTCGTACAGATCCTCTGCTCAATGTCTATGAAAGCCAGATGGTGCAGAATATGTAGGAAAATGGCTAAAGCTACTCTTAATTGTTGGCTTTAAGGGATAATTGTCCAAGCTAGACCGTCTACTGTATTAAGACAGAGCTGCTCAGGTATTAGGATCACTACACTATCACCTTTTCACTGAGGTAGGGGCAGGCAACACATTACCAAGACAGACACTGTGTCTACAAGGCATCCATTAGGCTCAACAATAGATCCCTGCTGGGCACTCAGCAGGGGGAGCTTGTTAAATGTGTTGACCTATTCTCCCAAATTAGTCTTGAACTATTGTTGCTCAGTTAGTCCCCATCTTACTGACTGTACTCGTCTACCCAAGCTCTGGAACCAGTCTCCGCTCATCAGATTGTAAAAGTTGACTAAGCTGTTGCTCATTGGAGGGCTTGCAACCATGGAGGGCTCAATGGTGCATTGTCCTCACAGCAGACAGCGTTGACACACACAAATGTGGTCAGTCAGAAAGCACTTTACTTTGTCATCTCTGATCACCAGCCACAGGAGGCTGGTTAGGATAGAGCCTTCTTGTTTGTAAGAGAAAGTCTTAGTGGCATCAGCCTCAGATACAGATCTAAACCTAGAGACAGACGACATCAAAACAAACATGACGATGCTGTAATGGAGTTCTGTTGTATTGACAAATGAGTGTCTTTATCTATGGTTGACAAATAAAGATGAGACCTTTGGTCTGTTGAATGGGTTTTTGGGATGCACTTTAGGCATAATTCTCACTGACGGTGAATGCTATACATTGCTGCGTTATTAAATTATTTATTGTTATTATTTTGTTAAAAAAAAAAAACTTAAAAAGGGTATTCTTTGACATATTTTCTCAGGATATTTTTCCCACCTCAAATGTACATAGGAAATTTATGGACATGTTACTAGAGAAAGAAGAATTGAAATGGTCTAAATTCTCTAAACTGATCTGGAATATGTCATTATGTCACTGCATTGGTTAATGAAACAGGAATTTTCTCAGCTTCTATTCCATGAAATGGATAAATTAAAGAGTTTACATCTGGATCTGAGGTTGGGTTATTGGTAGATCAAAGCCAGGTGTGCCAGAGGAGACACTGGTTTGCTAATGACAACTGGAGGCTCTTCAGATGAGTCTCCAATTAGGAAGCAGGAACACATGAAAGAGGCTTGCCGTATAAGGGAGACAGCCTGACTGTCTACAAAACCTCATTTATTTATTTTTAAATAGAACTTTCAGAGATGCAAAACAACTTCATACACAAACTGCATTCCAAAAACGCTGGGATGCTGTGTAAACAGAAACAGAATGCAATGATTGTTATATATTAGAAACCCATATTTTATTAATGTTAGAACACAGAAATATTGTGGAACAGTTCCTTAACATAAATTTGTTAAGGACTGGTGAATATCTAATGAATCGTCTAAATAAAATTGTTTGAAAATTACGCAAATCTGGAGAAATCTCTGTGCGCAAGGCTGAAAATCATTGGAAATGTCAGGCCGAAGGTCATTTAAAATGGACCGAAGCGAACTGGAAAAATGTTCCACGGTTAGATGAATAGAAATTTGAAATTATTTTTGCAAAACATAGACTCCACATTCTCTACACTAAAGAGGAGACAGACCATCCAACTTATCACCACTCAGTTCAAAAGCCTGCACAAGTGAAAGCACATCATTAATACTTAAATGCACATACAACCTTTAAAACAGCATCCTGACAAAACAATTTTCACTCTTTAGCAAGACTATCCTAAACCTGTAACTGCAGCTATTACAACGTGGCTTTGTATAGTTGAAGAGTCTGTGCACTGAAATGGCCTAAATGCCATCCAGACCTTACACCAACTAAAACCATTCGGAGCATCATAAAATGAAAAATAGGAAAAGAAGACCCGGGACTGCTGAGCAGCTGAGATTTTATAACAAGCAAAAATGGGACAACACTCCCAAAAATCCAGCAGCTGCTCTCCTCAGATCTCAGACATTTACAGACTATTGTTTAAAAAAACAGTAATGCTACACAGTCGTAAACGTGACCCTGTCACAACATGTCACACCCTGTGTGTGTGAAATGTTGCTGCCATCAAATTCAAAATGACCTTTTTTCCCCCTGAATACTGAAACTTTCCTTTTTTCTTTCTCATGAACATTTTTGTGCCCTGTAGACCTATAAAAGCGAATGCAGGAGACCGTGTGACTTAACTGAGTGGTGAAAGTTGGGGCTGGGATTCCCCAGTGTTTCCCCCTCCCCGCCCCCCTATTCCACACACCATCTGCTTACTGCCACCCCCCCCTGTCGTCTGCGGTCATCACAAAACAAGTCGTTATCTCCAAAGACACGTCTCTGCATCTTTGATTGGTGGTTGATAACAGACCTACAGACTCATGGGGCTGGCTGACCTTGCTGTATATATATCATGCCATTTCAGCAGAGACTGGCAACAAGAAAGCTGGTTTAAAGCTCTCCCTGTTTATCCTTGTGTCCTCTCCTGGTTTGGCTTTCTGATCCTGACATTATGGCTGTTTTCTTCACTGTGGCTCTTATGACTATGGCTTGTCCTTTACTGGCATTTGACATGGGTCAGTCTACTCGTTGTGTTGCCATTCCCCACAAGATGCATGTCTGCAAAGATGTTGGATACTCAGAGATGCGTTTGCCAAACTTTTTGGGCCACAGTAGCCTGGAAAGCGAGGTGGTGCCACATTCAGAGGATTGGAGGCCGCTGTTGCAGACAGGCTGCCACCCTCAAGCACAAGCCTTCCTCTGCTCCCTCATTGCCCCTGTTTGTCTTGACACGTAAGTAGATTTTCTGTGTTGAGCTTTGCTTTCTTTTTATTCTTTCCTTTAATAATCATGACCGTTGTTCACTGTGTAACATCTTGTTGCTATTTGTTCAGTTTCATCCAGCCCTGCCGTAGTCTGTGTGTGGCAGTGAGGGAAAGCTGTGCCCCAGTGCTTGCCTGCCAAGGACACTCATGGCCTGATGTTCTTGACTGTGACCGTTTCCCTGCTGAGGAAGACATGTGTCTTTCTCACCATGGAAAACCTGGCATCTTTTCTAAAGGTAAAGACTACATGTTCATTATTAAGGATTATAATGTTTAATTCCACTGGAATAATAGAAAACCAGTTCCTTACTCTTTCAGGTTGTTTTATGATTACCACAGTTATTTTAAATAATGTTTGATTTTTATCGCAGGGTTGCCTAAATCTGCCTGTCAAAACTGTCCTTATGTGGAAGAGGCTCCTGAATCAAAAACAATCTTGGATTCTTTCTGCAGCCATGATTTTGGTACGTTCAAAAAATCTCTCAAAAAGCTGCGGTATAGTCACATCTGTTTGTTTTTGTCACAACTTCCGATTTTCCTGGTGTTTATTATTATTCATTTTTTCCTTTACAGCTGTTACTGCCAAACTCCACCGTCTTCGCCTACCCACAGGAGAGCCAGAATTTGAAATTGAGGGGCGGGTCGAGTTTATCCGTCAGGGTCCTCTGTTGCCTTATGACACCCAGCATCTGCTCCAGCAGTGGCTCCTTATCAACGTTAGATGTGCCCGTGCCCTTGTGCGTCCTGGGAGGTCACAGCTTTATGTGCTGACTGGTTCTGTGCAGCATGATGGGACCCTTTCTCTGACTCGTGTCTTCCCTTGGCACAGAAAAGATGCAAACATTGCAGTGGCATTTCGAAAATGGAAGCACCACAGATGTTGAAGGGACATGGACCAAAACAGGAGCTTGAAATCTGTGTTTTGAGGCACAGATGGAGCTCAGTGGCACTGGGTTTTAAGAAGCATTTGTAAAAGAGGGTAATTGTTATGAGAACAGACTCTGACTCAAGCAATTTGCTCATCTGAGCAGGTCGCCGTCTCATTTCATCTTTGTTAGTGCTTTTGTTAGCACACTGAATTAAGACGCACTGAAACCTGTACATAGTATTATACATATAAATTTATAGTAGATTATATTTTCTGTTAAAAGCTGTATTTATGATGTTCCGTGTGTTGTTTGGAATAAATGACAATAAAATAGTCGTCCTATGAAACCACATATTTGTGAGGTTTCTTTCCCTCATGCTTATGCTCAAAAGCCTTGCTTTAGCCTAGTATGTTTATCTCTTTATTACAACAGTTATTTAGTTATTGCTCTTACAAGAGAGAACTAATAAAAATCAGAAATAAAAACCACTTAACACTTATGTCACCACAAGGTGGCACACTAATGCCACTTGTTCTGAAACATTGCATAATACAATGTAAAACTAACACCTAGCATGCAGTAATGGTTACAAATTGGATTGCCTATAAATTGTTCTGCATAAGATGCCAAACTGTTTTAAATGTCTTGATCACTATGTTCACAGCGTGAGGCCCATTCTGTGTAATGCTAACGAGAAGATCAATCACTCCCTTTACATTTGAATAGTCTTGTTTTCACAGCTCGTCCAAACAGACATAGTTCATGAACAATGGATGTGTTTGGTACTTTTGAAAAATCTCCTTTTGGGTTTTATGTTGTCTTGGAGTTTAAAATAAATGCTAAATATTTGACTGTTTTGGTGAAAGCCAATTCAGCCTCGGGAATAGCTGTGAAGTAAAATCATCAGCATTCCATATAATACACAATGTGTCACATGTCTGATGTGATGAAGGTTACTTTGATAATGGTCATTTATTTAAAATCATTTATGTGAACTGAAAATGAATAGGAGACAAGCGCAACAAATTAAAATCTTTTATTTATCCCCAATAATAATGTTCTTTATTTGAAATGTCTGAGTAAGTCTAGTGTCTGTAATACTTTTTCCCGTGTGGGTACATTGGCTAAGTTGCTAAATAAGCAAATTGTATGACATGAAAATATCATTTTTATCCACTACAAACAAATTTGTGTTTGTGGAATTTAAGAATGGTGTTTTTTTTTTTCTTTCTAATTGTTCATGCCTGAATTTTCAATGCGTGGCAACGCGCTGGTCCCGATGGACAGGCGGGATTCCATGTTCCCTTCCATTCAGATCTCTCTATTTCATAGAGTCACACAACAGTCTTCAAGAATGCATGGCATCTCACAGACCTGCATGCTAAATTTGTGGGGTTTTTTCATGCTTAACAATGATCATCAATCATTACCCATTAGCCTTTATCTGTCATTCATTTATCATCATCAACCACCCTCATTTGAGTTGCCATTAAAACAAAACTATAATTGTGTAGTTTGTTTCCCCGTGTTCACAAAACAAAAATATTATTTCTTTCTTAACCAACAGAAAGTTCCACACATGGTAACCAAACACCACGTGACCAAGAGAATACTCAAAGACTGAAAGTGAGTTCATGATGTTGTTAATGATAAAGACATATGGTTAAGATAAGTAATGTCACTCAATCATAGTAGCAAGACATTTTTTTGGTATGGTGACTGGAGTGATGTTTTAAAGCAACAAGTTATTTAAGCTTTTCTTTCACATGCAACAACAACAACTGACAGGGTTGATTCTGACGTTATCTGTGGGTCTGGAATGAGCTCCTGTCACAACTACTGGAGCATGTAACGGGATCACAATCAGGATCAACTAGTACAGCTTCAACAAGGGTCTAGGGCTCACTGATACAGTGCATTTTAATGATTCACACTGCAGTTGAAAATGTTTCACTTTGTGTTCACTGCAAATCTCAGACGATTTTTTATGTTTGCAGGAATGAAGTATAAAATATAATTATGGCAAATTATGAAATATATATTTTGCGTCTTCTTAATACTCAAAAGTTCACTTTTAGTCCATATATAAATCCATCATACAATGCATTCTTTGAAAGAATTTGTTTTTTCCCTTTTATTCTTTTCAGCACATATTCGAAACATGGGTTACATCTCTGCATAGAGTTTAGTTGTTCTTCAGACTTTTTCTGGCTATAAACAAGGAGGATTCGACCATCATAACCTGCTGCTTCTGCAGAGACTCCAATAAAGTCAAAAATCATCTCTGCAGCCTGAAATGCACTCAGCTGGACTGTGATCACGATAGCGCGTGATCTATATACAATTCTGTTTTAAACAACAATTCATTATGGTTTTTGATACCTTCATTGTAATTATGCTCTTCCATTAACAAGATTATATTTAAGAGCAATGAATAATATATAGTAGGGTGATCACTAAGCACAAACAATGTCTAAAACAGGAGTTATCGAAATGCTTTATTTACAGTTGGACAAAAATATTTACAAAATATAGAAAGTGAAACATGAGTTCCAATGGACTTGGATTACAAACAAAGCATAAGTGTAGAGCTTATGAAAATGTGAAATATAAAACAGCCTAATATGGAAGTGCAGTAAATGAAGTGAATCATTCCGGCCTTTAATGGACTCCAATTACAGTCTCTCCTGGAAATACTTGTCAGGGTAATAGCCATGAAACTGCTTACTGAAGCCAGTGCACTGCAATGTGATTGACCAAGCAGCTGAACCAAATTGCATTTATCATGCCAAGAAACGTGCCATACACAGACAATGTTTCATCCATATATTTTTAGAACCATCAGAGTATTGTAGTCTTTTTATTTTGTAGATGTAAAGTTTGCCCTCCATACATTATGACCTCTCATGTGTCTTTGGCACTCTTTTGCTTTGATGATCTCTCTGTTTTTGCATTAGTGTAATTCTGTGGTTCTTCTTCCTGACCAAGACCGCGGGCCATGAGCTCATCCATTGGGGAACGAATGTTATGAACCTCCTTCTCTTTACAGTTTCGCCACTTCATGCGCCGGTTCTGGAACCAAATCTTTACCTAAAGCAGTGCGACAGTGTAAAGGTTTTAGTTCAGTTTGTGAAGTCCTTCATTATAATTATGTTAGCTTCTCATTTTAAGTTGTAAATGCAGTTTAGAGATCTTGGTCACTGTGTGGAATTTAGGTTTGATCTTTAAGGTGAGCTGTTACAGCTGTCACTTTCCCCTGCACCCTTTTGTAAGGCAGGATCACATATTCGAAACATGAGCTCATTTGAATTCGATTACCTGTGACTCCTTAAGGCTGAGATTAGCTGCCAGTTTGTTCCTGTCTGTCTTGCTAATGTACTTCTGTCTTCGAAAGGTCCTCTCCAGCTCTTTCCTTTGTTCTTCAGAGAACACAGCTCTCCTAAGGATCCCTCTACGTGAGTTTGGACTTGCATTAGCAGACCACATCTGAATGTTTGCTCCCTCTGAAAGTGAATTAGAGGAACAATAACATGTCAGTTTATTGACATCAGTTTCAAGTACTAGACATATTCAATGGGCTATTTATTAGAGCAATAAAAATCAATGGTGGGTGGTTCATCTCTGCAAGGTAGGTTGTAACACATACTGTATCAGTTTAAACAAAAAGTGTAGATTCATGAAAAAACATCTTGGAGAAGGTAAGTAGCAGACAGTGGAACACCAAGGTAGTGTCTTATAAACGGAAACAGGTTATTCAAGCTTTGGATAAAATCGGATCTTCTCCACATTTATAATATATCCACTTACTGTTTCACATTTCCTACTTTTTCAAACCCAGTTGTCTTTGTCACACTTACTTTATCGCACATTCTTGAATCCTCTTTCTATTTGTCCAATTTAACAAACTGAGGGTGACTAAATGAGAATAGAAAACCATTTCAACCTGGAAAAAGGAGATTTGGTGACCTGAGAGGGCCAATACCACGCTGCTTCACTCACAGGTGCACACACAACAAAAGTCAAGTGAAACAATTTATCTGATCTATTCAACATTGCCTTTTTAATCTGTACGACAAATCTGCACATAGACCACCTCTAGAGAGCACAAAACTGGTTTGGACATGCTTTTCACTTCTCTATTGGCATTCAATAGCTTTTACTTAAATAGCTGATTACCAGGTCATTCCTGGGCAACGTGTGTCTACTCTAGTGGGCCAACTATAGAGCCATATGGGACACCAACAATAGAGCTGTTCAATGGAAATGCCATTACTCGATGGTTCAGTGGCCCAACACTAAATCTTTTCTCTTGCAAGTTTGAAGCCAGTTTGTATGTGAAGATGAGCTCAAATAAGTCTATAAAAGTCACTTTCATTGAATGCTTTATGTCCTAGTCAAGAGGTCTTCAATGGGCAGGAATGAGAGTTGAAGGACAGGAGAAAGACGGGGGGTCGGCGAACCAAGCCCTGTAGCCACACAATGGGTGGGGGATGTTACTTGTCCAGCCCTCTTCTATTGAAAAATGGGAGACTTTTTTGTGCTTAGTGGAGTTCATTGCTGGAGTGAAAAATTGCAGCGAGGTCGCGTGTGGATGGTGGAGTGAAAGTGGCAATTGGTCATGGCTAGAGTTGGCATTGTTTCGTTGCCGGGCACTGTGGGAAAGTGTCAACCTACTAAGGGGACCCCAGGGACTTGTGGGATGACGGCTTTCTGATTTGTGCTATTTTGCACGACTCTTGACAGGCATCACAGGGTGCAGAAACTAATAACTTCCAATTAATGAGGGGAAATGACCAAATATCAGAACTGCCTGACTTATTTCAGTCTTTTAAATGATGATGAAGAATTAGTACTCTTCACAAATCCTAAATTAGATACTTTGAACCATGCTTTAAAAAATGTAAATTTTCCTTCAGTGGAAGCAGTAATAGCTTTTGTAACTGTTGCCTCATTTTATTCACCTTGAAAGTTTTATTTCAAACTCTTTGTGTTGCCACCCAAACTTGTTAATGTGCTGAGGGAGTAAAGCTTTGAAACATTTGGCCTTACTCAGCAGTAAGAATCACCCACACCTGGTAATTATTATCTTAATATAGCAGAAGACAAGATGTTTATTAGTGCTGCATATTTGCACTATTAAATGTGTATTTGCATGTACAAAAAAAGGTGCGTGTCTGTGTAGGGGGGCCTCTGGGACTCTTAAAAGCCTTGCAGCCCACCCCTCTTTCCCTTTCCTAAACAACCGTGAATGCTTATGAATAGAGCTGTGCAGAACTGAACGGAGAATTAGCTCTTTGGCATTGCATCGGTAATTAGCTGTGGAGAGCATGGGAGACCCTGCTGCTAATGCTTAGAGAGTAGCTGAGGCATTGCTGATGAGGCATAAAACACTCACTGGAGAAGACAGGAGGGGGGCTGGACCCACCGCAGCATGCCAACAGATACTGCGGGCTCGGCAGGAAAACACTGCTCAGCACATCTGCAAACACAGGGACAGTCAGATAGGGTAATGCGATTGCCAGGTGTGATATCTGTGATCCCCAAAAGCACTTACCTGAATCACTAAGCTCATATTTCTGAAGGCCTACAAAACTGAGTCTCAGATTGTATTTAAACATTAACGGTTTTAAAATAAACTGGCATTTGTGCGAATTATGATTTAACATTTTCAACGATTTTTAGAAGTCAGATTTTGTAGAAACTAAGTAAATAGTAAAATTGATGCATTTACTTACATCTTTGCTTACCAGTTGTATGTTGACTAAGCTGTTATCAGTCACTAGTTTTCTGTCTTTTAACTGACATTTATTTGCAAATCTGCATAGAATTTAGAGACTGTTCTGTTAAATATTTAGACTACATGTAATGACATTTTTTAGCATTTACAAATTGATGTTAAAAAACTATTACTTTTTTTTTTTTTTTTACAAAATGTTGTTATTACTCAGAAATAAGTGATTATTATTTCTTTCATGCAAGGGTATAAATCTGTTAATTATCTGTTCATTTTTTCATGTCTTGGACTCACACATGACACTATTAGCAAAGATGGATATACTTACCTACTTTCATGTTTTATAAAACCTCTAAGCAGCATCAAAAGTAGCAGTATTACATTATTAATTGAACAATGTTTTTCCTCTACATATCTGGGTTTGATAGATGGTGCAAGACCGGGGGGAAAAAATTAGTGTGATTTGAATGTAAAGTTGTAGCTTTACATTCATAAAAAAAAAAAAAAAAAACTACATTACATTACAATCAAATTAAAACATACAAGGAAAAACAGTTTACATTTTGTTTAAAGGTTCACTTGCATAAAATCAATCTCTTTACCAGAACGTGGCAGATGTGGCCCTCCTAAGTCTTTCACTGGCCGAAGACTTTGGGTCCGACTTTCCAAGGCTCCGTCCTCAGGGCCCCAGGTTCTCCTTGGGCATTCACACGCTGCTCGTCTCAGGTGTCCACTCGTTGTCCATTTTGAAGCGGCTGAAGGTGTCTGAGACTGCAGCAGATTGTCGATAAGAAAACTCTTTCCTGAGCTCCCATATCCCGGTACAGCAGGAGGACAGCCAGCCATATTCTTCCTGGTACAGCTCTGAACTGAGACCATCCTGATCACACAGTGACCTGAACACTAGAGTTTCCTCTTCAGCAGTCACAGCCCAGTGACACTAAATTCTCCTTTAATCCCTTTTTGAGTGACTAGGCCAACTTCATTAAACTCTGAAAAAACAACCACAAAAAAAACCAAAAAAACCCCAAAAGTTGTCTGCTCTTCCTCCTTCGGGCCTGCACTATGCTACAGGACTGTGTCACGATTGGCCGAGGGGCTCTAATGTGCTTCTCAATTCAGATAAGGCTGGGGCCTTTCTGGAGTGGCAGAAGGTGGGTCTGGCTCATTCATTATGTCAACTAGCCTATTAAATGATCGACACCAGAGACAATGAAGTGCTGGCCAAAGTTTAGCATGCACCAAACACTCTTCTGCAGTAGTAAATAGTTCTCTCCTTTCTCCAGCCTCCTTCGGAGCTCTATTGTGCACCATGCAAGCACCTCCGTCGTTCATTTGTGCTCTGTAAGAGTTGTTTTCATTGCTGAAGGTTTAAAAAGAACATCTTGCGTTTTTCTGGAATATCAGTTGGCAAATTAATCCGATTGTAATGTTTTTGCCTCACTTATAAGCAAATTTCAGTTGGGTCATAAAAAGAAAGTGTCCAGTTGTTTTTCTAAATCACTTGCACAAGACACCTTGCACTGTTTACAAGATAACTGGGCTTATTTAAGCATGCAGTTTAATTTCTTAATAAATAATGGAAAAACCCTTAATTTTTTTAGTTAAAATAAACCTTTTGAGTGAAATTTACAATTTTTCATCGTATTTTTCTTCCCTCTGGTTGCAACTGATATTAGTTGCAATTTAGGGTATTTTTTTCTGTAACATATTATATGAAATAAACAGTGCAATGAGCAACATTTGTTTATATTAGAAGACAAACCCTCAGAACTATGACTTGTTCAGTTTTGGTAATTGTTGCAGAACTCTATTTGTCAGCTTTAAAAATTTTACATGTACAAATGATTTTACAGAGATCCATAAAGCTCCTCAGGCAGAAAAATCAAGCACTTAAATATTCAGTTTTCACTATATGGATTGTATGTGTTGCATATTAGTGTGTTGCAGCTTCGAGATATAGGTGGCCACCCAAATACACACGTGTGTTAGTGTTTTGGCATAAACACATCCAATAAGAGGCTTGTGTAACCTTTCACACTGCAGCTAATGATCCTCAACATTGTCATAGAAAGTCCAACAAGAGGGGCGACAGACCCGTAGTTTAGGCACAGTAAACAGGCATATCCACACTCATCTGGGAGCGTGTTTGTGTGTTTGTGGGGCTGACTGGGAGCGCCAGGCTGCGCGTGTAGATGCCTCATGCTGAGCATGGAAATTGGCCCAGACAGCTCAGGCTATTGTGTGATGGCCAGGGAGCCAAAGGTTGCTTGTAATCAAATTTGAGGTTTTATTCCTCAGGCTGGTGGAGAACGCATAGTGCTCTGTCACATGATGAGTGTTAGCGCGTCTGCGTGCACTTTCCACTGTTGTTAAGCGAGTTCATGTTAACATGCTTCACATAGACCAGTGGCTGTGATAGCCCCCTGAAGCTTTTTGTTCGCCAGAGAGTCATTTGTTTACATGACAGAGAGAAAGCAGGAGGGAAGCCTTGTTTAGTGCTATTTTTAACTGTTTTTGTTTCTTAAATAGCTTATTGTGTATCAAGGCATGTTTTATGTGATAACACTGAGGACTTTCACCGAGTCACGTTCTCTGTTCTTAAATTAGCATTTGAGCAAAAAATGTCAGTGTAGTAAGTTTAAAAGAGGTCAGAAACATGATGACACTCGTCAAAGCATTATGCGTGTCTATTAACTTTGTATATTTCTCTGTGTTCAGTGACTTTTTTTTTAGGTAGAACAAATCTCATCCAACTTTGTGCACATTTTAAAAGGCATCAGTAAGCACGTATCATTATTAAAATTCACCACTGTGTAATTAGCCAGATTCCAATAGAGCTCTCCAGGAGAGGGAGGTATAATTAGGCTTTTCTTGACGGGTAGGTCTTAGAAACACCCTGAAGCAAGTTCATGTGAATTTATTTGATGCCCATCTCTTTTTAGAACTGGAGGGAAAAAACAGGGCTCCCTTCATTCAGATTCCTCACAATGGGTCTGTTGAAAACTAGCACTCTGCAGACCGACTGAGATCCCTTTTCTCTCTTTTTTAACCCCACTAAAGCTCTTAAAAAGATACTGGCCCATTGCACACGCAATTGATATTCCACCACTCGAACTTAATATCGTGAATGGAGGGCCAGGTTCTATGAATCAGGAGGACAATGCGCTTAGTTTAGCAGCAAACTGGCACTTTGTGTGCAGTGTCTATGCCCCAGAACAGGAAGTTTCTAATGTGAGCCTCTCAATTGTGTGCCTATAGAGTTCTAATGAGCTTCTGTATGCTGAGTGAATGGCTGCGGGCCATTCACCATGAGGGCCCAATGAGCCAGCTCACTGCACATGTTCACAATAGGATCCTGGGGGAATGGGAGTGGCTTTGTGGAGCAACTGCTCTGCATGGACAGTCTATAAAGGCTTCAACATACCTAAGACCACATTTTCATTAAGAGTACGGCACATTAAGCTGATTGCAATGAAAAGCTTTTGTTTTTATCTCCACTTTAAAGCTTTGCATGTAGGACACATGAGTCTCTATTATCAAAAGAGAGCGCTGAAAAAAAAGTAATGAGAGTGAATAAATGTATTAAATGAAATAAAGTGCCACTATGGTGTCTTATTGTGTACCTTTCACAAAACAACGTCATGCCTGTCGGATCATATTTGTGGAGCTGTGTGGCACTTAGGCATGAGAAAAACACATAATTTTCAGAATAAAAGGCTGTCAAAGCTGTGATCGAACTTTTCTGAGTTTTCAACGTGTACATATTGCTAATAAAAGGGCAACAATGTAGCCCCATTAATATAGATTTAAAATTATTTTTTCCCTTTACCATCTGAGGTTAGATATGAAATATCTATATATAATTTAATGTAAGTGATTTTGACTCATAATTTGTAATATTCAAATATAGTGTGCAAAAATGTTTTATTAAGCAGTCAGTTTCTACAGAAAATAATAGGGCCCTTAATACAGGGTGACTCTGCTCACAGAGATCTGGTAGTACATAGTTTGTCTTGCTCATTTTTGTCATTTATCTTGATTTATGTCTCATCCCTGAACTCACTGCACTCATAAGCCACTTAAATCCTGCTAGTACCAGGTTTGGCTAACTGCCTTAATTATTTGTGGCATGGATTCAAACCGGTGCTGCAAACATTCCTTAGAGCTTTTGGTCTATATTCACATGCTAGCATCATACAATTGTTCCATCAGCTGCACATAAATGATGCAGATCCTGTTTTTACCACATCCCAAAGGTGCTCTATTAGATTGAGATCTGGTGACTGTGGAAGTGAGCAAAGTGAACTCACCGTCATGTTCAAGAAATCAGTCTGAGCTCATTTGAGCTTTGTGACTTCCCTCTGATGACAGAAACACAGTGGTTAGATTGTGATGGCTAGATCGTCAACCATACTCAAGTAGGCTGTTGGTTTAAATAATATCTGTTGTAATTAGTCTAAGTAGTTGTGTGCTAAGAAAATATCGTCCACACCATGACATCATAAGTCAGGACACAAGTCGCCATGTGACTGGTTAATTAGGTATTAACGAGCAACAGTTATACCAAGTAAGTGGCCCGCGAGTGTATGTTGCCCATTTTTCGGGTAGTTGAGCATTTACCCTTTGGCATGGTCCAAGAGTGACACTGTCTGTTTGGCCTCAGTACTGCTCCACTGTGATCGAGTGCCTGCAATACTCTGTCATGTACCCACGATGGCGCTGAGAGAACGGGGACCATCAATATTTTAACTGCGTGATTCCCAAAACTCTGTCTGGTTTTTGCATCAGCATCAAATATTTAAAAATGCAGCTTTGCAACAAATAGCAGATGACTTCCATCAGTCCACCGCAGCTTAATTTAAATATTTTTCCATTTATATTGAAAATAATATTCATAATAATTAAAAAACAACATGTCAAAGCAAAGGTATTAGAATACATTACTGGGCAGGATGATGCAATAAAACGTTACAGGTTTAATAGAATATAATTCAAATTAGAAACTCAGAAAAGGACATTATAACATAGAAATATGAACCAAATGAATCCCAGGAGACCCCTGTGGGAACAATATGCAAAGTTTTTTTTCTTTCTTTTTTCCCAGCAGTTCATTCGTATTCCGTCACTGCTACTTTAAGTGATTTTAATTTTGTAGATCTTGCATTAGTATGTCTATATGGTATATTTATTTCCTAAGTGAACAAGCCCCTGAGAGCTTTGCAATGCATCATCCATCTAGTTTTCATTATTTATTTATTTAATTATTTTTTTTTAGATAAATGAAAGTACCGCTGTTCTTCTGCCTTTGCCTTGAGAGATTTGACGTGCGAGCGCAGGTGTGTGTTGGCAGTGCGCGTGCTTATTACTTTTGATTCTTTGCTGGGCGCATGCTTTAATGACTCTTATTTTCCTGATGGCACTTTAGGAAATGACAAGTTGTGGGCAATACAAAGTAATTACATTTCCTGTGTCTGGACCCAGAAGAAATGGAATTATTAATAATGAATAGTGGGTTGGTCGCCCTCTCAGACAACAGATGTGACACTGCATGAAGAGCCATTGCTTGTCTTTGTTTTGGTCACAATAGCCACCCATTAGCTGCATGCTGTAGATGCGCTCTCAGTTGGTACAGATAATAGCCTGTTTGTCAAAAAACATCTGTTTTGCATGAATTATAATTAAAACAAAACATGTTATTGGCATTGATGAAGGCTATATTGAAGGAGAGGCACATTTAAATGGCAAATGTGCTGGTGTTAATCTAAGGTCCTTGGGATGGATCTGAGCACCACAGCGGCCCATGAATCATATCTGCTGATGCCCACTTGTCAGCTCGACTTCAGAAACCAGCATAGCCAGCAAAAGATGTTTCTTGTCATCCAGGGATTGGCCTGAGTTTGTTAAGGACTTATGATCGATTGCCTCTGGAAAAGTCTTCAATTTATGTTCCTCTGGCAGAAAATTGATCAGGATTTAATGAAAATGTAATAATTTCAAAATCAACATCACTGGCATAACATGGATGCTGATTAAAAAGTTGGTACACAACCTTGACAACTTCAATAAACAGGCATAACTCATAAAATAGCTTTTTGTGCTTGCTGGCCTTCCACCTTTCAATAGTAGTTAGGCCTTTTGTGCTGCAATGTACTTAAGATGGAAAATAAAAACAATTATGTACCTTTGTCTCAGTAAATTGAAAAGCAATATACTTATACTAGCAATGCTTATCTCATTTATTGTTTCCTTTTTCCCTTTTAGACTTTTTAGATATCCCATGACTTAGTTTATATATAAAAACTGAAATATATTGCTCGGTTAGCTAGTAATTATCCAATTATGAATGATAGAGAGCAAGTGCATTTTCTCATTTGATTGGGCCGACTTTGCAGCAGTAACTCATTCAAATTTCGTTTCAAACATGCGTATCTATTTATACTAGACCTATTACGGTCTTTTCAACTCTATATTTTCATTCTTGGACTCTAAAGTTGTTTTGTTTGACTCATAGTTCAAAATAATCTTTATTTATCTCATGTTGAGACTTGATGCAACCCCTCACTTCATCAGCTGCTTGAAACAAGCTGTGTCAGCCTCTCTACGGAAACACAAATGAAGAAGTAAAGTAAACAAAGTGTTTAGAGCAGCCTAAAGTCTAAGCTTTTGACTCACCTGCATTATTTGTTGATATGCTGACGTCTTCATTTGAAACTTTGATTATGCTTAACATGAGTATCCAAGCACGTCACACCAAGTAGACTTCCAAATGGACAAATCCAAATAATAATTAAGTATGTAAATTGTACATCAGTAGCATATGGAGCTTATCTGCCACATATGCAGGTGCAAGACACCTTAAGGCTTTAAACACAAACAGTGCCACTGCATGATGGATTCTGTAATACACAGTGAGCCATGTAAGGCTGCCAACACTGGAGTAATGTGATCACTCTCTCTCTCTTTCTCGTTGTCCCACTCTATAATCTGGCTGCATAAAAACTGAATAATTAGATTTTTGTCTTGATCGTCGTTACTTCTTGCTTTCTTAAACATTTAAACATTGACCCTAACCCTGAATTTCATGTAAGCTAAGGCACTGACAAAAATTCCTTTTTTTCTTTTCTTTTCTTTTTTTTTTTAGAGAGAGATTACAGTAGACATGGGCCAGGATGAGGCGTGGTTGCAATCGAGATGCATGTAATGGATATAAAAGCTTTTCCCATCTCAGGCCACCAGGGGGCTTTATTGCCCCTCTTTCCCCCCTGTCTCTCGCTCCTTGACAGGTTTCTCCTCTCCCTTCCTCTCTCTGTCTGCACTCCTTCAGCGCACACAGCTCGTTCGCACTGCTGTAGGAGCGTCTGTTGAGCTGCCGAGGCAGAGCAGCTCGCTTTGTCCGTCCTCTGTCAGCCACCTGTGCCGCGGATGATGCGGATGGAGCAGACCCTGTGTTACATGGAATAATTTCAGCATCATTGCTGTGTTTTTTCCTCCCCCTCTTTCGGATTTGCTTCTCTCTCCCCCCTTTTTTAAAAAAAAAAATTCGCATCGCCGGGCATCTAAAGTTGTGATGATGCCTCCGCTCAGCATTTGGGATTGGTAACAGCCTCCCGTGCGAGGGTGATACATCATTCGCATGTGATTGAAGAACGCTGTCTCTCGGAAGTGGACAAAACATGGACTAATTTTGCTTTTGTTTTTTTTATACATTCATCATGAGATTATTACAGCTGTTTCTGATTTCCGGTGTATTTTTCGTCTCCTCAGGTAGGACAAAAGGCTGTCACTGATTTTTAAATGAACCGTTATGTCGCAACATTTTGCTTTTTAACATGAGATCAGCTTCATTAAATGATGTGCTGTTTTGCTTAACTTGTGACCAAACCTTCTCAGAAATAATCAGCTCTTAATCTTAACCTGACCTGACACATCTCCCCCTGAAACAAACATGATATTTTTTCTAGCATCACAAGACTCTTTTTTTTAATAACAGTGGTTTAAATAAAATAAAATGTTTTCTGTTTGTAAATTAGTTATAGGTTTTGGGGTTGACCCTGCCCTGCGCATCAGCGTATTTGATGAACTAACGCTTGGAGAAGGCTTTGATGGAGTTACTCAGGTCCAGGGCTTCCACAGCGAGTCTAGAGCTTTCCACTTCCAAGGTACCATAACACACATTCACTCTGTCTCTGTCTGAAGTTAAAATGTAAAGCAGATGAGATGATGTCCATGCAAAGAACATGTTTTCCTATGATAACTACTCATTTCATTTTGTTTATTTCCTTTGTATGTTTTGTTTACACAACTAGAAAGGCCAACATGATGCAGCCCAGTAATCCACAGATCCTGAGCTGAGATGCCCGTAGATGTCTGATGTTAGATCATCGAATAATGCTGTGCATCAGATTCCTTTATATGATTCTTGTGTTTGTCTGTTCCTGTGTAACAGACTGTAAACTGCAACATACAGTGCATTATCAGTTTTTTCTCTCTATTTGGATTTAGCTGGGGGGGTGGCCTCAGACTACCACCTGCCTGAACAATAGGCATGTTCGGTTTTCATGAAAAAGTGTTGTGTTGAGGGCAGGCAGAGGGGGAGAGATGGGAGGATCATACAAAGAATCATAGAATGGCTGAGCTTAATCAGATTAGGCCGAGACAAAAATCCCACAGTCAGAGTTGATATATGAAGTGAGTCTGGAGAGTGAATGGGCCCCCTGCAAGAATTCACCCATTTGGTGATCTTCTGGAGTGTGTGAGTTTGAACAGTTTGCGTCGCTAAAAATGTGAATGGGCCGCAGAGTGATCATGTTGTCAGCTGCAAGGCAGTGCGTGTAGCGTGCAAAACAGAGTTGTCAAAGATGAGGTCGTGCTTGACTTTTTAAAATGCTTTTTCACTTCTTTTTTTTAAAATTTCTGTCAGTGTTACGTCTTTGTTACTTGATGTCAGACGCTCATTACAATCCAAATGAAACTGTTAACAGCTCCATCACAGGGATGGAGATGTCTATCATAACCCAGGCAAAAGTAGCAAAAGAGGAAATTGTTTTTTGCTCCCAGATCAGTGGCAAAACAAAAGATATGGCGATGTAACACATCTCCACAAGAAGGTTCTCATCACGGATCACGTAATGTACCAAAGTGACGGCATTGTTTTCGGACAGAGAAACACCACAATCATTTGTCGACCCCGCCTCCTCGCTGATATCTTCTAATCTCCCTGCACAACCGCTGAGACAGCGGCACTTCTGCATGGAGCAGCAACTCCAGTATCTTTGTGAAGGCAGGCCATTTGATGTCCTCTGTGTAGACAACACTCAGAAGTGCTCTACACAGGCGGGTAGCAAAGGGAGAGTTAGAGAGAGAGAAACAAAGACAGTTAGTGAAAGAAGCTACCTGCAGGTTTCTTTCCACAAAATAAAAGGAGAAAAAGAACAACTATTC
The DNA here is from genome assembly GCF_057381915.1 of Diplotaxodon limnothrissa. Classification (NCBI taxonomy): domain Eukaryota; kingdom Metazoa; phylum Chordata; class Actinopteri; order Cichliformes; family Cichlidae; genus Diplotaxodon; species Diplotaxodon limnothrissa. The sequence continues at coordinate 18,670,192 of NC_140602.1, read as the reverse complement.
TGTGACTGGTACCCCTTTGTCATTGCGCTTATTTTCCTACGATACCTTTTGCTAAGTACATACAGTTATCCAGGCGGAGACAGCAGTGTGTTATTTATGGTAGCTTGCCTCCATCCTTCATTTGGGATGTCTATGTTAAGTCGATGATGCTGGGTGAGGGGGAGGCGGGCAGAGCTGCAACGGCAGAACGGACCTGGGCATCTGCTTGTTTGCAATCAGGAACAGAAAGGAGGAGGCACGTTCTGTAAAAGAGAAAATGAGTGCGGGAGCTCGAGAGAAAGAAGCTGGGATGGGAAGGAGAAAGAGAGAGAGGAAGAGATAGAAATGCAGAGCAGAGCTGTCTGCCAGCTGTTTGATAGACTGTGCTGATTCCACATGTATGGAGGCTTGGCTAGCTGGGACCAGCAGACAGGCCCACAGTGACATTCCGACGCTCATTAGATAGCAGGCAGAACATATCCATGGCTGTCCCCTCCGCTGCTTGCCTGCCTGCCTGCCTAAAGGGAAGGCTGTTATCTCTGGGTGCTGGATGGAAGCGGGAGGGAGGGGGAGTAGCTGCTGAGAGCTAAGAGAGAAGTGGAAGAGTGTAATTCACAGTATAGAAATAGGTGTATGTCCACGTGCAGATAAGCGGCTGTTGTGTTGTGTGCTGTTAGTTTGCTGTATGCTGTTTCTATGCATCTCTGTTTGCTGAATGTGTTTGTTTTGAAAAAAAGGAAATAGGAAAGGAATGAGCAGTGGGGGGATTTCTGTTCAGCGAACCCCTGCTGATGCTTTTGAAGGTAGCTGTCAGAGCTACATTGCATGACATTAGGAGAGGTGGACCTCAGGGACGGGCATAATAAAGGCAGAAAAAAAGGCCCCCTCCCTGCCCCAGGCTGTGCTCCTCTTGTGCCAAGGTGATACTCAGGCTCGCCACAAAACCATCACATCATTAACACTTCCCCCACAGTCTTTAATATCTAGACATCCGTATATCTATTGGTATACACGAGCAGGGAGGGGGAACCACACCCAGAAGCACTCCCTTCCCCCAACACACATACACCCACGCTCTCTCCCTCTATGGCTACAAGTGTATGGACCGAACTCATTCAAAGTGCAAACAACACAGTTGCTAGAAGCATTGTTTCAGCTGCAGCACAAGGCTCCCTTGTAATTGTGTTGGTCTGTGTTTATATGAATCCTTCCTGTCTCAGAAGCATGTTTCTGCTCAGGCTGTTTAAACACTGCCAGAGAGGTGTTTCTTTGTATGTTGTGGTGACGACGCCCCTGGCTCCTGTGACACTAAAGTGTAACAGGATGGAAGAGGCTCGTTTGTAATGCCTTGTTAGTGCGCGCGCTTATTTGTACATCTGTATGAAGCAGGGAGGAAATGTCGGTTTGTTGTCCGGCATTTCTGTGTACGTCACAGATGTGCTTCCAGTGCAGAGGCTACACTTACCAGCTGTTAGTAACTATGATGCAGTGGAGTACTGTGCTATAGAAAGATGTAGAGGTTCAGAGGGCAATTCAGTCCTTCAGCGGCAGAGCTCTGGAGAAAGCTTGCGTACAGGATAGCTGCACTCTGCTGAATTGTATTGAGCAGGTTCACCGGGTGCTGTTCTGCAAACCTCACACTTAGAGGAAGGACAATAAAGCAAAATGGGAAAGTGGCTTCAGGAAATAATAATGCAATTAACACTGGCAAAAAGTGGTTAGCGTAACACATCATGCTGAACTTCTGCGCACTTCTTTTTTCTCACTGCAAGTGCTGCGTTTGCTGCTTCTCTTTTATTGAAGTTTCACGATGCAAATAGATTCAATTAAAAGGAAAAAACCTCCTGAAATAGACAAGAAAATGTTATTTAATGTAGGAAAATGTGCCAAAAGAATCCATAAATAATTAAATAGAAAAATGTGCTAATGGGGTAAAACTAGCATACCAATCTAGCTCTGCAGGAGTCCTTAAAATAACTAAGAATCAACACAACTAATTTGGCATACAAAATCTACAAAACAGAATGAAATTTGAGGTTTTTAGATGGAGAAAGATCCATTAAAAAACACCATTATTGGTGTATTGTTAAACTCTCAGTGCTTGCAGAAGCTTTCAGTTAAAATGAATATTCTACAAATCTTTTCTAAGATAATAGAATGGCTGACATCACTCAGATTTCCTTTGTCACACTGTCCATGACAGCTGCATTCACTTTCAATGAGATTGAAGCTTTTTACTCTCATATCAATACAAATATGCAGAGTTCAGCTAGATGCTTAAAACCATTTTACCTTCAATAAAACCATCTAGTTAATAACAGAAAATATGAATCCAAACAAAAACATAATCACTAAGCTCTGAGAAACCTTGGGTAAAGTTCCTCAGCCTTTTTTCACACTCTGATGCTGAATAGTTAAAAAGGTTAACTTTCTTTTTTGCTAAACGCATCACTGACACGTGTGTAAATTAAAATCAGTTACATGTTAATTTGTTGATCGTATGGACTTCAAAAAAAATCTATATCCAAAGTAATAGAGGAACAGAATCCACATTCCTCCGTGCTCCGTGTGAAAATGCTCTCCAAAGTGAATCTGAAGCTAACATGAAGCTCTTACAGCCTCAGACAAGTCAGTTGGGTTTTCCTGAAGTCAAAGAGTCCTTATTATGAAATTCCTTCTTTGTGGATTCACAGAGTGTTTCCTTGATGAGCCAACGTAGAGGGATGGGAAAAGAAAGTGATAATTTGCTACTAAAAGAGATTGAGTGTGGAAAATCCCTAGCTGACTGTCTCACACTGCCGTAGCCTCACATTAAGCTGAAGTTCTGCGTTTCTGTGTGGAACAAAGATTAGCGATTTTATCCTCATCACTCATATTCTAACAGCATGCAGAAGGCATCGCTTTGTGGCAATATGGGCTGGATTACAGCGACTAGTAACACAGGTTTATTGCATATTGCATACGTGCTGTAAGTGTCCAAGTGGTGTGTATTTTATCTTCAGCGGGCGTGCGTGAAGCTCTGAGGAGATGTACCCTCTAATAATCTGGTACAATTGTCAGTGCAGATACTACACTTTAAGGGTGCAAACTGTGCATGCAACTGCCAAATGGACTCTAAGGTAATATAGTGTAATCCCAGCCTTAAAATATGAATACAGGCATGATTGTATTCAGGTAGGATGAATACAAACCTAACAAGAAGACTATAATATGTACAGAAACTCAAGAAACTCATTCTTTCAAGAATTTTCCAGGACCAAGAGTAATTTTTCTTGAAAGTGTAAGGTAACAAAGGTCTGCTTTATTCTGCCTGAAGCCAATTTTCCCCAAAACATTTTGAAAAATTGTGCAGTGTGGACAATTTTCTTTAGCAGGTTTCAGAATAAAAACATTTTTAAGACTCAGGGGCTAATGTTAGACATTAGATGTTAACATAAATGTTAGATGTGAACTTTATTCTTAGCAATCTTTAACACCATAACATTTTGTTCTGCTTAAAGATGAACCAAACAGAATTGTCGGTGAAGCTGAAGCTAAAAGCAAAATTTACCTGAGGTCAGAGCTTGCTTGATCCATTCCACCTGCATTTTATATTCATATAAAATAATCCCATATCCTTCGATATACAGCAGTCGTTGTGTCTTGTGCTGTATTTCAAAGAAAAGTTGTCCAATCTTTCCTGATGACTGACATTATCCACAACTCCCTGTGGCCAGTCATTTTTGCTTGCTGCCTTCTAAGGCAAACCTGATCCTCTGTTCCACACAGGAGCTCCAGTGACCATGGAGGGGGAGATATTTCTATCCCCCCAGGGTTGTTATACAGTTGGGTGGCTGGAAGGCTGTCATTAGCTGTGTGTATGTGTGAATGTCAGACAGGCGGTCACCGAGGAGGCGATCTGAGAATTGGGAAAATATTGCTGGCCAAGGCACTACTGGAGGTGCCCTTGGCTCAGTTTAGTATTTGTTCCAGGAGAGTGGAGACACAGCAGGGGGGGAGATGGTCCGCCGAATGCAGATTGCCTGAGTGTGGCGGAATATCTAGGAGCTGTAACGACCTTTAGGGGGCTGGTCTTTGTATATGTGTCTAGTGTATGTAGAGGTACCTTACCGCAGACCTCTGCATCCATTTCTCTCTCTGTACTGACGCAGTGTTTGTTTAGAGTTGCACAGGCTAGGCAAAATGTTGGCATTACAGTGTCTGCGTATGTGTTGCTGTCCACACCTGTTCATCTACGTGCATGCGTTCACAGGTGATTGTGCGTGTGCATTGATAGTAATGAAGGGTTTTGAGTTTGCTTCTGGCGGAGAGTTTATCATTATTCTAATCCTCCAAGAGAGATATTCTCTTGCCTGTCCCTCCCACGCACATCCCTCTACACTCAGGCCAGCAGATAAAATGTCTTGTGTAAAAACATTGTGTAATATGACAAGTTTACATGGTTTATGGCAGCGTTGGGTCTTCCCTCCTCTGATTGCATCAATGCGTTATTTGGACCCCTCTTGGCTTTATACATTCTCTGCAGCTCATGGCTCAGTCCCTCTTAACTGATAGGAACATCGCTTATTTGGAAACTGTTGTTGAAGAGTTGTTGCAAAAGATGTAGGAGGTGTTATTTTGTTCTGGCAATCCACTAGAGACCGGAGAACGAAACTCTTCATTATTCGCATAAAAACGAGGCTGTAATCTTCATACTTAATATCAGCGATGGTGCTTTTAGTAGCAATTTCACTCCGAGAAATTTATAAATCGCTAACCAATGCCTTTTGCGTGGTGGGAAGACAGAAACTCGGCGTCTGTTCACTAGAAAAACTCCCATTCTGTGAGCGCAGGTCGACATGAAAGCAGTGTGTGAGAAAAGGATTGTGGCAAAGCTGGGCGTATCTGGCCTCTCACGCTGTGCTGTGGGGGCACCTGTTCGAAATGCTAAATGTGTTAGCTGATGATTGGTGCGGTTCTGCCAATATTTTTCTATGAGAATAGAGTGCGTGGGTGTGGGTGGGGGTGGATGGGTGAATGGGAGTGCTCGGCTTGTGTACCATGGGTCAGACAAAATAAGACCGTTAGACAGTTAAAGATTAGACGTGACGCTGAGGGATGGAAATCGTGGCCTGAGTATAACTAATAAAGCAGAATGTACCCAGGAGATAAGATTAGGCTGTAGCCCTAAGCTGCGCTTCCGAGGGATGCTATTGAGCCTGAGGCTTTTGGAGATCTTTAGTCAGCTGATAAAACTCATCAACCCTGGGCCCCGCCCTGACAGATGCTCCTGCTGTGCTTATTTTGCTCATGATTGAGATGTCATTTTTACTTTCTGTTCAACTCATGGCATGGCAGTAGATTGACCGGTGCATAATATCAAAGACTATAAATGTCACAATCTGGTAGTAGGAACTCAAGCGCAGAGCGGTTAGACGTCTCCAAAAACAGTTTATTTACAGCACTAGTGCACGATATATACAGTGAAGGGAAATCCAAACTCCAGGGAATCACGGGGAAGCTCTCTCACACTCGCTCACGTCTTCTTGCCCAAACTTACACACGTTCACACGGCAGGGAGGTCACAGGTCCGGGGAGGAAAGTCTCTGTAGCAGAAGAGAGGGAAGTCACTCACAACGCACAGGTTCACAGGTGCTGGGAGAATCACTAACGTCTGTAGTACAATCATCCAGCGACGAGAGGATCTGTGTTCCAGCCTCAAATAGTGCTCCTAGGTGATGACAGCTGATTGTTGTCAGGTGTGTGGGCCAAGGGCGGGAGCCCACAGTGAGCTCCGCCCAGGCAGAGAGAGAGAGAGAGAGAGAGAGAGAAAACCAAACAACACATGTAGCCGGGCAGGAGACCATGACAATAAATATATGACTTTTCTTAATAAAAGCAATTAAATCTGACTACAGATTAAATTACCATTTAATAATTTGATGAAAACAAACTCATTCTGAGATTATTGTCAGCAGTGCCATTTGGAATTGGTTACTAAGTAGGATCTGTTGATAGCAGCAGATTATTGCTCAGCAGAAACCCTGTTGCAGTCATTGGGCCATCTGTCCCACCCCAGCCAATGTCACTGGGATGATACTCCACTGGTGATGCAAAATGCATGAATCCCTGCCCTCTGCATTTCCTTTGGTGTGAGACAAATCTAGTGTACGCTTTTGTTTAAAGAGAAATGACTCAAAATATGCACCTAATGGGCTTAAAAGCCTGCATCAGAAGAAAAAAAAAAGCTAATGCTTGCACTATAAGTGTACACTGCAAGTACCGCAACTGAATCGAAACAGGCCTTTTTTTTAAAGCATGCTGTCATTGTGTCTTATGTAAGTGATGAGTATGCGTATTCAGTCTTCATCACAGCGTTTCTTGAAGTTTCACATTGCATTGTGTTAATTGGCTACTCCCACCAGCTGGAAGTAATGCTAATACACTGAGGAAAAGCCACCATGCTAGCTTCCTGGAGCGCTTAAGTGTGCCAGGGCATCGTGCATGCATCCCGTAGCTGGAAGTGAGCTCTTTGATGTGATTGCTTCTGAGAAACGTCATCTTTTATTGATGCTTCCATTAAAGTAACATAGACGTCTGTGTAGACTTGGTGGGGAGGGAAAGGGGGCACGCTGGTGGAACAGGAGTTTACCAGCTAACTACACACAGAAAATACCCTCCCATCCACACCAGCACCCGTATTACTTATTTTTCCTCTAGTCCTCAGCTTAATACGGCTATTCCAATACTACACCTAGGAGTAAGTAACTTGACCTGATTTTTAAGTTAGCCTGCACCAGTGAGAGAAATCATTATCCCCTTTGGCAAATGATGACAGATGATGAATAATGTTGATCTTTTTTAGCAAGAGCACTTGTTATTTTCTAAGATATATTAGCAGCAGTTAAGTTATAGTAAACATTAGGGTTGAGCAGTTTTCTCCATAGTCTAATTATCTTATGCCAATAACCAATACCATAGCTGCCATGCAGCCATTAAGATTGAGGAATCTGCTGTACATTGTGCATAGTATGTGGTCCAGACATACAGCTGCACTGTAACTGCTGGCCAGAGAGACAAAGACAGAGAAGAGGTTATGCCCCATTTCCAGCATAAAGAGAAAGAACCAGCTGGAGAGAGACGTTCACACACAGCCATAAATGATTTACACTTAAGTTTGCTTTAGGATTATAGTTCTTTTTATCATAGCTCTGCTAACTTGATCAGTCTGTTTGATGCATAAAGGTGGCTCACCTATCTCTTCCTGCTCTGGCTGTGCTCACCTCACACACAGCAGAGTCTTTTACCAGAAACTCACACAACACCTGGTGACATAAATAAGGTTAAAGACACGAGATAAACTAGCATCTCTGCAAACACACGGCTACATTAAGCTCCAATTTTAGAAATAGAAATGTTCCTCTTCTGTTTTCGCTTATTTTGAGATGAGAGTGGTTCACAACGGTAATTTGAAAGAGAGCAAATGTGGGAACGTGAACTTGTGTGTTCACACAGGAAAACAAGTCAAAAGGAAAAAAAAAAAGAGCACTTTGATTGGCAAGCTGTTGTCACGCACTCTGACTGTTGTTTATCATCATCCACTGATACAGCCTTAGTGTTGTAGGTGGGTGTAAAGGCCAGAACAACAAGGGCCAAATCATTATGGTAGATGACTAGGTTAGAGCAACTCCAAAATGACAGGGCTTGTGGCGCGCCTTTGACTAGAAGCGGTGAATAGCTGTCGAAGACAGTTTTAAAAATGGATGTAGCTACCGTGACATTACCCACTGTTTTCTGAAGTCCCATTTTGAAGACTTGATGAGATGAGTGTTTCTGACAAAACACAGGATGTGCGGGATCAACTTTGATGTAATTCACAGCTCTTTGAAGATGCTGGAGCTAAAAAATGTTTGTATCAGATACCACACAGCATTCTCAGGTCTCTTTGTGTTTATGTGGGTCAATTATCCTACAATACAAAGGACAAACAGCATATTAGACAGAGGTGGTCATCACTGTCCAGCTGGTACAGTATTTGGCAGCAAAGGGTTGTTGCAGGCAGACAACTTCAGAAGTTTTGCTTGAGGTGAGATTTACAGCAGCTGGCCTTTATTAGGAAGCCATGAGTTTACAATAAACTATATATATGAACAATTCTTGGACCAAAAACAGTACTCAAGCTGTTTTCCAAATGAATGCAGTAAATGTCAAAGGTTTTATTTGGGAAGTATTTGACTTGCAGCTTAATAAAGCTTTTAAGCTTGGCACTTTTTTGTTGTTCTTTAGCATTTTGCTCTCACTTTAATAAATAAACTGTAATTTGTGCCAGTAAGTATGCTCTGAATGTTTAGTGCTGATTTATATTTCATGAATTAAAATTTATCAGGCTTGTCTTATGTCACTACATGAAATATTTATAAAATCCCAGCAGAATGTTGTCTAGTTTTCCACAATACAGCAGATTCACTAGAGCACATTTTACTCATAACTTTCACATCGACTAATTTGTTATTCTTACTAAATTGTTAATATTATATATCAATAGTGGCAATAGAGTTAACAACAAAAGGAAAAGGAAAAGTTGTGTCGATTCACTGTTTCAACCAGAACTTCTGTTTTTCATACATCGTTAAAGGAGCTGAAAAAGAATAGATAACTCATTTAATTTTTATTTATATAGAACCAAAGCACAACAGCAACTCCCTTTTTAATGAGAAGATTCCTCATGTTTCTTCCATCTGTGGTGACTGGTTTGGGAGAGAAGGGAAGAGGGAGACATAACAGGAAACAAAGTATGGAAGAAAGCCAGTAATTAATAATAATTAATGATTAAATGCAAAGTACGTAAGTAAGTAAGCACAAAGAGTGAAACGCAGTGAGTGAAAAAGAAAAACTTATGGGAAACCCCATAAAGACTCAGGGTCTCTTGATCCAGCTCTAGCTAAAGACACATTGTTAGTTCTGGAGTTTATTTTCCCAGTGGGGATGTTTTGGTCAGATGAATAGACAGTCTTTCTGAGGACGTATTTATTGATGGTATTAATAATTTCTTCTAATCCCTGTCTTTAATCCAGGGTCCTCCAGGGAAGTAAAAGCTCCCATGGAGGTCTCAGAGCAAATGGTCCAGAAGCTAAGAGGCAAGAATGAGTTTACTGTGTTGGTGACCCTCAAACAGGATCACCTGAACTCTGGGGTGATCCTCTCCATCCATCATTCTGAACACAGGTAAGATCACTTCTCGTTTCACCACGTGTGTAAAACGGCTTTTGTCGTACACAGGTAAAGTGGAGCATTAGCTAATTTTGGATTTATTTGCAGATACATGAATGGAATACACTAAATAAAATACATTTTAAGAAAGTTCAGTGATTCATGTGTATCACTGGGAAACTAAAGTATAGCTCATTTAGTACAGTGAAGCCTGTCAGAATAAATCTCCCTGCCCAATGATTGCAGTTGTGCTCTAAATTTAGTAACTCTCTGTTCTGTCATATGAGCAGACTGGATATTTGTATTTGATAAGCATTTAGATGTTTTACACACTAGTCAAATAAACAAAGAAAATCACCCTGTATGCCAGAGTATTATTCACAGTCCATCAACGATGCAAGCGTCGAGTCTGTAATTGTGAATCGAAAACTGATGAGACACTATCTGCAGTTAGCATGCTAATGTTTTCCATTACTTTGTGGTAGCTGAGCCGTTGGATGATCAGAACAGCAATCTAAATTCCACATAATGCGTTGATTGAACAGTCTGTACATTAAAGTCGGTCCTGAGAAGAGAGCTCACAGGGATGTTAATGACTTTCTCCCACTGATGATTAGCCTTCCCAGCCATTCATATGCAACAAAGCAGCACTGCATGGTTTCATTTAAAACATGGCAGAAATAATTCAGCATCCAAAGTGTTAGCTAGCGCGTTTATGGAGTCAAGATGAATGTGCATGCACGGCTAGGGGAGAGTAAATCTATTAGATGTGGTTTGCAGATAAATCAATTCCATTGCTACACTGTCTATTTTTCTTTTGAATAATGTTTCTTGAAAATGACTCTTGTTCAAATAAGTCTGTCTTTAAAACGCTGAGGTGATGAGTGTGTATCGGCAGCTCTTTCCATTAGTGTCACTGTGCTGGGTGAATCTCGGTGGTGTGGAGAAGAGGATTCTCCTGGAATACTAATGCTCTAACGTAAAGAGTTGAATCGCTGCATGCGGGCCATTGCTGTGTGCTGCTGATGTTGCATTAGACAGCAATACAGCACCCCTATGTTTAGCCTTTAATGTGATCAAATTCTTAATAGAGGAGTTCAGACAGTTTTGCATTTCTTTGTGTGACAAATACATTTTTTTAAGCAACACGACTTTGCAACACTGTAAGACGCAGGAAGGTGTCACAGAACTTACCATGGTTTTTACTTAAGTTGCTGGAACTATTGTGTTGCAGGTTCCTGGAGCTCGAGAGCAGCGGCCAACGGAGTGAAGTACGCCTTCATTATCGCACCAAAGGGCAGCAGGATCACACGGAGGTGTTCCCTTACAGCCTGGCTGACGACCAGTGGCACAAGGTCTCTGTCGCCGTCAGCGCATCTCACGTCATACTACATGTGGACTGTAACAGGTAAGATCCTGGATTGAGAGTCTTCGCTTTTAAAAGGAAAAATACAGATTTAAATGTCGCTTGTGTATCAGCTTCAAACTTTGCATGTACTAATCTCATGCAACATACCGCGCAAGGACCTTCATTATCTGAATGACCTGATCTGCCATAATATAATTAATTCACATAAAATCTGTTTTCTGAGTTTCTGCAATGAGTTGCATTTGTAAGCCTCCAACTCACACGGCAATAGATACTGCTATGTTAAATCATGTAAAAATTATTGCAATGACTCCAGGCTTAGAGAGATACCGATTTTAAATTTGGGGAAAAAAGAGATTTCTCATACTGAATTAGCATGTGGTGCTTTAATTTAAATAGGACTTTAAATTACTTTAAACTAAGTGATCAAATCTATTCTGGATCATCTTTCAGGGTTTTTTTGTCTGTGTCTTTGCATGGAAAAATACAATGTGTAATATCTCTCCAAAAGCAGAAACTCACTGAAAGACAATAGTGAAACCAAAACCTGTTAGGTAACAATACGGCGCTTTAAACTATGGTTTGTGTTTTTAGGCCATGACATGCTGCGTTGTGTATGGACCGTGTTCACTTGCTGACTCTGGCATGCACGTATCGACATCGGCCATATGTCTCATGGGTCCGGCGCAGGTTGAACTCACCTTGAGGAAACCGGCGTTTTTACATGCCTCTGCTGCTCACTATGACATGGGAGTCACTGTTTGCGTGTGATGATCCTTCTTGGCACGATAAGAGAACAGACGGCAACGCCATGTGCATCCAAGAAAGCATGTGGCTATCTATACCCTGCATAGGGAAAGAGTTAACAGAAGGATTTAAAAGGGCAGGACCTGCAGTGTGGGTGGGGGGTGGGGGGGGCATCTTTTCATCACATGAGCCAAACAGGTAGCATAACTGACTTTTTTGTGATTTTAGCCGTTGACCAATTTATGATCATGTTTTTTCAGGATCTATGAGCGGGTGGTGGAACCTCCCTACATGGACATACCCGAGGATACTTCCTTTTGGCTCGGACAGAGAAACGCTGCTCATGGCTTCTTCAAGGTTAATGCTGCAATAAAAACCTCTTTTCCAGAATATATGCATGCTGATGCCTCTCCTGATCTGTCATTACTAAGCCATAAATGATTCAGAATAGCACAAACAAGTAATTCATTTCAGCTGCGGCACCATCTTTTCACCCCGTACTCAGTCTTGGTTTATACTGTATCCTTTCCCTCTTTGTTTGGCTTGTTTGTTTTTATTTATTATAGCTGTTGGATTTAATTGCATGCATTTCTCAAGGCTTACCATTTTAATTTGAGGGCTGCTCTGCCTACCCTAGGAATTGACATTTTTTTGTCACTGTTTGTTCCCTGTGCCTTAGTCTGCAGCTAAGCCCAGTGCAATTATCTCAGCAACCCCCACCATGCTTATTTGGGAGAAATCATTAAATAGCCTCTGGACTATGCTCATTAAGCTTAGTCTATAGTATTGTTTTTCAGACAGAGAGACTTATATCGCCTCTTTCAGACTAGACCGCACTCCCAAATTTCCCACCTGGGGAGACTTGCTGGGGCAAAATGTCAGCTTACTAGCAATTTTAACTACTTTAATCAATCTGCTGGTGACTAGGTCTGTGTTTGATGGTGCGGTGATGGCTGTGTGTATGTGTACCTGTTAATGCTTTATACACTATGTCCTGGCATTTGAATTTCCTCTGTGTTAATTGGTTGATGAAAGAAGCTCTGGAGGTCACCCACTAATCTTGTCACACAGCAGCATCTTTCCTCGCCACTCTGTGAATCCTTGATTAGTTGCTGGGAAGACATCTCCTTTTTTTCTTTTTCTTTCGTCTTTTTTAAACACTACTTCATTAGGACACATGCACGCCCACACACATAGAGAAATGGTCAATATCTGTATGTGTTAGCTAAAAATGAGAAAATCATCATTAAGACTTTAGACAGAGCACATGCACTGTTGCTTCTTTACTCAAGAAGTTTGTTTGTTTGTTTTTTTACATTCAGACACTATAGATAACTAAATGTCTTATCTAGTAACTGAAGTAGTTCACTTTTTTCTTGGCCTGGTAGGGTATCTAATTTTTGCAGATCAAAAACTGGATTAATTTTTTCTATGTGTTAATATTAAGTATTTTCTCACTGCCCATTAAAAAAATCCCTCTTTACTTTCTAAAATATTGTTGGGCACAGTTATTAAATAATAGCTCCCTTCTTTCACACAAACACAACAATATTTAACCACTAAAAATTTCCTATTCAGCGATGCAAGCAAATAACTGTAATTTGGCATCTTAGTTTAAACAAAACAATAATGTGCAAGTAATATGCAATACACATTATAACACAGTTTCTGTTTATGGTTTGTAGCAGTTGTATTTTGCAGAATTTATACTGTGCCGGTAAGTAAATAGTGTTATTTCAGATTTGATCGACACAGCTCCTATCTTCTGCCATTTCTGCACGTTACCGTGAAAAATCAGCAAATAATTTCCCCAGGATTTTACATTTATGGTTGGCAAATTGAAGTGGCGAGACAATTTAAAAAAACAATTTCTCCTAAGTTGCACTGTTCCACTTCTGTAAAGGTAATAAATGCACCCATGGAGTGAAATGGACCTGGTTACTATGGCAACAGAGTGTCTGAACACAGGTATGTGTTTGGGATTCGGACGTAGGACAATTTGGACTTGTGAAATGATTGAATCTCTATCTCCTGTTTATGCTTATCAGAGGAGATTGGAAAAAAAAAATCCACGTTCCAGCTAAATTGGCCACATAATTAACCTCCTGTAGGTTTGCAGATATGAGATGATTGATCAGAGCGACAGTCTGGGACACATATTATCCAACAATCACCCAACAACCTGTCTGTCATACTTCACAGTGAAAAACACAATTCTACCTGTTTATTTTTGTGAGGATACATATGCTTGGGTCCCACATTATCTCAAACATTAATTAGTTAGACAACTTAGAGAAATATTACCACCCTACCCACACTCCCAACTCTCAAAGTCCTCATGTATTTACTACACCTGCTTGATGTTTCTTCTATATTTTTCTTCTTTTTAGCATGAGGTGTTACTCCCTATGATCAAAAGGTTGTTATGTCTGTGTATGTAGGGAGTGATGCAGGACGTGGAGATCCTGGTGATGCCACAGGGTTACATCTCACAGTGTCCAGACCTTAACAGAAGTGAGTGCAGTAATCCCATTACTGTTGATTCTGAATAACCCTCAAACTTAGTTTACACCGATTTTAACTTATTTACCTGCAACCCCACTTTTAGATCACAGTATAGATAAAACGTACATTTTGTATTTATTTGATATTATTATTTATTATTAGTAGTATTTTTAAATCCTGAGTAGCGCTAAGGCGTTTAACAGTTGTGGGGTGTTTTGCAGTTAGTCAATCAGCAAAAAGTGGGTTTTCTTGTGTGATCGTTATCCTCATTGTTGCCACGATTTTGATGATGGTTCAGTTTTATTCAGTTTTGCGAGGACAAAGAAACCAGCTGTTTATATCAGTGCAAAAAGCTGTGAAATTTTATCTGAGAAAATATGCTAGATGAAATAAACTGTATCAGGCATATTTCAGAAATCGGTTTCACATTACTTTTAAGTGGCAATCTGTGAGACTATTTGATTTAGAAATGTTCTGATGCAATGTTTTTTTCCCCATTCAATCACTGGTTGTACAGTGAAATGTTTTATTGTGCGATATGATGATGTGTTTTCACTAGGAACCTTTTTTATATTCCAGGTGGCTGTTTTACCTATCTCATTGTTAGAGTTTCTGCAGACAAAAACTATTTTTGCAGAGAGTGAAAACCACACACCCACACCTCATGCTTTAAAATGATTTTTCACATGGATTATATGTTCCTGTCCCTCAAAAAGTTTGCTTAATGCGTTTTCCAGTAAATTACACCCTTTTACAGAGAGGACATTTTTTTGTAATATAAAATAACAAGTGAAATTTCCTCCTTCAAAGAAAAAAACATTAGCAAGTATTATTAATGTTATTATTAATTATTAACTATTACTGTTAAACTACTGAACTGTTTCTACTATTAAACGTGTTTAAAAACTGTTATATGGTTAGACAGGTTTTTATCTGCTATAGTTATGATGCAGTTAACATAGATTTTTAGAAATGATGACCACGTTATTGCACGTACCTAAGTTACTTTTGTATTGTTCCTTGTATGTCAGCATGTCCAACCTGCAATGATTTCCATGGACTAGTGCAGAAAATCATGGAGCTACAGGATATACTTGCAAAAACATCCAGCAAGGTAATGTAATGTGTATGTTATTTGTGCTGATTTGACATTTAATCCAAAACAGAGAGAGGAACGGTAATTGCTCCTTTGAATTAAATGAGTAAAATATATCCCCTTGTCAGTACGGTTCTGTTATTAACATTCACTGCAACAGGCATTCAGAGCCGTATTAACATTTGGCTCTGCCTATTAATGAACTCTTTTCTCTTCTGATGGAGAGACTGAGAGTGTATGAGGTGTTAATAGTATGAGTTTTGTGATGCTACTGGTTTGCTTTTGAAGCTCCTTTTTTCATGTGAATATAGACATAGAATGAGGCTGACTCATGTCTTCTTTTCTACTTGGTTTTTGTCTTTCGGGTGTGTTGGGGGGGGGGGGGGGGGGTGTTGGTGGTGCAGCTGTCCAGGGCGGAGGAGAAGATGAATGGGCTGGATGGCTGCTATTGTGAGAGAACCTGCAGCGTCAAGGGGGTCGTCTACAGGGAGGATGAAAGCTGGACAGATGGCTGCAGGAATTGCACATGCACGGTGGGGCTTCTCACAAGGGTGCTCGACTGCTTCTGCGTGCATGCTAGTGTGTGTGTGTCTGACCATTAAAAAGAAAGGGGAGGGGACATTCGGTTTTGTGATTGTGTGCATTTGAACATACTGGGTCTGAAATTATGTACTTGTCTCGCTGTGTGTGATTATATGTTTGCAGGCATGTGAGCGAGATATGAATGTGTGCGGGCATTTGTATGAATGGGATATGCATTTGTGTCTGACAACATGCATTTTTAATCATGCATTGTTGTATTTATTGTATCGTGTGCATGCCTCAGTTGATGTGCGACTGTGTGTGCAAGCGTCTGTGTGTAGACATACATTCTCTGCTCTTATTGTAAGCTGCCTTTTTGTCTTGAACCCCTGTTGATCAAGTGTGTGAAGATAGGGCTTTGGGTGAGGTAGAGGTGCAAAGTGCAGGGGCACCGTTGTTGACAGCTTGTAGTATCATTATTTTCATGCACTAGCTTGAGGGTTGCCCTAGTTACCCAAGAAAAGATACTGTATTAAAAACCTCCACAGTACTCAGGATTAGACGCATCAACAGCAGTGCTTAAAAATACGCTATTCTCTCAAGGGTCTACTTTGTGCTGCACAAAGTGTGAATAATTGCCAAAAGAAGAATTATAAGCGGCTGGAGATCTTGTGCTTGTACTACATCGACAAACAGATTTCACTGGCTTTCAGTCTACTCAGCTTCGGAACATGAAACTCATTCACTGCTACTGAACTGCTCCAACCAGCCAATGAGATGACTTTGCGCACCACTGCCCAACATGCAAAAGATAGGAAATCACATATCTCTCAGTGCACCGCACCTAATTGCACTTGACAGATGATAATTATCATCAGGGATTTGTTCTACCCACTCATCCAATGAAATCGCTTCATTCGTCGGGATAGATGTTTTGCCACTCCTGGGCTGCAATTAAGGCATTAAATGGGATATGTTCTTACCTTATGTGTGGTAATTAGCTGTGACCTTTAAAATTCAAAGGTCATGCATTAAGATGTTATCAATTATGTGGATCAGGTTCATAAATGTTGCTGTCACAGAGCTTTCATCCGTGGAAACTATGTTAATTACAGTAACAGCCGGAGAAAAGGAGATAGTATTGAAATATGTTAGATATGCAGATTACTGTAGAAATCTTCAGTTTAGTGGATTCGCAGCACAGTATTCATAGTCCTCGGCTTGGCCAGAACCCTCTGAATATTTAGAAGATGCAACATAGGATTTGGGGGGTTGAGTAAGCTGCAAACATCTGTGCATCCTGTGATTTATAATGTATTTATAATGGCATAATTACAGTCTAAAATGCATTAATTTCAATAGCAGCCTTGCATGCATTTAGCCTATGCCAATTATACAAATGGGGTGAACAATATAATAGAAACATCAACATAATGTAGTAGTTCATCATTACCAAAAAATCAACAAATACTAGCTTCATAAAAATATAATTTATTGATGGACCACTGTGTTTAGCTTCAATTGTATGTTGGACAGTAAGGATTTAAAAATGGCTGACAGAAATTCCAATGTATGTTTGAAGTCCAGAAACAATGTTATTAGCCAATATCAGCCTTTGATATTAGCTGTTTCATCATCATTTATAAAAGCCAGTACATAAATTAAAAAGGAAGAGATGTGAGAAACACCCTTCAACTATTTTATGAGTGTCGACACTGCATAGATTGCCCACCAGAGGGCGCTCTGTAACTTTCCTGCAGTACCCCACCAATTACCACCAAACAGTACTGCCAGGAGTTCTCGAGTATTCCAAGTAAAGATTATATTTAATTAGCATTGTTATATTATGTTAATGAGGACAATTATTGGGGAAATCTATTTGCGTTTGAAAGAAAAAACAATATTGGCCGACATATCAGATTTTTAAATCACCAAATATCATTGTGGGTATCGGTAAAACCCGATATTAGTTGTTTTTCAGTTTTTCCAGTCTTATTTTTTAATGTTAAATCCTAATTATTATATATCTTGTTCAAAATGTAGTATTTGCCCAATTTAGGCGATTATTTCCAAAAAAGAAAATCAATATAAATATAGTCAGATTTTTAGAATTGTTGATACTGAAGTAATATGTATCAGTTCAAGCACCAAACGCCCAGTGTCACTTGAGTTCTACTAGTCACTCTTTAAACTAAGTGTTGTGTTTCTCTCTACCAGAATGGCACGGTGCAATGTGAGGCCATCTCCTGCCCTCCCCCTCAGTGCCCGGCGGGCACAGCGCCTGCCTACGTAAAGGGTGCCTGCTGCAAGGAGTGCCAGCGTGAGTGAAGTACCCTTAACCTCAGCACCCTCCTACACTCATACAATCATAGACACAATTGCGCACAAACGCGCACACATAACAGCAAAACAACCTCCATCACCAGATTTAGAGCACATATAACGCCTCCACAAGGGCTGCCTGACAATTGACCAGGGCTCTGCTGTGTTGCTAAGCTACCTCCTAACATGTCTCTTGAGATGAGTCCATCCTTTTTGCATATACATGGACCAATCAATTATTCACTAGCTGGCTTTCAAAACACAGATGGCCACCAGTCACACAGACATGAGCCAGTAAATCTGGGATCGCTGCATGTGATGTAAACTAGTTCCTATTTATGGCATGGCATGTTGAGGCTGTGAGAAGGGTCTAAAACGATGCTCATAATCACACTGGCAATAGTGTCTCCATAAATGTCCATTTATTAACTTTTGAACACTGATATGTTCTAGCTGGATAAATAATTCCATTTCATCACATTGCTACATAGAGGGTCTGTTTTTTTTTCTTTTTTCCGAAAGACTTTGAGCTAAGCAATGAACTCTTATTAGCCTCTTCACCGCAGCGCTCTGCATCTCATATTCTCTCAATTCCCCTCTCAATAAAAATGGATTTCAGTGGGTATTATTGTATTATCTTTTTTTTTTTACATTCTGCTGATAGTATCCCAAATGAAACTTTAACAGATGTGATATATTTTCTTTTGAGAGGCAAAAAGAACTGCCCGCCAACTTATAGAACACAATCTAGCACATGCATTAAGCAAAGGAATTTATTACCGTACGTCTGAGTGTTTTCAATAACTGGTGTTCTCACCTGAGATGTGTTGAAGGTTACACACCATATGAGCGATAGAAAAATGTACCAGACTTTGTGCGTGTGTATAGTATTTCTTAGCAGATTTGACTCCACGTCTTGTGCAGGCTGACTTCATTTGAGAGCTTCTTCATCACAAGCACCCACGCACTTCTGCCATCCCTCTTCCTGCTTTGCTTGTAAGCGAATGACACAGTGAAAATGCTGCAAAAGCAAATAATAGACAAGATTTACTCTCTATCAGGAAGAGACAATTAGTCTGGGATGCTAATCATCTCGTGTCAGCATCTTTTTCCACGGAACCATACGCCTAGGGCGATACGCAGGGGCTTTAAGCGGGACTGTAAATCTGCTGCCGTGTTACCCAAATACAAACACGTAGCAAGTAATGCCCTTAAACTCAATATCCCTATTCTCCCTTGTGTCAATGAGGTAGACAAACACACAGCTAATTACACGTGCTCTCGCTTTGGAGAGAAGTGTACCGCAAGTTTCCTTGCTACAAAGACATGATTTGCTCTCCAAATTAAAGGCTTATCTCACAGCGCCGGGCCTTCCAGGGAGGAGTTCTGAGTCTCTATGTTTTTGTGTGTGATTGTCTGTCAAGTAGAGCGCCAAATGGCTGTTTCAGAAGTCCTTCGCTTTTATGATACGCTGCTTTGTGATAGGGCCTGACTTCCAGTGTCAATCATTTCTCCCCCTTGTATCAGACTAGATCTGTCTGACCCCAACTGCTCATCAAACACACGCTTTCTGCCCATGTGATTATTTTAACCTCCACCACCCCAAGAACCCCCAGTTACATGAAATAGCTTCTCCTCAGTGCCTCACTCAGGAGTGCTTTCTCCCTCTGCATATTAATTATGCCATCACTTCTTCTGTTGTTACTTAATTGAGTTTGACACGCTTGATTTGGTTCAACTGTATTCACTTGAGGGCTTTAAAAAAAGGTCTCACAAAAAAAGTGTAAATAATAAGGACAGAGTGTGTGATGCACGTTAAACAGCACTGTTAAATAACTCTTGACATCTAACTAGTGTTTGCGGTCACAGCTGAGCGGAGACGCACAGATTTGGGTTCAGCAGTTACAAAAAGAGAACAGTATGAGTCAAATCTTTTTCAGATGAAACAAGAAAAAACCTCACAATCTGAACAAGAGCCTCTATTCTTTACAAACAACAGCAATTCAGATCAACTTCCTGTTAGATCCACATCATCTACAAATTTCAAGAAAGGTCCCCTAAACAATTTCTAACACTCCTTATGTAACCAGTATGTAACAAAATATATAAACAATGGGCAAATCAGAAGATTTCAGGAACGACAGGAGCCCAGAGGATGGGTAACCACAATGAAAACACAACTGCAAATGATGAAGCAATAGTTCAACTGTATTTGAAATTTGTGCACTGTATTGCCTTTACAATAACAACCAAAATTGTGTGTGCGCGCACAGATACCCAAAATAAAAAAGAAAAGAATGTTAGACCCGGGTCTTTTAAAGTGTCAATAGGATCCAGATCAGGCCTGTTTGGTGATCTGGTGAGTTATTGGTGTGAGTTCAGTCCACGATCGATGTATGGTTTGCACTGTTTTGTCCTACCACAGTTCAGGCAACCAGACTTCAAGATTCAATTCCAAATGGGCTGTGGCTCGCCATCCATTGCAATGGAAAATTATTCCTCTTCTGCGGATTTCCACAAAGTCTGTAATCCAATGTTCTCCGAGGAGTCTCGGCTCCTTTCTCCAACTCAAAAAACCTGACCAGTGCAAAGCACTTCGTATTCATAAAACTAGCTTCGGCTATCCAAATCTGGCGGCTAATCAAGCAGACACCAACAGCTTCGCTGTTTCAACAGCTACCACGTTTTCCCCACAGGTACTGCTATGGCGCGTGTGGTCTAAGCAGCCTTAGCAGCGCAACCAAACATGAAAAACAAGGCGGGACAAACAATCCCATTGGTTGGACTGCATTTGTATCCAGGTCAAAAAATAACCTTTGAGAAACAAAATAAATAAATAAATAACACAAATAATGCAATTCCATACAAAATAATTTGGATTTTTTCTTTAGAGTCTCTCTCCAATCATGAGTGCTTTTAACTGAACAAAATAAAACACCTTTAATAATAATTACAATAAACAGTCTCTAATTCCATCTGTTTGCCACTGGGCTACACTCTCCCCTCCTAAATTCATGCAAGTCCCTTTGCATGGGAGATGGCTGTGACCTCACCACTTGAGAGAGTGGCTCCTGGTAAGTTCCAACCTCCTTACTCTCTTGCAAAGCATCAGTAAAAGCTAAGCTCAAGCCTTGGAATAAGGATTGCACAATAGATATCAGTGGATTACCCAACTGGGTGTACTGCAGTCTTTCTGGCGGACCTCTATTCCTCACTGAACGTCGAAGAGTGTCCGTTTTATCACCTTCCACGCTCTGTTGTGAATCTTCTTTGTTAAAGGCCTCAGGCTCACTGTCAGAGTCTTCTCTGCTTAGAAGAACATCTCCCTGAAAGGTGGATGTGTCTGCTAAGTCATTTCCACTTCCAGGTACATCAGCAGCCGAGCGTTTTTCACTCACGGCATCCAAGGCAGTATCCTCCAAAATGATTTCTGCATTTCCATGAGACAAGTCTTCTCTGACTACCGTATCATTAACAGCTAAGCAGTCTTCAGTTAAATTTATCTGTGCTGCCTCACCATCATCGGTGTCAGGGGATGATTTTGGAATCTCGTACAATGTGGTGAATCGAATGGTTTCTCTGGGACGCCTCTCACGAAACCAAACGGTATCCTCCTCTGTCTCAGAAGGTTCAGTCTCATCATACTGTTTAGCTGATTGCCGTGTTACAGGCTTGCGTGTGGAGTTTGTCATAACAGGCTTCTCCTTAGTGGGTGTGACAAAACCACAAGGGAGTAGGAGATCTCGATGGACAGTTCGCCAAGGAGCGTCTCTGTTCTCAGGTTTTATTGTGTAAACTGGGAGATCTCCCGCCTGCTTTACCACCACATAAACATCTGACTCCCACTTATCAGCAAGCTTATGTTTCCCTCTTAGGCGTACAGCACGCACTAAAACTCTGTCTCCTTCTTCCAATTTAGAAGCGGTTACACGCAAGTCAAATCTGGTCTTATTCTTGTCAGCAATTTTTGCTGCGTTTTGTGCCGCGATCCTGTAACTCTCTTCCAGACGTGACTTCAAACTTTGCACATATTGCGAATGTGACTTGTAGCCGTCGTCTCTGAGGGGAAGACCAAAAGCCAGGTCAATGGGCAATCTGGGTTTACGGCCATACATTAATTCATAAGGTGAGTACCCTGTAACGTCGTTCTTTGTACAATTGTACGCATGAACCAATGGTTTCACAAAGCTATGCCACTGTGATTTGTCCTTGTTTTCCAATGTGCCAAGCATGCTCAACAGCGTCCTATTAAAACGCTCTACAGGGTTTCCCCTAGGATGGTAGGGCGTAGTACGAATCTTGTGAACACCCAGGATGTTGCATAGTTCTTTGATGATGTGTGACTCAAAGTCAGGCCCTTGGTCACTATGCAAACGTTCAGGAATGCCGTAATGGACAATGAAATTATCCCACAGGCACTTGGCAACTGTTTGAGCTTTCTGATTGGGAGTTGGGACGGCAATGGCATACTTAGTAAAGTGGTCTGTAAGTACGAGGACGTCCTTAATATTGCTCCTATCAGGCTCAATGGACAAAAAGTCCATACAAACAAGCTCAAGAGGTCTGGTGGACTTTATGGTGACCAAAGGAGCAGCTTTTTCAGGAAGGGATTTTCTCAGAACACAGCGATCACAGGTTTTAACCTTTTTCTCAACATCTGCAGCCATCCTTGGCCAGTAAAACCTTGTTCTCACCAGGTCGAGAGTGCGTTCAATCCCTAAGTGGCCCATATCATCATGGAGGCTATGGAGGACTGTGTCTCGAAACTGCTCTGGAAGAACAAGTTGCCAGGTTACACAACCTCCATCTTGTCGTGTTCGGTACAGTATTTGATTGTGTAGCTCAAGGCGACTGAATTCCCTGATTAGTAAGGGAATATCGGGCAGTTGCTTTCTAACGGTGGGTGGAACCTTGTCCCCAGTCTCGAGTTGAGCTATAATTTCCCTCAAACACGGGTCAGCTCGTTGTTCTGCCCTTAGCTGCTCTACTGGCATATGGGGAATAACTGGTAACCCACCACACTGATCTTCATTCACAAACTCATCTGGTATAGCAGATACAGACATGGCCAAAGAGTCTACCAGGGTGAAAGCACAATCCGTCTCTTTGTTTTCACTTGGGCTACAGCCAATGAGGTGCCTCTCACAGATAGCTGGGACCACGTCTGGGCCAAGAGTGACTCCTTGACCAGACAGATGTGTTTCAGTGAACCGCTGTATACGTTCCTGCTCTTTTTGTGAAACGGTGTCATTGAGCAGTTCTCCATGTGGTCGTCTTGAAAGACCGTCTGCATCAGAATTTAACTTTCCAGCTCTGTACTGAAGCTGGAAGTTAAACGTGGAGAGTGCTGCTAGCCAACGATAGCTCATTGCATCCAACTTGGCTGTAGACAGAACATATGTTAAGGGATTGCTGTCAGTTACAACCATGAATTGGCTACCATAGAGGTAATCAGAAAATTTTTCTGTAACTGCCCACTTTAGAGCTAAAAACTCTAGTTTGTGGGCAGGGTAGCGAGACTCACTCTTGGACAAACCTCGGCTAGCATATGCTATTACTCTCATCTGCCCCTCCTGCTCCTGATACAAAGCAGCACCCAACCCCATAGTGCTGGCATCCGTATGGAGAGTGTAGGGCAACTTGGGGTCAGCAAAACCCAAGATCGGAGCAGTAGTTAGCTTTTCAATGATCGCTCGGAAAGCTTGTTCACACTCTGGAGTCCATCGCTCACCAAAGGGTTTTTTCGGATCATGATACTGAGGAGTGTTAGCTTTGGGCTTGGTACCTTTGCGAAGGGGTGGGTAACCTGAGGTCAGATTGGTGAGGGGCTTCACTAGGTTAGAATAGCTTTTAATGAAGCGTCTGTAATACCCTGCAAAACCAAGAAAAGACCTCAGTTCTTTCAGATCAGTAGGCACTGGCCAAGTTTGCAGAGCCTTCACTTTTTCAGGGTCAGTCTCCACCCCATTACGAGACACAACATGTCCCAAGTACCTCACTGATGTCTGAAAAAATTTACATTTCTCAGGGGATAATTTCAACCCGTACTCTTTCAGACGGTTGAGAACTTTGATCAGTCGGGTCTCATGTTCTTCCAGCGTTTTAGAGAAAACAATGATGTCATCAAGGAAGACAAGAACCTCCTTCAGGTTCATATCCCCCATGCATTTCTCCATGAGACGCTGAAATGTGCTTGGAGCGTTCGTAATGCCCTGCGGCATACGGTTAAACTCCCAAAAGCCAATGGGACAAACGAAAGCTGTCTTCGGTTTGTCAGCCTCTTCAACCTCAATCTGGTAGTAACCAGATTTTAAGTCGAGGACAGAAAACCACTGGGAACCAGTCAGCGTGGAGAAAGTCTCCTCCAAGTTTGGGAGTGCATAAGCATCCTTCACTGTTTGCAGATTGAGCTTCCTGTAATCAACACAGAGACGCACATCCCCATTCTTCTTCCTCACCACCACTATGGGAGAAGAGAAGGGTGATGTGGACTCCCTGATCACACCTGCCTGTTGAAGTTCTAGCAAGTGCTTTCGGACAGCTTCCAGATCATTTGGGTGTATGGGGCGTGCCCTGTGCTTAAATGGAGTCTCATCAGATAGCTTGATTTGGTGTTTTACCTGATTAGTTCTCCCAAAGTCAATGTCATTTTGCGCGAAGACCTCCGGCATATTGGCAAGTTTTTGTGTTACTCTCTCTCTCCACTCAGCACTTATGGGTGAGTCCTCGAAGTTGAAGTTGAGGCCTAGCTTCTGCTTGGTGCTAGAATCTGGTGTCACCACACAATGCTCATGTGAGAGAACACGATGAAATGCACTGATTTCCCCAATCACACACTTCTGGGGAATAACAACATCATGATCCAGCTCATTAGTCATTACGACTGGCACTTTATATGGCGCTTTCTGGGGCAAGTCAATGAGGCAAGGTTTAACTAACACCCCACCTGGCAGTGCTGACAAGGAGGGATGTTCTAAGAGGACAGATTTCTCAGTGGTATGACTGTTTACATCAATGAACCCCTCTAACACTACGGTTTGTCCTGCTGGAACTAGCTGGGGGTCTTTTCCGAGCGAGGTGACCAGACCAAGGCGGTTATCCTTGCACTGCCTGTGTCGCAGCCCCAAAATCTTTAGCACTGCTTTGTAACCATATTGTGATGGTTCATACTCTTCAGGACAGGTATCACGATGGAGTTCGTAAAGTAGATCTAGTGTGTTAGTACCTATCAAAACTAGTGGCTGGGGGACTGTACGAACATCTGGAACCACCAATGCTAGTGTGGGGACTTCAACCTCAGCACCTAAAAACTCTTTGGGGAATACAACATTAATCTCAATGTAGCCTAGATAAGGCACAGATTGGCCATTGGCTCCTTCAACCTCCAAAAGCTCAAAGAGAGGCCGGATCTCATGTTGTGACAGGTTCTGATTGTAAAACGACTGGGGAACAGTGGTGACTTGAGAGCCTGTATCCATTAAGCAGCTAACACAATTGCCCTCTATTTGAACCTGTGCTGTAGTTTTCGCCCCTATTAAACCTTTGGGTAATTTGAAATTACCACGCTCAGCATTCAATGTTAACATGGCACCCTTCTTAGTGGTCACTTTAGGCTTCTTATCAGCGGGACGTGTTTGACCCGTTGCAGTCCCCATCTGTCCCACGACAGGGACTGAATTCAGTTTAACGAAGGTGTGTTTCGGTGTTGGCTTTCCCATAACTGCTGACGGATTCTCAGTTCCTTTCTTTTAGCAGCTACCAGGGCAGGATTTGGATCTGACTCACAGGTGGCCACAATATGACCATCCTCCCCACAACGGAAACAGTACCACGGTTTTGGCTTTACAGTTAAAGCGCTGTGTGGAGGGGGCCCTGGTTCAGTCTTTGCATGGTCAGGTTTTTTAGTTTCATCTTTCTGCATGTGTTCTTTCTTAGAAGCAGTGGGTTTTCTTTGTTTCATGAGTGCTGTCAATTGACTCTTCAAGTCAGCAACTTGCTTCTTTAACTTACTTAGGTCACTTGATTCAGATTCAGCTTGTGTTTCGCTTGTTTCCTGAACACTCTGTCTATGGGAGACAACCTTAGGTTTGGTAGTACCAAGGTGCCGTTTCATTCTACTAGTTTTTGTTTCTTGCCTATTTTCTGCAGTACGCAGCAGCAACAAAAGCTCAGCGAGTGATGGGGGTTGTCGATCCTTAAGTTCTAGCTGCAAGACAGCAAGCAAGTCATGATTCCAACAACCCCTGTAAAATTGTTTCAGGAGGTGTTTGTCGACCTCTTGTGGCTGTACACCTCCCCTGCGTACAGTACGGTTCAATGCCACCTGCAGGCGATGCAGGTAAGCTGAGGGTTTTTCTCCAGGATCTTGCAACGTGTTCATGAACCTCACCAACAATTCCTCCCCATCCTCAACTGTGCCAAAGGCAGATTCCAATAATTGCAGGTAGGTAGATGGTGGCGCTTCAGGTCCAAGATGTCGAACTACATCTGAAGCAGGAATGAGGAGGCTCTCGAGAATTTTATGAGTCTTCTCCAAGTCAGAAACAGAAGTGTCCTCCATCATTAAATCAACATGAGAGCGCCAAGTATCATAATCAGCTTCATTATATGGCCGGGGAATCTTCCCAGAAAAAGCTCTCAGTCTCAAGGTGGAATGGGTACGTGACATCTTATCATCACTCTTTACAATGTGTTCAACCACAATTCTCTGTACGTCTGGTGGGTTAAGCTCACCAGGATTTACAGTCAGGGATCTCTTGGTTCCAGAGCTTAAAGTCGTTGTGCGATATTCATCATCAGCGTGGCCAAGCTTAGGACAGACTGAAATACCAGCTGATTCAATAAAAGTAGCAGGGGTCTGGCTGGGCCTGTCAGTATGATCAACTTCCTCTATTTCAACCTCAGTACTGAGTGCAACACTTTCTTCGGCGACACCCACAGACTTTTCAATTTTTGTCATCACCTCTCTCAGTACCTCTTCAAAATCTTTCCCACTTAGCTTGGCTATTCCTCGCAGTTCACTCAGGTAAGTATCTGTGACACTCCCCCCAACTCTCTGGGAATAAACATCTGTCAAAGCATGTACAGAAAATACTACATCAGGATTGGCAGCTGAGGGGTGGACATAGGGCAACAAGGGTCCTAATGTTTGCACTGCTACTCCTGAGTTATACTCCACTATCTGATCCTTGTTGAATTCAGATACTTGATCATCAATGGTGAGGACCCTACTAATAGAGCCGTACTGCTTTAAGAACTCAAAAATCTCTTCATCCTTTTCTGATCCTGTTACCCCACGCACTATGACAGCATTTGGGACCTTAATACCTAATTTTTCAACAAAATCCATCTTTTGGTGCGACAGACGGTCTTACCAAAAGCTCAATCACACAAAATATGCTTCACTATCGTCACCCATTAATTCAAGGCTCCTGGCTGGCTCGCCACTTTTACACTGTAACCAGTATGTAACAAAATATATAAACAATGGGCAAATCAGAAGATTTCAGGAACGACAGGAGCCCAGAGGATGGGTAACCACAATGAAAACACAACTGCAAATGATGAAGCAATAGTTCAACTGTATTTGAAATTTGTGCACTGTATTGCCTTTACAATAACAACCAAAATTGTGTGTGCGCGCACAGATACCCAAAATAAAAAAGAAAAGAATGTTAGACCCGGGTCTTTTAAAGTGTCAATAGGATCCAGATCAGGCCTGTTTGGTGATCTGGTGAGTTATTGGTGTGAGTTCAGTCCACGATCGATGTATGGTTTGCACTGTTTTGTCCTACCACAGTTCAGGCAACCAGACTTCAAGATTCAATTCCAAATGGGCTGTGGCTCGCCATCCATTGCAATGGAAAATTATTCCTCTTCTGCGGATTTCCACAAAGTCTGTAATCCAATGTTCTCCGAGGAGTCTCGGCTCCTTTCTCCAACTCAAAAAACCTGACCAGTGCAAAGCACTTCGTATTCATAAAACTAGCTTCGGCTATCCAAATCTGGCGGCTAATCAAGCAGACACCAACAGCTTCGCTGTTTCAACAGCTACCACGTTTTCCCCACAGGTACTGCTATGGCGCGTGTGGTCTAAGCAGCCTTAGCAGCGCAACCAAACATGAAAAACAAGGCGGGACAAACAATCCCATTGGTTGGACTGCATTTGTATCCAGGTCAAAAAATAACCTTTGAGAAACAAAATAAATAAATAAATAACACAAATAATGCAATTCCATACAAAATAATTTGGATTTTTTCTTTAGAGTCTCTCTCCAATCATGAGTGCTTTTAACTGAACAAAATAAAACACCTTTAATAATAATTACAATAAACAGTCTCTAATTCCATCTGTTTGCCACTGGGCTACACCTTACTTTCCCTTTAACTTATTATTTCAAATGGAAGCTCTCACATCATTTGTCTTTTTTAGTTTGTAACATTTGGTCATTTTCTAAAACAATGCTGTTAGCTTTGTGGCATTTAAAAAACAAGGGTCAAAATGTTTGCTTCCTTTTTTTGAAGTAATTTTGTTTGTCTGGATATAAACCAAGTAGAAATGAGCTCAGGGCTTGTGCAATTTCTGTTTGAGATAATTTTCTTACATGTCACTCTGACCTCTTTTCAAAATATTTGAATCTTTCTGCTCTGCCAGCCTGGAGAAAAATAGTGTCTCTTTATCAACTGTGTATTTAGCTTACGGGCGTGGTGCATTTTTTTTTTAATTATATTGATTTAACTTGGTGGGAGTTACACATGCTTGCATTGACCAGTTCTTAGTGTATTCACCACCTGCAACACATGCCAATTTCCTCTGCTTAGTTTTCAGCAACCGAATTGTTGTTCCTTGCGTGTAGCTTAAACTGTGAGCTCTCTCATGATAGGATGTAAGCAGATTATAAAATTCTGATGAGCCTTTTTTTAAAGAGCCTTTTGTCCTCATTATTTCAGCCGCTGGTTGTGAGGTCTAGTAAATTAGTTATGATGATGCGATTTTACAATTCAGATTAAATTTGTATCGGAATTCTTCAGAGAACATGCAGATCCCAAATCTTTTCAAGCCGTATAAGAAGCTCCAAACCAGAATGAAGCATCTGTTCTTCCTGGGGTGAAAAAGTGGTTACCCCTAATTTGGGTGATATTGTGACAGATTGTTTGGCTCTTTTAATTATTTTCCCACATCATACTAAATCATTTGTATGATGTCAGAGAATATATACACTGCTCAAAACATTAAAAGAACACCTTTTCATCAGAGTATAGCATCAGGTCAGTTAAACCTCTGGGATATTAAACTGGCTAGTTAAGTAGCAGTAGGGTGTGTGTTATTAATTAGTTTCAGCTGCTTTGGTGTTAATTAAATTAATAAGAGGTGCACCAGAGGTACAACAGTTAGACAACTTACAAAACAGGAATGGGTTTACTGTTAGCTGCCACTCTGTTGCTTTTGCTAGTTTTTGCAGTTCTGGATCCTACAAATTCAATTACACATTAATACGTGCCATTGCCAGAAGGTTTGCTGTGTCTCCCGGCAGAGTTACAAGAGCATGGAGTAGATTTCAGGGGATGGGTAGTTACTCGAGGAGAGCTGGACAGGGCCGTAAAAGATCCTTAAACCATTAGCTGGACTGGTATCTGCAGGAACAGGATGAGCACCGCCAGAGCTACAAAATGAGCTCCAGCAGCACACTGTGTGAATGTCTCTGACCAAACAATCAGAAACTGACTTCATGAGTGTGGCCTGAGTGCCCAACGTCCACTAGCGGGCCCTGTGCTTGCTGCTTGGCATGATGGAGTCTAATTGGCATTTGACATAGAATATCAGAATTTGCAGGTCCACTACTGGCGCTCAGTGCTTTTCACAGATGAACACGTGCCAGAAATGAAACGTTCTGGAGAAGCCATGGAGAACATTATGCTCCCTGTAATACGGTTCAGCATGACTGGTTTCCTGGTGGGTCCATAATGATCTGGGGAGGCATATCCATGGAGGTATGCACAGACCTTTGCTAGGCAGGCTGACCACCATTAGTATCAGCACAACATCCTTGGACCAATGTCAGACGTTCCTGGTGCACAACAATACCCGGCCTCATGTGCTGAGGATATGCAGGGAGTTCCTGGAGGATGAACATTGTCAGACATAGAAGACACACATGCACTTAGGGGCCACACGAATCACTCAATACTATTCTGAGTTATTCTGGGTTGAAAGCCTGCTGCATCATTTTTTCAATTTGATTTTCGGAGTATCTTTGAATTCAGCCCTCTGTAGGTTGATGATTTTCATTTCCATCAAGTGATGTGGCATCCTGTCCTTCCAAACACATTACCCAGTCCATATGACTCATGTATACAGCATGATTTTTTTCGTATTGAGTGTTGCTTTCAGTGTGTCCCTTTATTTATTTATTTTTTTATCAGTGTATATATGAAGAGACAGTTTTGATCATTAGGTTCGATCTAAGGTTTTACCGATGAATTAATTTGAAAAGAAAGAACAATAAAGAAAATTCAAATAGAAAGTCATTATTTTCCAATTAATGAGGTTATGAATTCAAAATGAATTATGGCCATCTTGTTTTTCTTTGCATCTGATTGGTAGCTGAAGACATTATTAACTTATTAAGGGCCAATCTGAGAAACCAGAAGGCTTTTGTGCTGGCTTAACCTATGGATAATATTTTTTTGAAGGGACCATGTCCAGTGGATATCCAGGCAAAGACTGTGTTATTATGTGGTCCTTCTTTACAAATGCAGATACATTTTTAAAAAACTAATAAAAATTGTTTTTGTTTTAACTACAATAGATTACAATAACACCATATAAGAAAGTGCCGTCCCTGCTTTGCTCTCTATGGATTTCATTGATCTGCATGTAGCATGAGCCTAGCTGCTCTACCTTATCAATAGAATCTGAATACTTATATGCAAAAAAATAAAAAAAATAAATAATGAAAATGTATTCAACAGCTGTTCAAACTCAAGCATCATAAGTACTGAGCTGTTATCTGTTTGGAAATGAAAGGTGTCATTGTTCGCATCCTTCCATCTCCAAACCCGGCAACTGCAAGCGCTTTGTTGCATTCTTCATTTGTATTTTTTTACTCACATGTAATTCTACGGCTTTCGCACAGTTCAGCTAACATTTCTGCTACTCTTTGGTGATCATTAAATATTGTCTAAATGTCTTACACCAGCACATTTTTTGGACCTGCATTAATTAATTAAAAATAGGTCACAGCCATTTAAAAAAGGGAGATGTAGGGTTATTATCCTGTGCAGATGATAAACCAACGCAGATTTTAAAAAGCACAGTGTTTTTTTATATGCATATTTGTTTAATGTTTGTTCATTGTGCCATTTATTTATTTAATTATTTATTTGTGTGCATTTATGTGTCTGCTAACAGCTGTGTGCTTATTTGGTGGAAGAGAACTGGTGGAAGGAGATCAGAAAGCTGTACGTGACTCTGCTGGCAGGTGCCTGCTGTTTGAATGCAGGGTAAGTCATATCAGCACACACACAAAAAGGCACGCACGCACGCAAGCAAACACACACACACACACACACACACACACACACACACACACACACACACACACACACACACACACACACAACCATTTTCATTTAGAAGGCTCTTTAGAACGTCTTTTAGAAAGAGACCCCACATTACCTCATGGACCTAAACACTTCAAGTCTCCTAATTTCCATATTGCTCTGCATGACAGCTTACTAAATACTTACGCTGTGTGACCCACTGTGGCAGGATACAATACCCCATCTTGTGAGTTTGTCCGCTTTAGCTCAATTTCATTGATTTGTCTTGTCGCTGTCCTACAAAAAAAAAAAGAAAAAAAAGAAAAGAAGACTGAATCCCACTACTCAATTTTACATTTGGAGGCCAAAATGTAAAAAAGAGGTGTACCTGTCAGTCAGAGAATGCCACATCTATTCTTCAGTACCAATCATCAGATACCACAGTGGTCCCAAATTAGATTCATTCCCCAATTATTCAAAGTATTTGCTTTTGTCTGCCTGGTGCACCAGATGGGTGGGTTGCTCACTTTTGGGAGTAATTCGCTTGATGACATTATTCCAGGCAGGCCCAATCAATCACAGAAAAATGATTTGAAGTTTTTAATCACCCAGCTCTATCATATCATCCAGCTCCTCCATGAATTCTGCAAACCTCCATTAGAATCTGCAGTTTCAGACAGCTGCCTGGCTTGCTTGCCCACACCTGGCCCATCTGTAGTCCCAGTTAACTGACTGGCAGTCACAGGCAGATCAAAGAAGTGCTGTCAGTCAGCCCACTGCTGCAGACTTCTGCAGGCTTCCCCTGACAGCTGCTTGTCACGTCTCTGATCTTCTGTCTGCCTGCTGGCTGCGAGGGAGGTGGGTTGGGTTGGGGGTGCAAGTTTTGGGTGGTGGGTGCCCAGAAGTAGATGGCAAGGCTTGTTTGGAAAGTTGTTTGGGGACTTTTGGGGGAAGACTTTTGGGGACTTTTCGGCTCACGCACTTTACCTGTGCATGGCATATTGTGCATGGCATATTATAAGGACGCCTTTTTAACCTCCTGATTTAAGGTTATCCTTAGGAAAACATTTGTCCACTAGGAATTAACAGAGGAGGTCTGTTGTTTTTGTCGAACTATCTGTGGCAATCTGGAATCTAAAAGGGCATCAGCTGGAGGTACAAGGATGAGATCATCACATTGGCCTGCCAAAGGCATGCAGGGAAACAGAACCTCATAATCAGGTTTTACACTCTGACTAAACGCACATGCAGGGATAATCTAGAAGATTGATTCACTGTTAGTGTAATAAAGATGCATCATAAATCCTGATGTAAATTGCTGAGGATAACAAGAGAAGAAGAGCGTGCTTTCCCCTTCTTCTTTCCCTTTCCACAGGTAGTTTTTTTGGGGTGAAAAAATGTGATTGACCAATGAGTAATTGGCTTATAATGAACACAGCGGGAGCAGGGAGAGTGGGGCCATGAAAGAGGAAACACAATGGATGAATAATTACCTATATAATTACCTCTGGGCCCTTAGGAAATGAAGGGGGCAGAGTTCACCTAAGAAGTTGCTGACAAGGATTTTGCCTCCTCTCTTCACAGGACAGGACCATGCATCGAGTGGTCCCCAGTGAGCCTTGTCCCGAACTCAACTGTCCGGAGTCGGAGCAGATTGCTTTGAGTGGCAGATGCTGTAAAGTCTGCAGAGGTATTGAAGAAGCATGATCTTATGCTTCAGAAAACATGCAAGAATTCAGACCTGTTAATGCACGAAACCTCCACACCTTTGGAGCATGTTTATATGCTAACTGTTTGATTTTGACATTTGATTTCAGGTCATTCAGCATGCCATTTACACTTTTTTTTTCAAATGAATTCTCCCTACAAGGTGGTTGGGTAGTTTTTCTGTTCTTTTCTGTAAGAAAGATCTCCTTTATTTTAAAATAAATTGCAGCAGTTAAAAAGTGCATGTGAAAATTGAATTGAAAGTTGTAAAATAATAAGTATGGTCTTTAAATTTTTACCTACTCATTCATAGTGCAGCGTAGTTTTCTGTGAAGTCAGATGTAGAGAGCATATTTGAGTGTATTGCCCTCATATACTAGTAAAAACACCACAGTTAAGATACTGTGGAGGGAAAAAAAAAGGTGTGGAGCTATGATATAACCTTTCGACTGCCTCTGTATGCCTCTGTCACTCCTCTCCTTTTCTATCCTCTGAGTCTCACCCTTTTCCTCCCTGCCTCCCACAGGTCATGACTTCTGCTCAGAGGGCAACGGCTGCATGGAGAACTCTGACTGTGTGAACCTGGAGGCAGGAGACTGCTGTGTTTGTAAGGATGGCTTCCGCCCACTGCGAGATGATAATGCCTACTGTGAAGGTATAGTGTGGTTCTGAATAACAATCTCTGTGTTAAAGTTTAGCAACTAGCTGCTCCCAAAAGCAGTGCCCAGACAAAGGCGGAGGTTTTATAGATTTATTGAAAAGCAGAGAACTTGAGTGGGAGAGGGTTTAGAGACAGAGGAGTGAAGAAAGGGTGGTCGGGGTTAGCAGTGTATGTCGGGTGAAAAGCATGATGAGGAGCTAAGTACACTGTAGACTGTCAAATTAAGAATAATGTGCAGAATGGAAAGTTAACATTGGCAACAGAAAGAACAGGAGAAACTGGACCTGAAGTAATGGAGCAGCTAACTCTGGAGGTGATGGTGGGATCTGGCAGGGACTGAGAGGAGAGACAGTTTGATATACGTGGTGAGACAATATTATGTTGTGGTGCCAACCACAGGGGTTTAAGGCTGGAGAGGAATAGCTGTGCACACAGATATGTGTACACGACAGGACCAACAGACTAACAAGAGACAGAAAAGTCTTGGGACAAAGCGCTTTAGAGATGACATTTGCAGCGAGGTGGAAAATGAGGACGTGCTGATCAAAGGATATACTGGATATAAGTCTCTTTATTCTCTCTTACTTTTCTTATTTTTGATGTATTCATTCACTTGTTCAGTGTTCCAAAAGTAATACAGCATTTTTATAATGTTTTATATGAATCATTTTCCTTCCTTTAGACATGCCAACATAATAATAGCCAAGATTTTTCTTTTACTTCTGCAGAGGTCATCTTACAGTCAGTGTGACAGCTTATTTTCCAGCTTCCAAAAGAGTGTTTATGCTTTTCAGTCTGGAGAATTATAAAACGAACTGTACAAAATTTGCCTCAGGCCTTTGGTAGATAATCCAGCACAAAGAATCCAAAACATTAGGTCACCGTTTCTAAATGTTTATAGTTTTTATTTTACGAAGCAGCAGGTTATTTGTTTCCTAGTTTGATTAAATCTCATTCAAAAGGTTACCCCCCACTCTGTACCCAAAAATGTTTGGAAGCTGTAAATAAAAAGAGAATGCAGCTATTTCTGTAAATCATTAAAACCATAAATACTTGTCGAATGTAAAATTGTTTTGATGCTGACAACATGTGTCAGACTGAGAGAACAAAAGACTAAAAAGATGAAGAAGGCTTCAGCACTGTGAACGACTAATAGGGAAAATAGGTGAACATAGATTAACTTAAAAATAATGTACCTCAGTCTTAAAATAAGATAATTTGGGTTTTTCATCCTCAGGTTGCATGATGTCATTAAAGGATTCAGGGAATCTGGAGAAAGTGCTGTACAGGGGACAAGTAGAAACCAGCTCTAAATGGCCATAATCTTTGTGCCCTCAGGTAGCACCGCATTAAAAACAGACTGATTCTCTAGCTGAAGTTACTGCACTGCCTTCGGGAGCAAAAAAACATTGCCATCAAACAGCTACAGCAAATAGTTGCTTGCAAAATCAAAATCATGGACTCTGCGTGCGTTTTGATGCATAAATGGCAGAGAAACCATTCTGTACAGTATTGATGATAGTGTGAGGTCCATAAATATGAGTAACTTCCCATTGATGCAAATGATAAGGCCGGTTTTGGAGCAACATACTGTATGTCGCCATCAAGATGATGTCTTATTCAAGGACAGCTTTGCTAAACCACATCCTGCATTTCTTTAAACTTTTTGGCCTTGTAATCAAACACTCTTTGAAAATCTTCAGCTTGTTATGAAAAATAGAAAAGAATTAATGGTTCTCATCCTAAAACTCCAATTTTGTTATTTAATGTGTGATGTTTCAAGCACACCTGCTCTTCATCAGACTGTGAAACACAGGGCAGCGGCATCTTATCGCCTGTGACAGGTCACATGATTGACCGTGATTGATAGCAATAACATCTCATCAGAACCGAATCGTGCCTTGTATAGGACAAACAGTTGATAAATAATCTACAGGTCATGCATATTGTAACTCAGATAAAGGTGCCTCAGAAGACAAAAGCACATTATGAAAAAACAAAAACTACAAATTAGGCCCCGAAACCCAGGAGAGTTAAATAATTTGCAAATGACTGCATTCTATTTAAATGTTATACTTTGCTGGTTTTATGCTTAGTTGGTTAAAGTGTCTGTCTTGTAAACAGGAGATCCTGGGTTCAAATCCCAGCAGTGACTGATTCGTAGTGTTTGTTGTCATTGTTAACAGAAGGTAGATTTCCACAATTTCATGTACAATGACAATAAAGGGCTCTTCTATTCTATTCTGTTCTTTTCTCTCACACAGCCTGGCTTTCATCAGAGTCAGCTTTTTATATTTTTTACCTAAAAAATGGAAACACATGGGAGCATTTTCAAAATATTTTCCCATAAACCCCTTAGTTGAATTCATGGTCTTTTTTTTCACATAATCCTGTTGTGATGGGAAATGTAATCCTCTCATTATCTGTGTCCACATCAACAATAACTGCTTTTCATAATACAATTCGAGACCCTTGTGTTTGTCTTCTTAGTCAGTAGATTAATTTCTGATATAAAAACAAGCTCAGAGTTTGTATGCGTGCATATGTTATTGGTCTCTCTGTTGGCCATCAGATCGCTCATCACTGAGGTCATGTATTACTAAATGCCTGCAAAGGTTCACAAGTCTGCTGCCTTTCTGCGCTTTTAAGTCAAACACAATGGGATTAATTATATCAGCGCTCTTCCTTTACACAAAGAGACACTGTTTTCCTTTATTGCCTTTTGAACGCCCCACACTTTTAAATTGCCCGACTGAAAAACACTGTCTCCACCTCATTGAGCAGGTCATTTTATGTTGATGGGGAAGCTATGAAAAACCTGCTCACAGAGTTCAAACGTTCACCCTAGAAATTGATGGCGCTTCAGATGAATTTCTCATCTGCCATCTTGGTGGAATCTTACCAGATGCGTCATTAAAAAATGATAACTTTATCATCTCCAATGCTATCCTGTACTAAAAAATGCAGCAAACATCATGTAATAACTGCTACCCCTGTGTATCTCTGGCGTTAATGAGCAAACAGGGTATCAAAGTTATTTAGATTCATCTGCTTTTGACCCCGACAGCTGCCCTGTCAATATTCAGCCTTCTTGATCTTTCTTTTTTTTATTGTGTCTGTGCAGTTTTAGACCCTCAGTCCGTGAGTTCATGCCTACAGTCATCGCTCTCTCTCTAATGTAATCAAGATGTGGCTCAAGTGTCACATAAGAAGACAGGCTTCTTATTTTATTTTTTTTTAAATTGTAACAAGGGTGTAAAATGATTGAGTAGTAGTACTTCACAGCTTCAGTGGATCGCACATTAATTTAGTGATATGAGCAGTTGTCCAGGTAATTAGTCAGAGGGAATCTGCATAA
Source organism: Diplotaxodon limnothrissa (assembly GCF_057381915.1). NCBI lineage: Eukaryota > Metazoa > Chordata > Actinopteri > Cichliformes > Cichlidae > Diplotaxodon > Diplotaxodon limnothrissa. The sequence goes on along the minus strand of NC_140602.1, from coordinate 18,633,195 downwards.
TTACAGATACTATCTGACTTAAGTTAATGAGGAGTAATGCTGTGGGTTGCAGGTTGTAATCAAATAGTAAATGCAACCCTCATCCACCATAGCAGTGTATCTCCATGATGTCCTTGAAAACAACATTCAGACAATGGTGGACAATAACGAACATTAACGGCAGCGCCGTTGCTGAGCTGGAACCAGTGTCACAAAAGGTAAGTGTAAACAAATGTGCAACAGGAATAATTTAGCACAGTGCTAAATAATTTGTTTTCTTAAACATTATTGCTGTTGTGCGTTTGTTTACACCTGCCCAGTAATAAATCCCACAGTGGTGGAGGTACTTGCTACTTACTAAACATTAGTTATAGAATATGAAACATTGTACAGCTTCTCAACAGGAGAAAGGAATTTAAAATGCTATACCTAAACCATTACCTTGAAAATATTGCTTATATTGTAGGCAGTACATCAGGAAGATTGTGAGTATGAGTCAGACTGAAGCAAAGGATTTTGTATAATAACAAGAAGACTGAATTTAAACTTTCTGTTGAATTAGTTACATTAAACTTATCTAAACCCCTGTTTTGAAGGCTCGTGTTGAGCTTTTTGGTTGCCTTCATATTTGTATTTTTTAAGTAGACGTTCAAAGTGAGCATCAAGCAAAAATTTAATTATATGCAACATTCACTGACTGGAAGAAATTAGTTTAACATTTAAACCTATTTTCTGCACATTCCAGCACATAAAATAAAATATTTTTTTGTGTTTACACTCAGTCTTTCAAATAAATGCAAGTAAAACACAACAGAAAATAAATAAAATCAAAGACTAGCGGTCCTGTTGCTCTATTTTCACCTGTATAGCAGGAGTGACGTAGGCGGAGGTTTACCCTGGTGCAGGTGTGCCGCAGCGGTCAGTGGAACAATCCGCGAGTTTCTCTGTGAATTTCACATTACGTGGTAGCGCACTCGGTGCTTGCTCGGAAGTTAAGGGGTTTTCTTCCCACTCAGTGAACAGCGGACACTAATGTTTTTGTCACTTTTTATGGAATCAAACTCAAAGTAAGGTCAGTTCTTCCATGCTTTAAACGCTGCACGCTCATACTCTCTCCCGCACTCGATATATTATCCATTGTTGATCTGCACACAGCTGTTGTCACGAACGTCGCACTCGCTTACGTCATTGTCATGAGACACTCTCGCAAGAAAATCACGGTTTTAGTAACGCAGTAACGCAACGTGCTTACGGGAAAGTAACAGTAATCTAATTACCGTTTTTGCAATAGTAATCCCTTACAGAGGTGTTAGTGTTATAGGCATAAAATATCTGCGCTGACCATCTTAAGACTTTGAATTGATGGAAACTGAGCTTTCTTTTAGGTCCATGAATGGGTTTCACCTCTCATCCGAGGGACTTCTTCAGTTCTAAGAAGTCCCTCAGATCATGTGACCCTTACGACTCGCATGATAATAGGGTGGGTCAACCGCTCTCAGGGCCACCTCAAGTGACAACCCCCCACTGGAGGTTAAATACCTGCTATTCCCCATCAGCTTTTAGAACTGAAGAACCCTCACAGATAAGAGAGAAACGTGTTTATGATCCTAAAGCGAAGCTCGGTTGGCTTCAGTTCAAGCATTTTAAGACTACCATAACCTGGCTGACTGACTGTGATATTTACTGACCCTTTCCTGTTAGCTTTCTTCGTGGTATGTTAGGTCTCCTGCTAGCAAACAGTCCACCACAGGTAATGTAGTGAGTTGTAAACACAGACCAAAATAAAATTGAATTAGATCGATCGTGTCTGCTGTCACTGACACTCGGCCTGGCATTTCAAGTTCGGATCAGATTGATGTCCCATCCGAATAACTGATCAGTGCATCATTTATACAGAGTATTCAATGTAACAACAAAGTATCACCTATAAAAGCACAACATTAAGTTCTTATAGGATGCACAATACATTACTATACATAAATAAATGTGGGAAGCATACACATGTAGTGTAAATATCCCAGCAAGTCTTTAATTCATTTCAATTCAATTGAATTTTATTTATTTAGTGCTAAATCACAACAACAGTTACCTTACGGTGTTTTACCTTAATTCAACAGTACAGCTGCTAGCTTGCTACACAACAGATGTAGTTACAGATATTTGTAATTAGTGATTGTTTTTAGGAAGGAAATAAAAGAAATATCCCATTTTCCTAAAAATATATCCAACAAGATAACCAGCATAACAGTGTCACTTAAGCTGAAACAGCTGCAGTATTGTAGTAGTGTGAATTGAAAGACTCAAAAAACATGTTAAAAGTTTGCAGCTTGATTCCTTTTGCTCTTTAGTGATCGCAAGTTTATCACACAAGCTCTTTGAACATTTTCAGCAGTTCATTCTTGTAGAAATAAGGATGTAGCCACCCATGTCATTACCAGCGTAAAAGTGAGTGCAAGCAGACAGACCTGTGCCTCCAACATCAACACTTCAGGCCCCAAGTATTCATCTCCATTCATCTCGAGAGCAGGCTGACTCTTGCTATGAAATTGGATGGCCGTGATTGTGGTTAGTTTTTGCATCAAAGACTGCACAGAGAAACCTGAAATTGAGTCAATTTGATGATGGAGTTCTCTCAAAAGCAATTGATTTTTTCTTCATCTGTCTCTGTACACAGTACATGATTGTGTGTGTGTGTGTGTGTGTGTGTGTGTGTGTGTGTGTGTGTGTGTGTGTGTGTGTGTGTGTGTGTGTGAGTGAGTGATGCTCAGTTCAACAAAAGAATGTTAGTGTTCATGCACCATTTTGTGGCTGCAATGAGATGTAAAGAAAGATGAATGAAACCACCTGCTTTCAATTCTTAATGAGCTTCAATGCAGCAACACTTGTAGGTGGGATTATAATTCAAACTTTAAGGCAATTATTGTATTGAACAAAGTAGGGAGATTAAAAAAACATAAAAGAAAGAAAAGCATGGGTACACAGCATACAAGACTTTATGTATATGTACACATACGCATATTTTTGGGTTATGTCAAACATAACGCCAAAGATCACTAAAAGCAGAAGCAGATACTAGCTCTTTAAAACATTCCTAGGTCAGAGATGCGCTCAAAATAGCCGATGAGATCACTTCTGTGTAAATTTTTCATAGAAACAGCAGTAGGGAAAACTCAGGGGGATACTAGCCCTGCCTTTGTGTAAGTCTGTGTGGGTGTGTGTGAAGTTGCATGTATGTGTGTGTGTTTGTCTGTGTGTTTGAGCGCTGAGTTCCCCAACAGAAAAAGAGCCCAGTTTTCTCTCCATCCTATTCTCACAGAGCAGTCAGACTGAAGGCCTATTTTGCTACATGCGTGCATGTGTTTAGGACAGAATTAGACAGAGCGGCGAGCAGTGGAGAAGTGACAGACTGTGTGATTGTCTCTAAATTGAACAATCAGTATAGTTCAACGTGTTGAGATAATGCCATTATTCATCTCAGCATTGTAGAGGACTGCAGGCAGAGAGACATCTCCCATTGTTGTCTGCTTTTTGAAATGCCCTACTTTAGAAATTCACTGTCAGAATTGTGCAAAAATAAGAGCTGTTTGATTTTTTTGGTTGCAATCATATGGGAAATGTTAAAAACGGAACAATATTGTGTTAAATGAAGAAGTGGAGTATGCAACGGGGCTTTGTGTGCATACAATATCGCAGATTGTGGCATTTTATTAACTCACTTTACTCGCTTTACATGCAGGCACAGCCTCATTATTGAATTAATCATGATTTAATGAACCGCATTTAGACAAAAGCACTTCCAGTGTTAAATAGTACAACAAGAAGTGAGGTAACTATATAAGCGTTATGGGGTCATTTGATCCAATTTAAAAGTAAAACACCCTACATGAAAGGTATCTAACCATGAAGATATCAGCCTCTAAGATTTCCGTCTCTACTGCAGCACGGTGCTGGAGAATGGAATTTAACTGGGAATGCTTACGACGCGGAAAGTACAGAAGTATCGGAATAGCAGTAGTCTGTGTTTCATAATCTGTGCATTATTACATATTTGCTGTGATAATGATTGTTTATCTTAGAAGGATGATGTAGAGCAAAAGGATGATGCATTGTAAGAGTGGGACATGTTGACTACTGATGTGGAATTAGAGCAGTAATAATAGTAATAATATAGATATATAAGCCAGGATTTAGGTTCACAGGCAATAGGTGTGGAGTTGTTCCCCTAGCTATCTGTTTGTTTGTTCTTGTGATATTTTGGACACTAAGTACAACTTTACAGCTAGAGAAAAAAACAAAGAAACAATAGTCTGGAAGATAACATTTGAATACATTATATGTGATATTTGGGTGAATTGGTCCTTAAATGCACACAGGATACAGCATATATGAAAACAAGCATGTCAACACATGAACATCAATTACGTACTTGAACAAATTACAATTGTAAACGGGGAAATATAACAACTGTATATAAAAGATGGACATACCGAGAGGAAAATTAACAGTTTCTAAATTTCATGGTAATTTATTTTAATGCAAAGAGACAAAAAAAAATCCAGAAAAAACACATTACATAAAGGTTATAAATTTCATTGACTGTCAAAAAGTATTTTATCCCCAACTCCCACAGACTGTCTACAAGTAATCAATCAGTTACAGATAATCCGGATCTCAACTCATTATACATATAGAGAACACCCATCCACAGAACCAGTTTCTCCCATTCATTTGCAATTACTTGGAAATGAACGAAACATAAAGTCAACAACAATCGCACTCAGTCTGGAGTGTAAGAACTTGCCTCATGGAGTGAGGATGATCACGAGAAAGGTGGTGGATGTGCCCAAAACTACTCGGGAGGAGCTGGGTAATGATCTGAAGCCAGTTGAGACATCAGTCACCAAGAGCACCGTTAATAACAACCCTATATTGTAATGGAATGAAATCTTTCAGAACCCACACGGTCCTCATACTCCTTATACTCCACAAGTACAGAGAAGACTTTGGAGAAAGTCCTGTGGGCAGATGAGACCACAATCAAGCCCTTTGGTGTCAACTCGACCCGCCGTGTTCGGAGGAAGAGAAATGCTCATTTGGAGCCAAGGAACATCATCCTCACAGTCAAGCAAGGAGGTGGAAACATTATGCTTTTGGGCTGTTTTTCTGTTAATGGTACAGGATGACTTCACCACATTGAGGTGATAACGGTTTGGGCCACATACCATACAATTTTAGACGAGAACCACTGTGTACAAACCTGGTGATCAACTACAAGAAACCGCTGTACTTGACAACAAAGGTTTAATTACTATGTCACGTTTTGTTTATTAATCACCTAATTATTCCACTCAATGACATGCAAATCAATTGGTAACTTTTACGTGATGCGCTTTTTTTCCGGATTTCAAGTTGATATTCTGTCTCTCTCCATTAAAATGAAACCACAAAAGAAATTCAACACATCTCGTTTATTTGCGAGCGAGCAGTCTTACAAATTCAGCTGAGAATCGAATAAGTATTTCCCCCCACTGTAAATGACAAAGTGAAGTCACTGTGGAAGCACCTTAATCGCGCACTCTCTCTAATTGCCACCCCACAACAATGGTTGCAAAAAGAAGTCCAATTGTATCGAAGTCTATGAGAAAAGGAACCCACTTCAAAACTGATTTATGAGCGCAGTAAACATTTCCCCGATGAGTTTATGGTCTCCATCAATAATTTGAAATCTGATGTAGTACAATATGATGTTTGTTTTGTAAATGATACTCTTCATTGTTTCAAAACAATAAAGATGATAAAGCAGGGTATGATTTAGTGCATGGCTAGCCTGTGATTGATTGTCCTCCGTTTCTCAGTCAGATTCACCCTTTCAAAGATGGTAGCAGTCAGTTTGTCACAACCAGTTAGCTTGTGCTAATTTTATATTTTTTTGTTAAGAATATTAAAATCAGCAAGGAAAACAAAATTGCACATAACATGTCCTAATGCATATTTTTTAAAAATGATAAAGCAACCACAGGATAATGAGACTGTTGGGCAGAGAACAAAAGCAAGAATTTTAATAATTGATTAAAAAGGACTGGACCACTTGCACGCAGAATGTGTTATCACCCATAAGCCATGAATGTGTGTGTATGTGTGCGCATAGTCGAAGTACACCTTGTGTTTGTGCGCAGACCAATCCCATTGCTGCAGCTGTCTTTTAAATGTCACAAGGTGGCAGCAGGCTAATTGGCACTGACTGAAGAGCACAGCCCGCTCCAAAACCCAATCACTGCTGGGATGAGCCCTGAGCCTTTGGGCTCCCCACCTGCTAGGGCCCTGACCCCCACGCACTTTGATGAATGGCACACATGCACACTCAGGGAAACATATACACATCCTGACAGGTCATGTGTGTTTACCTCTGTGACCCTGCCGAAATGTCACCCACAACAGATGGTACCACCATCACTGGGATAGTTCCCTCCTGTGTAAATAACAGTATCTCAACAAACTCACCCACTACCCTTTAAATGTCACATGGGAGATCACTCCTCTGTGGTTCTTTTCCAGATGGGATCACACTCAGCTCTACTTTTTATCAGTGCGTTACGGTTACTTTGATTTCAGTGAAGAGTCAAAATATTTAAAATTGGGGCTGTTAGAGTAGAGGGAACTCTTTTAAAGCTGAGTAACCACCCCAAGCTATTTTCATGCATCCCACTAAGTAATTACTAGGTACTGTATGCATATTTTAAAAGCAAGTCAATAAACTGCCACATCTTAGAATAACTTTAGAGTTCCCTATTCCAGATAAAATCAAAACTATTCTACAAAGATCCTCATGTAGCTCTCGATACAACCAAAGCTCTGCATTGAAATGCAAAACCCAGGAAAAAAGCAAAACTCAGTACGCAGCAACACATGTTTCAAGACTAAGCATGATCTTCCAATCAGCCTTCCAGAGAGCTCTGATAGCTGTTAATGCTCCTTTGTTAGTGATTGTTTAGACCTCTGGCCTACAGGCTACAAATAGTCACAGAGTGACGTGTGATGGATGATGATGATGCTCGATTGATTTACGCATGGTTGAAAACACTTCCCAGATTAATGACAGCCCTGATGGAGACCAAAGCCCCATTCAGGCTTGCCGCACATAAACAAGGCAGTTTTGTCCATGACATTCACTTGAGTCATTCCAAATTGAAGTGAGTAACGTGTGTGTTTAAAATAACTTACGTGCACTTCAAGCCTGTTAGATGTTTGCAGGTTCGAGGATCGTTGCAAAATTGGATGAATCTTTATTCCCAGGTGGAAATTCTAAGTTGCTGTTGAATGATGTAGATTGTGTGCAAAAACTGACAAGAGAACAAAAACACATGGTCTAACACACACACCTTCTGGCAACTCTACTTGCAGCGAGGCTCTTCCCAAACAGGTAGGCTTCTAAGTATTTACAGTGATTGATTACAGTGTGTCTGATATTTAGACGACTGCACTCTCAGAATGATTTATACTCTTGTTGCCTCCTAATGGTATTCTCTCCACTCAGTCTTCTTAATTGGCTCCCGCTCCTACCCAAATTGACAGTGACGTTTTGCATATTTGTTTTGGGTGTTTTCAGGCCGGCTTGTTTAGGAGTGATTGTCCAAATTGGCAAGTTGAAAATGTGCTGAAAACAGTTTTCTGCTGATCTGTAGTTCATCTTTAGGTACCGGCTCAGAAACGAATCATCTTTGTTCCATTTCCAAGAAACGCATTTGACTGTTGTTCTTTCGCACTCTGATTTCCCTACGGGTGTAAATGAAAGCAAGTAATTGTCCCTAAAGATTGGAAAAGTTAAAAACCAGACAGATTTATAAGCACCTCACTTCAGTGTTTCAAAAAAGTACTTTATTTTGAGTAAATTCGTTTCTTGATTAGTTTTTCCCAGGCTCACCTTCCAATACAACTTGCAGCATCACAATGCACAGAGACTCCCCCCACACTAAAACGGGCCTTTTATAACATTCTCCAACGCATTCATCCGTCCACGAGGAACCGAGGCCAACAGTGGAGGTAATCTGCTGAGTGGAACACAGATTGGCCAGCAGGGACAGCTTGTTGTCTATAGCGGTTTTTCTTTTCACTGTAGTACATTTGAAAGGAACTGGCTACTGAGAAATATCAGACAACATCTTGGCAAGCCTGGCTCCTCTGCTGTTTATTGGAAACCATCTGCGTGAGTAAGTGAGCTGGTTAGAGGAAGGAATGAACAGATGAAAAACACAAAAAAGAAAGAGAAAGAGTGGGAGAGGAAAAGAGTCCCTAGTGGAGTGGGACAGAAATGGGGTTCCTTTGTTGGATGTCCAAAGGAAATAGCATTGTTATCTCCCTATTCCTACATCTTGATTATACTGCAGTTTGAAGCAAAGATAGTGACGGTAGTCCCTATTAAAAACTACATGCTATGCAAGCGAGCAGGGATAAGTTGCTATTTCCTATTTACAAACTGTTTGTGTGCTATCACTTAGCAGTAGAGGGAATATTTAAATGTCAACACAACAGCACTTAGTAAGCAGGTTTGTGGTATCATTATCCAAATGAAAGTTGCATTGGAATGCATTTATATTTATATAAACATATATAAAGTTTGGGTACACAGGCATCATCTTTTACTGAGATAGTAGTTGCATTTTGAAAAGTCAATCACTCATCCCAGCATTTCTCATCAACCACGTGCACTTTAGTCACACCCCCTTCACACACACCTTCACATCATGACATTAGACTCTACTAGAGTAGCTTTGCATGATTCACAGTTCAAAATAATCCACATTTACCTTATAGTGAGCTTTGTTGCAGCCCCTTAGTTTATTAATCGTCTGAAACAAGCTTCTTCTTCTTTTAGCTCCTTTTAAGCTATCTTTTTTCCTGATTGGCTGCCTCTCACAAACAAAAGGTTTGAGCAGCAGACCCAGAGTGCTGTGTCTGTGGTGACTGTATAAAACACATCTTCTCTTTAAGCCATCATATATTGTCGATCGAACAGTAAAGAAGAAGCTCTCTGAAACCAAATGCTTACACATGTCTGCAGCTTCTCCTTACAGCCATTACTTACATCCTTAAGTCATTATTTTGAATTTTGGTGATGCATAATATACATAATAAATATTGTAACAGTATATATACATACCCTTCAATCAGGGTGATTTTGCTGCTTTTTGCTGGCACAAATATTACTCAAAAAACATTTTGTATCTTTTTATTGTTCATATTTTCCTAAATAAGTGACTTGCACATTATCTCATTGTGTGGCAGCAGGAAGTAAAAGACACATCCTTCTCTAAGCATGGGAGATATATTTCTTGTCTAGACAATGCAAAGCTATTCCTTCTCCTCAGATATGACTATGATTGATTCAGTTGTTATGCATGAATATACAAAGATGAAAAAAAGAAAGAAAGCACAGCCACTTTCGAGCCATCAGTCGCTGTGTGGCAACAGATTGACCCCGAGCACTCCGTTCAGTGATAAAGGCTGCAGCTGACTCCTGGCCAACCTTCTTTGCCTAGTGCATCACGTATGTCCATGTGACAAGCCAATCAGGAAAATGGAGTGCATTAATGGAGATGGAGATGGTTTCTCTCCCCCACGCAGTCACACTATGCCCCTCATCATCTCACCCCCTAACATATTGTTTTAACATACGTAACTGCTGTCACCAGGGGCAGGATGGATGGTTATACTTAATAGGCTCTAAATCAAAGCTGCACTATGGACGGCCAATCAGAAAGTGGGAAGCTGTCACCAGATCCGTGCTCAAGGTTACTGCTGCAATAGTGAACACACTGAATTTTTCTTCCACTGCCTCTTCAGTTAATACCTTTTGGTGCCTTCTCTCCAGTTCTGTTTCTCTGCCATCTAAAGTCTCAATTGTTCACTCTCTAAGACACACTACACCATTTCACAACTTTTTTTTAACTTTCTCACTCTGTATGTTTATTCTACAGGTTTACCTGCTCTTTTCTTCCAACCATCTTCTTTATCTCTCTCACTTCTCAATCTCAGTCGTTCGCTCTTTGTCCCTATCTGTCTCATCTCATCGGCTCTGCATTATAGCTTCTTGTACCTTTGTTTCTAATCCAGTTCTTCTACTAACCTGCCTTTTTATCTGCACCTTCTCTTTTGCTTTCCATTTTCTTCCTGCCTTCATCACCTCCCTTTGTTTTCCTTTTTCTTTCAGAGCTAGTAAAGGTTTGGCCTCCATCCATATAGTGAAGGACGCATGCACCTTCATAGGTGGTTTGTGATTGTCTTCTTGCTTTATTTATCCGGGAAGCCTCTGAATAGCTTAAGGCAGCAAGTATTGATGGAACTGTGAAAGGAAGAACACCAAGTAAATGTGAATGCGACAGTTGTAGGCAGGTGTTGAGCTCTTATTTTGCGGGGTGTGGGCGGTGCGCTACCCAAGGACACGCAAGCTGAGTGAATGCCAATGCAAATCTATTGAAATTCAATTTGAAGTGCTCTTCGCTACGGCATCTGGCACAGAACATATTCAGCGGTTTTGTATCCTTTTGCTCACTTATAGACACTGAATACACAGAATTAATAATAAATTGGTAATGTCAAGAACTATAGAACTTGTCTCTCATAAATTGTTTTCAATTGACCTGTATTGTCAGTAGAAATAAAGCCCTGATGGATGTAACATGGCTGAGTTTGTTCAGTTTGACTGAATTGCATTTGATTGCATCACATTATCTAGATTATTTTGTTTACCCTGGCAGTATTTTGCATCTTCTGTCTGAAGGTTTGGCATGCAGTTTAGAACCCAGGAATAGCTGTTGCCTTAGCAACAGCTAATATGGATCCAAAATTGGAATCATGAGAGTGAGAAGGAAAAACAAAGGACAATCTAATAAATTATGATCTTGAAGCTGCACTAGCAAAGTTTCTTCTATTAATTATCATGAAGCATAAAGCCGCCAAAAACAAAGCCACGGCATTGGTTAATGAAGTTGTCATGGTAACATGTTAGGGAATAATTGTTTACACATCCAACTAAGACAGAGTAGCTAGAGTTCCAGAGAGCTGAATGGATGAATCAGTGCTTTCTATTTAGATAAATGGCTGACAAATAAAAGCTTGGACGTCATCTTCCAAGATAGCCAGCTGACTGCGGTCATAAAAAATAACAACAGCTTTAAGTCAACCTAACTCAAAAATAGCTCTCAAGTCGTCATACTCTACCCCATACACACAAACATTTGTGTGTAAATGATGCTCAGTGGAATGATTGTTTTTCATTCCTTATGGAAAAATTTATGTTCTTAAATTATGTCAGTATATGCTATTGATCTCATGAGAAAATGTCTTCCAAACGCTAAGAAGCCTTTCCTGCTTGGAATAACAGATGCCCAAGGCTAAAGTGGTCTTTGTATTACTGACCATATGACAGAGTAAGACTTGGATGTCCTAATCCCACAGTGATACTTCTGAGCAGCTTTTTAAAGGAATCTCCTCCACCCAGGGGTAGTCTTAGAGATATGCGCTATTAAACGTCCACTGCTGCATTTCAGTTTTGAAAAAAAAAAAACCCACCTAATAACCCTGTTGCACTGGTTATGATGAATTATATAATACTGATCTGGCCAGGGGGTGTTAATCAGTTTCAGCTGCTTTTGTAATAATGAGATGAACAAAAGGTGCACTAGAGGTGCAATAATGAGATACCCCCCCTAAACGGGAGGCCACTGACATTTTTCCCTCCTCATCTTTTCTGACTGTTTTTTTTAAACTGTTTTTGGAGTTGGCTAGGGTCAGTGTCGCTACTGGCTGCATGAAGTGATGCCTGGAGCCTACAGATTTGCACAGGTAGTCCAGAGTATCCTCCAGGATGGCATATCAGTACGTGCCATTGTCAGAAGGTTTGCTGTGTCATCCAGCACAGTCTCAGGAGGATACAGGAGATTTCAGGAGACAAGCTATTACTCTAGGAGAGCTGGACAGGGCTGTAGCGGGTCCATAGAATACCACAATTGGCAAGTCCACCACTGGTGCCCTGTGCTTATCACAGGTGAAAGCAGGATCACCCTGAGCACGTGTGACATACCATGGAGCCATGTTATGCTGCCTGTAACATCATTTAGCATGACCAGTTGGGTTGTGGGTCTAAGATGATCTGGGGAGGCATAGCCAAGACCTTAACAGTCTAGGCAAAAGCACCTGACTGCCATTAGATATTGTGATGTAATCCTTGGACCCAACGCTGCTCACGAGAGTATATACAGAAGGCAGGAACTCATACCCATTACTGCAGCAGTGGGCAACTCCAGGCCTTGAGGGCAGGTGTCCTGCAGGTTTTAGATCTCACCCTGGTACAACACACCTGAATCAAATGATTAGTTATTTACCAGGCCTCTGGAGAACTTCAAGACATATTAAGGAGGTCATTTAGCCATTTGAATCAGCTGTGTTGGATCAAGGACACATCTAAAACCTGCAGGACACCGGCACTCGAGGCCTGGAGTTCCCCACCCCTGCATTACTGGTTCCCATGCTTGCCTGACCTAAATCCAATTGTTCACATCTGGGACATTGTGAAGTTGCACCTCAGGCTGTCCAGGAGCTCAGTGATGCCCTGGTCTACATTTTGGAGGAGATCCCCCAGAACACAATCCGCTGTCTCATTAGGAGCATTCCTACAAGTACAAAGTTGATATTTAACACTAACACATTACCCCTCCATATCAGTGGATCAGTACATATCCAGCATGATCCACCCCCCATTGAGACATGCTGTATTTTAAAGATTTAATTAAATTTTGTAATTGCATAGGTAATAAAAATCATGCAATCTTGAGTTGCAGTGAAAAAGTGTAACTCTAACCTTTATTTGAGACTAGAAAATAGAGAGATATAGCAAAATGGCAAATATATATTCAATACATAAACAAGAATAAACAAAGATAAATGCAAATAATATGTATAGCCAGACAAAGCCACACAGAGCCCAAGAGTTGATGGCAGAGCAGATATTTGAAGTTAAATGTCAGCCATTGAGATGGATCATTCAAGTTGTACAATTCTCTGTAATATATTTTTAAACAGTCTTTGTCACGGGAGTGGAACGGACTCAGGCGCAGACTGAGGTAGCACAGTTCAACGACACTTTATTAATCACACTGGTGCACTATATACACGTGAAGGGGGGGGAAACACCAGGGTCCCGGGGATCACTTGGCTGGGGAGACACACTTCTTCGCACTCGCTCTGCTCCTCGTCCAAACAGTCTCCACACAAGCAGCTCAGCTCACTCTCCTACTCACGGGGTCCAGGGGTCACAAAAGGGCTGATCCAGGTAAACCTGTTTACACAGACGAGGGTAAGTCGAAGGCAAACACGGGAACAGTAGAATCGCAAGGAAGCCAGGCAATACTAACGAGAGTTACTCAATATTCCAGCGACGAACAGCTCAGAGCCCCAGCCTTAAGAGCCAGAGAACTGCAATCCGCTCGAGATCAGCTGCAGGTGCGTGGGCCAAGGGCAGGAGCCCAATCAGAGCTCCGCCCAGGCAGACAGGTAGGAGAGACAGAGTGAGAGAAAAACAACAAACACTTGTGGCCACACTGGGCTGGCCGGGGAGGCACAGGGACCATGACAGTCTTAAATTATTTTCTAGATGGCAGTTGCTTTAAAATTTGAGGAGTGCTGATATACCGAGGTAGCTTTTGGAGGAGATCTTTATAAATAAAAATGACAGAGTGTGGGTTCTGTTCTTGTTGCCAGCCTGCTTTTTTCATAGGTTGCACAGTGATGAGTGTGAAATTTATCCCCTGTAATGAAATGCACAGCACAATGATAAACTGTATCAAGGTGTTCGAGGTAGAGTGAGTAGCATGAGAATGAGTCAAGCATGGACACGATGCTCGTCTGTGCGATCATGTCCCTGTCCTGAAAGCACGGAAACATGTTTCATTCAAATTTACGAGAACAATTCTTATTCACCGTTGGTGTGAAGAGGTTCGATGCTGCAAATAAGAAATGTAAATCCAGTGCAATACGGTCGCATTGTAAGAAAATACCTAAAACGCTTAGACAGCCAAGTTATGCCCTAACAGGTGCTGCTCATTTTGCTCAATTAGACCTCTGTGGAGCCTCTGCATACACAGTCCTTTATTGACATCACTCCCATTGCAGCTGTTATCCCACTGTTATTATCATTGTTTTTTGTACACAGTGTTATTTGACTATCTCTGCTAAGCTTAGGAGAGGCTTAATCACACAGGATGAGTAAAAATGTATTTGTTTATGTGCACACCTTTTAAATGAACTTCTCCAGTGGAGTGGTTCTGTGTAAAAAGTGGTCAAAGCACTGAGATCATCTGAGTGAGTGGGAAAAATGCAGACAAGCCGCTTTGTGCAATGATTCATTTTGACTGATTGAAAATCGAGCATTGCAATCTTAAGTGTTTCAATCCCCACCTCTTATAGACCCTCTGCATCTTTGTGACAAAGTGGCTAGGACAGAATTCATTTGCTATTTGTCACTTGCATATATTGTTATTTTGTGTTCTGTTATTTTACAGTCAGCCATAATGCTTTAATTTAGACATTGTTGGTGTAACTTCTCTTAACACACAATATCCCGGGTTTTGTTTGTGGTAGCAGTAGTTACATCCTTTACATCCATGCATGTGTTTTAAAGCAAACACTACTAACCATCAGATCATCTGAATTCTCTTCTGTTTACAGGCACATGTCTGGTAAATGATGTTTCTTTATGTTGCTTTGGTTATACTTACCATGGTGTCCATGTTGTGCATTCAGGTCCTATATGTGAGACAGGTGTATGGGAAGGGCCGCCCACTACTTCCTGTTTATATAGGGTCATGAGGTCAATGATTGCATCACTGGGTGTAACCAAATGGAGGATTTTTCATTTTGTATAGTATTGTTTGTTTTCTTTAAAGTAGCCTTTTGAGTTATATTGTATGCAGTGTTTTACTTTACAAACTATTTAGTTGAGTAAATGAGTTTGTCAGTTTCATGCATGACATTATTCCTGTTCTTTGTTTAGAATTGTATTATTTGGTTTGACCTATTTTGTTTCAATGGTAGGGATTAACGAGGTCGGGTGTGGGCAAAGTCTTGTATAAAGCCAGTGGGATTTTTGCATGCCTGATTGATTGTTTTATGGTAAAAGGGAGATGCCAGCAATAAAATATGCTTAAAAAGAACTTCAATCGTCTGCTAATGATATTTACTTATCACCTTCCTTGCTGCTTAAGTTATGCTACATCACAATCTTGACCTCTGTCTCCCACTAATGAATTCAAATTCGTTTCTCAGTGGCTCTACGTGTGCAAAGTATTTAGGCCTACTAAAGGCCCAAGTACAGCAAGGAGGCTAAGTTTAACAGCGATGTACATGAGCTTCTTTTATGCTGAAAATCAAACCTAAGAAAAACCTAAGAAAAAAAACAAATGATTTCTTTCAGCAAGTGTCCAGAAAAAATATATGATTATGTTCAAGTGACAATTAATAGTAATATACAACACCCCAGATAATAGTAATCAATAGACCATCAGCCTTCAGCATGGGACATAACTGCTTGTTTTTTTTATCTGGCCAGTAATTTCATTAGTTTTCAATTGAAAGAATTCTCAGTGAGCAACCCACATCTCATTTAGCTTTGTTCTCACCCCTTCTCTGCTTTTCTCTCTCCCCCTCTCTTCAGATATTGATGAGTGCGCTGAAGGAAAGCACTACTGCAGGGAGAACACCATGTGCGTTAACACCCCTGGTTCCTTTATGTGTATCTGCCATACGGGCTACATCAGGATCGATGACTATTCCTGCACAGGTGAGTTCGTATGCTAGCCTTTTGACAGTCAAGTACACAAAGTTCTGGTTTCATTCTACTTCTCTGTTTCAGCTATTTTGTGAAGACATTTATGAGACCTTCAAATCATATGCACAAGGATAATGCCTTTGCATGGGCGTGAACAATCTGTCTGCATACTTACAGCAAGTTACTGCCAGCTAGAAATGATTTCATTAACATCTTTAGTCATGCACTGGAGGATGGTATTATGGTATTTTATGTCGTAATAAGTACTTCAGCCAAAAGCTGCACAGAAGTCTGGAGATATAGAAGAGCAAGAGTCAGCCAGTGCCAGCAAGAGTCAGTTCAGACATAAACATTGTGAGTTATCAGCAATGTTTGACAGAATGAGGAAGCTGTGTAATATAAAAAAATCATGTAATGACAGGAAGACATAGGTATCAAGCAATACCTGCAAAACATGTTGTAAAGCTTTGCCATGCGCTACGCCTCCTCTAACTTTTTCTGTCACATCCCAGATGGTGGCTGGTTAGACACGTGTCTGCAAATCTGCCACTTGATGTGCATGTGGAAGGATAAATGTCAGAATTTCATTTGTACACCTTGGTCACTTAACATCTACAGTCACACTATGGTAAACAGTGGCTGGAGACCGCGGCATGACCAGGGTTGAGACAGCATGCAGTCAACTGCCATCTTTGAATCAAGTTTGGTGCTACGAGTTTGCTACGAGTGAACTGAAGTTACCTATTACATGCAATGTGTTTGTGATGATGAAGCATTTTACTGTGATAAATCAACAAAAATCACAGACGTGTTGTGTCTATCTAAATATACAGAAATTTAGATTACTTGCATTCAGAGTGAGTTCTGAAAAATTCTGAAATTCCTCTAAAGATAGTGACATAGTTGCAGCAAAATGACCTATGCACTGTATAAGAATTTTACCAGCTGGTAACCAGTTGCAACCACAACCACATACAACCACAGATGCATTGTAGATGAATTGCGCTTATCAGTGCAGACTGACTTTGATTGATTGCAACATGTTGGCAATCTGTCTACATTTACAAATGAAGTAGAAATTATTTGCAATTACCAAACGCTGGCTAATCTTTCTGAGAATGACTGAGTCAATCCAAGTCAAACTGGTTTGGAGATCAGTTGGCTCCCACAAAGCAACCTGAGCAATTGCCTTGTAATTGAAAGTAGTCCCTCAGAGGTCAGGCATGCAACACCCTCATCCCCTGGGAGACCAGCTGGTTGCCACAACTACTGCCACAACTACCAACCCCCTGAGTGACCGTGGCTCAACCCCCTGAGCCACGGTCACTCAGGGGGTTGGGAAGCGTATCTGTAACCGGAAGGTCGCCGGTTCGATCCCCGGGTTCTCTGTCCTGGGCAAGGCACTTTTCCCTACCGCCTACTGGTGTTGGCCAGAGGAGCCGATGGCGCGATATGACAGCCTCGCTTCTGTCAGTCTGCCCCAGGGCAGCTGTGGCTACAACCGTAGCTTGCCTCCACCAGTGTGTGAAAGCGAGACTGAATGAATAGTGGCATTGTAAAGCGCTTTGGGTGCCTTGAAAAGCGCTATATAAATCCAATCCATTATTACTTGCAGCCAATCACTAGATGTGAATAAAATTCCAACTTAGTCGCAAGGAGGTTAGTATCCTATTATTGCTTTAGTTTAGCTGAGCTGTATCCCACAGTGATAGAGAACACAACCATGGAACACTTAGTATTAGCCTGACTGCTTGATACTATAAGTCAGCACAAGCTGATAGCAAAGAAAACACTGACAGCTGAGACGAAGTGTTAAATCAATTTTCAGTTGCCTTGAATTAATAGAGATTACAAATTCTGTCTTTGTTAAAACTTCAGCTTTGTCAAACTGCAAAAGTAATTACATATATATATATGTTATATATATATATATATATATATATAT